>NC_141993.1:33335407-33651835 GCF_049901715.1 Pseudonaja textilis
TGAAGGGCTTTAAAGGTGATCACCAACACCTTCAATTCCATCTGGAAGCAGACTGGTAACCAGTGCAGCTCAGGGAGCATTAGTGTAACAGGGGCCTTTGGGAGGGGGCAAAACTACCTGCCCTGCCACACTTTGCATCAGCTGTAGCTTCCAAATGCTTTTCAAGGATACAGTGTATTACAGTAGTCCACTAATGAGATGACCAGCCTGAATGACTGAGCACAGGGAATCCCGGTTTTTATAAATTTTATTATTTATTATTTTTATAAATAACTCAAGGCAGTAAACATACAAAATCTTTTATTTCTCCCTTGGCAACAACCCTGTGAAGTGAGTTGGGCATAGAGAGTGATGGGCCAAAGTCATTCAGCCTCCTTTTGTGCTTTCAGTATGGTCTAGTGATTAAGGCACCAGGCTAATAAGCAAGAGTAATAACATATTTCTGTTTATTATCCTGGTGCTTTAACTACTAGATCAGTGGCCCGCTAACCTTTGGGGCACCAGGACCAGGTTCCATGGAGGATTTTTCACGGACCGAAGGGGGCATGGTTTTACATGCTGCCTGAATCCCGCGGATGGGGCTTCGCTTGTTTGCATGGACTGGTTGTTAGCATGATGCGGATCAGTGCCGGTCCATGGACTAGACCATTCTGAATTTGTACTTTGAAAATGACTCAGAAGTGCCAGCAATCTCTTCTGAAACCATGTAGCAGTAAACATCAAACTTCACTGGCATTATATTCCATCACAGCAGTTGAATATACAAATGAGTGACTTATAGGAAAGAAGTAGTAACATTGGGTAACATAGAATGAATGAGAACTGCAAATATAATATATGAAAATAAAAACATGAATATCTGTTAAAGAAACAAAAACAAAATAGGGGGTGATGCAGAAGTGATTCCTTAAGTTGGGATTTATTCAATTAGCTCCAACAAATACTGAATATGCAATACAATTAAGTTTGTGTTTATACAACTAAAATTATAAAAAAAAATTAATTTAAGAAAGTCTGTACCCACATAAAACTCTACTTGTTTTATGATTCTGAATGTTCTCTGAGTCATAAGATTTCTTTTACAACCTAGCTACTATCTGACATATTAGTATTAGTAATATTATATTTTCATAGTATTTTGTTTGTATGTGTTTAGGTTTTCTATAATTTTATTCTTTTAATATTGTAAGCCATACAGAGTTAGCCTGTGGTAAGATGGGTGATCGATACATTTAATAAAATAAATAAAAATAAATAAATGATTCTGACCAAGCAATTAAGTAAAATGACTTCTGATTAACATTATTCTTTTTAAAAAAGTAATAATAATATTCTGTCTCACTTTTAAAACACTTTTTCAAACTTCTTTTTAACAATCCCTTTAGGCATTTTTCTAAACAGCTCACCAACTTTACAAGCACCTCAAGCAAACTGTGAAGCAGCAGTAGTTGAAGAGTTGCCAGTAATGCACAACAATTTTTAATGTTAAAAAAAAAGAAGAGATTTTATACAAGTCCAGAACTGCATGAATTGGTCTTTTCTTATGAACAGCTCTTTATAATTTTTCTGGCCCTACATTCCTTGAATCAGAGATGTAATGTGAAGGGCTAATGTGATATATATTGGATGGTACATGACCATGAAAGAAAATGTTGGGGTGGGAGAATGAGCAGGCAATCTGAAACTGCCTGATGATCCTGGAGGGAGAAATAGTTGTTTTTCCCTTGTATTGAAGGGATACTATTTTGGTGTAATAAATGTCATTTTTGTGACAGATGGCATTAATTGGGAGGTAGGGAAACTGAAATCCCCACTGCTAATTTAGAAAATAAACTTACAATTAGGAAAGTTGTTTTGGGGTTTCTGGTTTGTAAGGCTTCAGCGGGAGCAGGAATCTGCGATTGTAAGCGGTTTCTGCTTCGCTCGCCAGTGGAGTGCCCCCGATCCAGCCGGATTTGGGGGCTAATAGTTACCCCATAGAGGTAACTGGAGATAGGGGAGATCCAGCCGGGGTCCGGGAGAATCGCAACCCCCCTCCTCAGCTGGCTTAACTCCCATTTCCGAAGGCGGTGGCGATCAGCAATGGCCGCCACAAAGAAGCTTGCATCCGGATAAGAATGTACAGGAGGAAGCTGAAAAAGTGAAAGTTCTGGCTGACCGGGATAATAAGTAGCATTTTAATACCCTGGAATTTTAATTTCGTCAAAGATACATCATTTCCAAAGAAGATTGGGAAAAGCGGCGGATGAAAGTTAAAAGGGAAAGTTTGTTTTTTCTCCCTCTCCTTCCTTACGATGATAGCAGATGGAAATCGGAAAAACCTGTTCTGGCACCAGCAGGTAATTAAATTTGAAAGTTAAAGCCAAGGGGACATTAAAAAAATTTGAACATTGAAAAAGAAAATTTTTTTTTACTCTTTGCTATAAGTGGGAAGGGAGAGGAAAAGAATTAACATTAAGATTTTTGCTGGAGGAGGCTGCTTGGAACTTAAAAGACTAGAGTTAAATTGTAACAAGACTTCTAAAAGATACATTTTGGAACTTTGCAATTGAACTGTACCCCAGGAAGAGAAAGTATAAAAAGAAGAAAGTGCTAAATGAAACAGACTGTGTGTATTTTGAGTGCTTGGTGACTTTGGGACCTTTGGAAATTATTATTTGAAATACTAAAAACTTTTGGGTTGTTTTTTTTAAAAAATTCACTATGGAATTACTTGTTGATGAACTGAAAATGGAATTCAAAAAGCTAAAAGAAGATAAACAAGAAGGGAAGGGCTCTTCTGGATCTGTTTTCATATTTTAGAAATGGCGATTTCTACCTATCAGCAATTACAAGAGGGCTGGGATGAAGAAGAAGAAGCCATCTTTAATGAACAAACAACTTTAGTTGGGGAAGAAAGGGGAAAGAGGGGAAAGAGAATGGAGAATCTAAGACTTAAAAAAACAACCAAAAAAGGGAAAAATAAGGTGAAAAATCGATACAATGTCAGAAAGCAACAGAAAAGAGGAATACAGAAGAGGGTGGAGATTAAGAGGGTGGAGATCAAGAGACGGGGGGGTAAAAAGGCTAGATTGGAGAAGGAAGGAGGGGAAAAAAGAAAGAGAAGTTACAAAGGCTTGAAACAAGATGTAAAGAAACAGGATTTATTCAGAGATAATGGGTAAAAATATAATTTTAAAAGAGATTCTGCAAACGTACATAAGACTGTATTGTTGTATTTGTATTTGAAATAATGTTAGAAAACTGAAACACTATATGATTATAAAATGGGATAAAATATTAAAAGGAATGTGTAAAATGCTTAAGATTTAATGATAGAGTTTAATTTGCTATGGATTATTGTTTTAATTATATTATAAACTTATCATTTTCCTATTCTAAAATATAGTATGTAGCTTTAGAATGTACTAAGCAGAATCAGAATGGAAACTATATATTATTTTAAGTGTTAAATTTAGGGGAAAGATATAAAGGCGTCATACTTCATTCGGTGATTACAGGAGAAATTTTGTGTTAATGACAATAAATAATAGATAATTGAAATAGAACAGACAAATGATACAAGCATAACGATTTAAATTGAGATGAAATAAATAAGATAGAATTAAGAAAGTAAAAAGAGGGGAGAAGCTATATAGAAAATGTAGAATGATAAATAAGATATGAAATGGTATATAATGTGAGCATGAATTTGATTTATGTCTGTATAAAAAGATGTAACCCAGGACTAAGCCACTTTCCAAAAAGAAGTTTTATGTTTTCATTTTTTGTTTTGTTTGTGTATGTTTGTTTATTGAAAATTAATAAAAAATTTATTTTTTAAAAACGGAAAGTTGTTTTAAGGTCTTATGGCAGATAGTCGGAGTTGGAACCAAGCAATAGTCAATGCCTCAATGAAGGGGGTGTGGTTTTGTCACTTCTAAAGTAGCAGTGGCTCCAACTCAAGAAGCCTTCTCCCTCTCCCTCTCCCTCTCTTTCTTTTCATGAAAAAGTTGTAAAGAAAGTAGCAGCCCTGAAACTGAATTGGATCTGTTCTGATCATTGGTCATGTAAATGACTGCAATGGATCCTAGAAGAAGGAGATTATTTGGAGTCTTGGACATCAGGTTTGACGCTGCTTGAAACCCAGCAACACCATTTATGGATGACCTTTGGAGAGACTGAGATCTTAGGACAACAACCCTCCAGCTACTTCTTGATCTTCAGAAATTTCCCACTTGCTTCCTAAAAAGTTGGTTCCATTTGGTAATAGGGATTGAGGTAGTACGGAATGATTTTTCTGGTGACCTCTACTTTGTACAGTGCTTGGACTATCTCTCTTCTCTCCAGTGCTTTTTAACATCTGTATGTTAAAAAATCTGTATGTTGGGGGATATCACCTGCTGAGACAGGATTCAATATTATTACACTATTGATAAATATCTTGTTCTTAGTTCAAACAGGTGATATAGCAATAGCATTTATATACTGCTCCATAGTGCTTTACAGCACTCTCTGGACAGTTTACAATGTATTTGCATATCCCCCCCAACAACAATCTGGGTCCTCATTTTACCGACCTCAGAGGGATGGAAAGCTGAGTCAACCTTGAGCCATATCAGGATTGAAATGCAAACTCTGGTCAAAGTTTCCCTGCAATACTTCAAACACTGCGCCACCACAGCCATTATATATTAGAAGTGTTAATCCACTGGCGTGGTTTTGGGTTTTTGAGCCTCATGATTCCAAGGATATTCAATCTCAAGGATGAGCAAGGGTATGCTCTTTTATTTAGAGCTTGTCAGCAATTTGGAGCTTCCAGTAACTCCTGCCTGAAAAAAGTATAGCTATGGCTATGAACACTTTTTACAACTAAATTTTATATGACAATTGTGACATTTTCTGGATCAGGAGGCCCTGTTCACAGTCTCTTGCAGAAGAAAATATGGCACTATAAAAATTACAGTGAATTACCACATCCCCAAATATATTTTTCAAGGAGAAATGTATTGTCAGATCAGCCATGAAATACTTACATTCAAAGGAATACTAATTCAAATATTAATGGAGAGTAGTAATGCTCAGATGCACGAACCTGTAGAATATGCACCATTCAAGGATTTTAAATAAACAAACAAAGACATTGGAAATGTAGTATGATAATTTTTGTTATCTTTGTGTCATTATTTGTTGTGTGACATTTTACATAAATACATATAGGTCTGTGAAAAAGTTTTCTCATCCTTTTAGGTTTAAATGTTTGGGTATCTGTGCTGCAGAATGTGAACTACATATATCACCAGTACTAATATAAAAAGGAAGCTTGAATGAATAATTTATAGTGACATTGATGTATATTTCATTTACTTCATAAACAAAAACATCCAATATATGATGTGCCATTGTTTCCATAATTTCAGTAAATTCAAATGAAAAGATAACTAGATCCGGTTGCATGAATATTTAGTTAAAAAGCCAAGGCTGATTTGGATCAACCCTGCCAGATAGATAACTAAAAACTATGACACTATTTCAGTAAATTCTCACTATTTTATTATTCATTTATTTGTTTACTTATATCATGCCATTTATTACTTTTACAAAAAAACTCAAGGTGGTGAACATATTCAACACACCTTCCTCTTCCTTTTTTCCCCGCAACAACCCTGCGAGGTGAGGTGACCTGAGAGAGTGACTGGCCCAACGTCACCCAGCTGGCTTTCACAAATTCCTGGATCTGTAGCTCTCTTTTGTTTTGGTTAAAATCAGTATTCATGATTTCACCAAAAGGACCTGTACATTGACTACCATGCTGACTGTATCAAAAGTAAGTCACACATCCCATAACTCAGCTTTAACCTTCAACCACAACCCTACCTCAACCAATCCACCATCACCCAAGACTAGGCACGCACGCCCCTAACTACTTCAATTCCAACTACTGCTGGCCTTAAATGCAAGCTACTCAATGCAAGAAGCCTTGTAAATAAAATACCTGAATTTTTCCTCCTACTAAATATGGCTAAATTCGACATTATATTTGTCTGTGAAACATGGCTCAATGCATCTCTCCCCGACTCCATTACCACAGTAAGAGGCTATCATGTTTACCGATCAGATCGTGAAATTCGTAGAGGAGGTGGTGTTGCTATCTTCTACAAAAAGTCCTTACATCTAAAAAATATCCAAGTTACCCAGGAGCTTGCTCTTCCTGAGACCATTATCTGTGAACTATCCTTAAATATCACAATTCGATTCTTACTATGTTACAGAGCACCTGATTATGACATCGAACATGTAAACAAGCTAAATACACTACTAACATGGGCAGCATCCTGCCCATACCCTTTTATCTTTCTTGGTGATTTCAATCTGCCTCATATTGACTGGACCCTAAATGAATGTACAACTGAAACCATACATGCAACCTTTTACAATGCTGTTACAAATCTGGGACGGGAACAACTAGTATCCAACAACACTAGACTAAACAACTGCCTCGATCTCATCTTCTGCAATAGTTTGAATTTAATTTACGGAATACAAACTAAAGAACCCTTTTCCAGCAGTGACCACAATATGATTGACTTTTGTCTCAACATACGTCCACACAAAAACCACCACAATGATGTGATCCCCAATTATAATTTCAAAAAGGCAACTATGATCTTATAAACAATGATCTCTCATCCCTTGATTGGCAATCTCTATTCACTGGATGCAATACTGTTGAAGACCATTACAACATATTTTTACTTGAAGTCAAAAGAGTCATCAAACTATATGTACCAACAACTACTCCCAAAACAAAACAAAAAAACAGATTGCCCATAACAATAAGGAAACTTCAATCCAAAAAGAGATCACTCTGGCGGAAAAACAAATCTGGTCACGTTGCCAATTTCAAAAGCCGATACAAAAATTTATGCCACCAAATAAAGACCGAATGCACCAATTATCACATTAAACAAGAGGAAAACCTTCTAAGCACCAATTCCACCAATGCTTTTTACAATTTTGTAAACAACAAACTAAAAGATTCAAGGTCCATCCCACCCTGATAGGACCTAATGGTAAAGACTGCAACGACGACACCATTAAAGCCAACATCTTTAACACATTTTTGGCTCAGTATTTGTAAACAGCAATGGATCATGCCCAGCATTTCCTAGCCGAACCACAGATAACTACAGTGATCTAATACATATCGATTTTACAGAAGACAATGTTGAAAAAGCACTACGCAATCTAAAACCATCCCTATCTATTGGACCGGATGGAATATGTGCCTATTTCTTAAAAAAGTTATCCACTGCCATAGCCAAACCTCTAAGCATAATCTTTGAAAAATCTTTCAGGACCAGTTCCTTGCCTAACCTATGGTCACAAGCCACAGTCATCCCCATCTTCAAAAAGGGAGACCCTTGCCTAATTGAAAATTACAGACCAATCTCCTTATGCTGCGTCACCTGTAAAGTCATGGAATCAATTATTAACCAATCCATCATCCTCCACTTAGAGACAAACAACCTACTCTCCAATAAACAATTTGGTTTCAGAAAAAACTATCCTGTAATCTGCAACTCTTACACTGCAAAAACATATGGACTACACAACTTGATCAGGGCAAAACAATAGATGCAATCTACATAGACTTCTGTAAAGCCTTTGATTCAGTGGTACATGACAAACTACTACTAAAAATAAAATCCTATGGTATCTCTGGACAACTGCATAACTGGATAGAAGCATTCCTGTCAAACAGACAACAAATGGTCAAAATTGGGAGTGTCCTATCAAATTCTGTACCTGTCAATAGTGGTGTCCCCCAAGGCAGTGTTCTAGGACCAACTCTCTTCATACTCTACATAAATGACCTCTGTGATCATATTAAGAGCAACTGCGTTCTTTTCGCTGATGATGTAAAGCTGTTCAATACCACAGACAATACTGCTACCCTTCAAAAAGATCTTGACTGTGTATCAGAATGGTCAAACAAATGGCAACTTCAAATCTCAACAAATAAATGCTCTGTCTTACATATTGGCAAAAAAAAATCCAAAAATAAAATACAAGCTGAATAGTCAAGATCTTGTTGATGATCCAAGCTCTGTAAAGGACCTTGGAATACTCACCTCTAATGATCTAAGTGCTAGTGCCCACTGCAACTACATAGCCAAAAAGGCATTAAGAGTTGTTAACCTAATCTTACGTAGCTTTTTCTCTGGTAATATCACACTACTAACTAGAGCATACAAAACATTTGCTAGACCAATACTTGAATACAGCTCATCAGTCTGGAACCCACATTACGTATCTGATATTAGCACAATTGAGAAAGTCCAGAAATATTTCACAAAAAGAGTTCTCCACTCCTCTACTCGTTGTAGAATACCTTATGCCACCAGACTTGAAATTCTAGAACTAGAAAACCTTGAATTACGCCGTCTTCGGTCTGATTTAAGCATGGTATATAAAATCATACATTGCAATGTCCTACCTGTCAATGAATACTTCAGCTTCAACCATAACAACACAAGAGCACACAACAGATACAAACTCAAGGTTAACCGCACCAAGCTTGATTGCAGGAAATACGACTTCAGCAACAGAGTGGTCAATGTCTGGAATACTCTACCCGACTCTGTAGTTTCTTCCCCAAACCCCAAAAACTTTAACCTTAGACTGTCTACTATTGACCTCACCCCTTTCCTAAGAGGTCTGTAGGGGGCGTGCATAAGCGCACCAACGTGCCTACCGTCCCTGTCCTATTGTTTCTTTTATTTTTCTTTTATTTTTCTTATATGTACTCATTTCATGTATTCATAATTATGTATACACTTTTACTTATTATCTCGTAAACAATTGCCAAATAAATAAAATAAAATAAAAAAATAAAATAACTAGATTAAAATGGGATCCGTGAAACTGTATCCTTCTAGAAGCTATTGCTCATTTCAACTTTGCAAAATAGCGTCTACCCTCCAATCCTCCAGACTTCTGAAGGAATGTTGCATGGACAATTGAGTCAAAAACAGAACTTTTCAGGCTGCATGGATATTGTATCTAGTGGGAACCAAACACTATGTTTCACCATAAGAATCTTATATCAAGGTAAGAACAGGAGTAATAATATCATGGATTGGGGGTGCTGTGTTTTTCAAAGTCCAGACAACCTTCCAATATGCATTGTGCATTGGATCAGAGAATTCTATTCAAAAATAGCAAGACGATTTCAAGCATACAAGCAAGTCTATAAGAGAATAAATGAAGAACAAATTTTCTGGAATGGTTAAATCAAAGTCTAGACTTAAGCATCTCCTAACTGCTGTGACAGGAATGAAAGCAAGCAGTTCTTGCTAGAAATTCCCCCAATGTTTTTGATTTAAAACATTTGCCAAAAAAAAAAAATGGAACAAATTTTCTACATGACTAAGTGAGAAGCTGAAAACCAATTATAGGAATGCTGTTGATGCTAATACAGATAAACCAGTTATTGAATTTTAGGAAATTATCACTTTTTCATACTAGCACATTATTTTTGAAATAAAAAAGGCAAAACCCTAATGTTAGTATTTTGTCACTGATAACATTCAGTAGTTTAAAATATGCAAAAAATTAAGTAAATCTACTTTTCACAGCACTGTATATTAGGTGTGATGATTCAACCTTTCTTCCTCATTCATTAATATTAACAAAACTATTGTTTTATATACTTCACCTTCTATAAATAGCAAACATACACAATGCCACATGTTGAAAAATTTAAGAAACACGTATTTTTAAATGTGATTATTTAAACTTCAAAATTGCTAAACTGGTTTTGTGGAAGAAAAAGACAAACCTTTCAAGTCTAACTTATGGAATAATTTGATACCTGACTGATTTGGAAGAAAAGCACCATTGTCATTTGAAATATAAATGAAAAATGAATAGCTGCCTATTCACCTGTGAGCTATTTCCATATTGTCAGTTCAGAGCAGCAGGATGCAGAATAGTGAAATTAAATGGCAAAAAGCATTGCTTCTTCATATAGATTCCAGATGAGATTTTTCTAACCAGCAATTATCTTCTGGTGTTATAAACCAGAAATTTGTTATTTGAGAATCAAAATTTCAATTAAATTGGATTTCCCAGCAGTTACCAATTGCAAACGATTTGGAAGGTTACTGTATTTGAGCAATTAAAAAAAAAGTTTTGCAAAATAGATTGCACTTCAAAAAAATTTTTTGGACAGAATATATGCCTTTGGAGAAGAGATCTTGGATTTGCATAACCAACTTGTTTTGGTACAGATGTACATGCTTATTTATATGCACATGTATGTCATTGTACATTACATATACCTTTGGACATTTAAAATTCATATAGGGATGTAACAAGTAGAAAAATCACATCTTTTACTGCAGATATAAAGCAACATTTCAAAGTTATAAGACAAGGCAGAATTTACATTAAACATTACTACAGATTTACAATGATACTTTGATGATCAGTAATCTCTTGACAGTGGAATCATCTTACTGTTTTGATGTAGTTTGTTAATATATAAAAATTACAAACTATTTCAGAGCAGCTATGTCACAGATTGAAGTCAATTCTTTTGGAATACATCAATATCTCTATTTTATCTTTTTTTAAAAAAATATATAGGTAGTTTACAATAAATTTTAACTTGGGATTAGTATATCTGTCATGAACTGCAATGAAATTGGGATCTCTCTCTCTCTCTCTCTCTCTCTTTCTCTCTCTTTCAAATATAACAGCATAGAATTATGTACCAGTACAATAATTTTACAATTGAGAACATGGAAATCTAATTTTGCTATTGACATTTTTCTAACAGATGCTAAGAGAATATCATTTACAGTGTAATTAGCGAAGCATTTTCAGTTTATTACATTAAACAACACAAAATAAGAAGCGAGTTAGTTTGACCACAGAGCAAAAACAAAATATTGAAAACTTGAACTGAGATGGTACTATGATGCTTCTGCCTGTCCAATGATAGAGAAATAAAAGTTGTAGCATTTTTGAATTTCTATACAGTATTGCACATGCATTATTATGCTACATCAAGCAGCTGAGAACTGATTCAGAACTAGTATGGTGATGTGTTGTGGACCATACTGGATTTTAATAATTAATTAATAATTAATTATCTGTGGGAGGCTGTTTCTGTTTGTCCCTTGCTAGATGGAATCTAGCAAATAGCAATGTTGTAGGCTAGCTTCTTTAACCACCAATCCAGATTTTAAAGTAGAGACAAGTAAATTCATCCTACATAACTAGATGTAACAATGACCTACACAATTTCCCCATATATGTAGCAATAACAGTACCAAGATTAAAGTAAATATCATGGAATCGTACAATTGGA
The DNA here is from genome assembly GCF_049901715.1 of Pseudonaja textilis. NCBI lineage: Eukaryota > Metazoa > Chordata > Lepidosauria > Squamata > Elapidae > Pseudonaja > Pseudonaja textilis. The sequence continues at coordinate 33,346,767 of NC_141993.1, forward strand.
AAGCACCTCAGAGCACATTTAGTCCAAATGATTTCAGACTTAAAATAATGATTTCAGCCTTTAAATAAACATGTTGCAAACCTCCAATGGCTTCATTATAAGATTTCCAAAGTCTAAGAATAATATATCTGAAAAATGTGAACAGTTCTGCTGGATGTACATCTACTTGAGAATGTAGTAGTAATAGCAAAATAAATGTGTTGATATGCATGTACAAACATGTATGTACAAACATTTGCATTCCTGCAGTTACACAAATAATGTCCTACTCTTAAACCAGCTGCTTTTACACATATTTTTCAGCAGAAAATTTAGCATTATCATCTATGACAAGTACAGCTACCAATTTTCTACAAATAACTATCAGCAGGAAGCTTGTATAAAGAGAACCAGATGTGATGCAGTATAATTTAGGTAGAAACTAGTAATGTGTACTACAACTAACCTGAATATGCTTCTAGCATAGCTTCAAGGTTTCATTTTATTAACAGAAACAGAAATTTTATTCTCTGATTTACATTATACACAGAGAAACACATGTAAACTCAAATCTAACACCAAAGATACAAATGGAAACCTCAAAATATCAATCTGTACAGACAGCATTAAGCCTACAACTTTTACATTCTAAGCCGAAAAGGAGCATTTCTCCTATAGCCCTAGGCCAATGTTTATGTACTCTTATCTTCTGTATCTTAAGATTCCACATAAAACCATTAGGACTGTTACTTTAACTTACAGTGTTAATTAAATATAGTGTGTGCATATGTGCGTGCACAACTTCAAAGTAAAGTTATTGTATAAATCAGTGCTGATAGCCAGTCCTAAAGGAATCATACATAAAATAATGCAGACTACAATTCAAAATGTTAGGACTGTGAAGAAGCTGTAATGTAACATTTACCAAGATTCCCCAAGACAATGTTATTTTACACTCTGCAAGAAACCCTTAAGGTGAGCTAGCACTTCACTATTCTTATCACCTTTGGATAGGCTTGAACCTGAGCCATTATTAGTTATTAATTTCACTCATTACTGGTTTTTTTACCACTATCACTTCATTTCCTGTACTCCATTATTCAATTAATTTCATCTAATTCTGTGAACACCTTCATGCTCATAGATCTGCCAGTTGTAAAATAATTGCCAACTAAATTGTCAGGGAAATCATCGCATGCCCTCTAAAATCAGGCTCCATTTAAGCCCCGGTAAGACTTTCTTATTGGGACTACCACCTTTGTTAAAGTCCAGGATATCTACGATCCTCAGGTAGTTGGGGAAGTGATCTGACCATAGGAAAGATACGAGATTTTTTCCAATTTTAAGTAATATTTCATCTGCCACAAAGTTAAAAAAAAAAAAAAACAGCTGAAGCATCTACCCTATGATGTCTGAGAAACAATTGCTTGTGATAAGAACATGGTCACCATGGAAGCCATAACCTTAAAAAATGCCTTCCTTAGGGCATACAAATTGAAACTACAACAGCCTAAGTCTCCAGCACGACTCCCACCCATGAACTATTTTCTAAAGCTCCTGTAAGCCAAACAAGGAATAATGGATGGAAATTGAAAAGGAGAAATTCAACCTGGAAATAAGGAGAAACTTTCTGACAGTGAGAACAATGAACCAATGGAACAGCTTGCCCTCAGAAGTTGTGGGAACGCCATCACTTGAGACTTTCAAGAAGAGATTGGACTGCCATTTGTCAGAAATGGTGTAGGGTTTCCTGCTTGGGCAGGGCTAGATAGACTAGATGACCTATCAGGTCCCTTGGAACTCTGATGATCTGTTAGCTGTTATGGGGTACATCTACCAGTTGGTCAATACTCCAGCAAAGACACTTAATCATTTCCAGGGTAGCATTGCTGTTCCTTACAAAAGGCTAATGAATTATTACAGCTACCTCTTTTTCCTGACTTTGGCACTGTAACCCACCATCACCCAAGACTAGGCACGCATGCCCCCAACTACCTCAATTCAAACTACAACTGGCCTTAAATAGAAGCTTCTCAATGCAAGAAGCCTCGTAAATAAAATACCTGAATTTCTCCTCTTACTAAATACAGCTAAATTCGACATCATATTTGTCTGTGAAACATGGCTCAATGCATCTCTCCCTGACTCCATTACCTCAGTAAGAGACTATCATGCTTACCGATCCGATCGTGAAATCCATAGAGGAGGTGGTGTTGCTATCTTCTATAAAAAGTCCTTACATCTAAAAAACATCTAAAAAACTGCTGCACACTTGAAATCCCGCTCTGCAGATTTCTGCAGGATTATACCTGTTATTAGCCAGTTATGTTCCCCAAACACACATCTCACAACCACCTGCTTATCTGTAACCCTGTTTTCTGCATACTAATTTTAGTATTAACCATAAGTAGCTGGAACCAAGATTTTTTTTAAAAAGCCATCTGAGCCCAGAGCAAAGGCAAAGGGTTTAGAAGAAGTCTGCAGCAATATATGGAGTTTCTTTTCCTGAAGTGGCCTGCTGGCACCTTCCACCATACCTCTCCCTGTCTGTTATAGTCTCAGCTAAAAGCTCCATTGCATTATTTTTCTCATTAGAAACTATTTGCACTGAAATATAAAGTTGTGATAATGCTGTGACCTTGTGATGAAGAATAGTGCAGTACTGTACAATACTTGGCAACCACCAAGTTCTAATATTACATGAAAATCCACATTACTAATATAAGTAACCCTCCATTTACAACTGCAGTTGGAACTGTAATTTCAGTTCAGTTGTAACTCGAGGCACTCCCATGACTGAAACCAACTTTACAGCAGTTGTTAAGCAAATCATGTGGTCATAAGACTTAATTACATGGTCATTAAGCCAATCAGGCAACTGTAAGTGCAAACCTATTTTTCTGAATAGTCATTTTTTTTTTTGCCAGAAACTGGGAAAAAAACACTGGAATCTGTCAAATAACAAATGTGTGTTCACAGGAATGTGGGTTTTTTTTTAACCAGTCATAAATGTAAATCAGTTGCCAAGTGCCTGAATGCGGTCATATGACCAGAGAGCTGGGAAGGACATTTTTCGATGGCTGGAAGTGCTTTATGGACTGTAGAGTACCCTTTTCAGTGCCTTCAGAATTTAGAACAGTCATTAAGCTTCCCAAACTAATGTTTTCTTCTTCAGTTATACTCCAATTCAGATAAAATAAGTTAGGAAAAGTCTGATCTAAAAGCAACCGTGCTAATGATTTTACACAGATCAATGCATACTGACTAACTGTAATGGCAAAGACATGACTGACAGAGGCACCAGACAATTGTTTTTTCAACACCATTGTAACTGTGAGTTATTACTGTCCAAGGCAGTTGCTAAGCGAGGACTACCTGTAATTGCTATTGTGTCTTATTGCTAGGATTTTAAATTAGATTTTTAGATATTCTGTCTGTTCCAAAGCTGACAATATCTGATAATTAGTGAAAACTCTAAATGCTGACTGCATACTTAATACACTAGTTAGGAATCAACCAATCAGATTATTGATAACTTATTGAAAGGCAATATAATTAACTGTGAATGAATTAGATCATAGCTACCTACCTCCAGTTGAGAAAAAGTATCCAGAATAACACACTGTATTATTCTCAGTTCTAAGGTAGGGAGACTGCAGTAATTTAAAACGAGAAACTGCAACTACATTTGCACAGCAGACAAACCAACACTTTATTTAACAGCAGCAATGCAATAATTACTTTCAATAAAACATCTAATAAAGTTGTTGATCCCAGATGATTGCAGAAATGAACAGTCAAACACAGTTAATATCTGAAAGAAATTATCTCTTTCCAATTTAACAAAGCCAAAAATCTTGACATGAAATCAGAATGGCCCTAGTGAAACTGGAGCAGTCTTGATAATATTTTTATGCCTGTAATTATATCCCAAACCGTGAAAGCTATTTAAATAGGGAAAGCACTAAGTGGTCAAAATAATATTTAAATGTGCATCATTTGGTAAGAAATAAAATTTATTGTTATCATTTGATTTTGACAGCTTGCTAATTTAAAGTAAATAAAAAACAAAAACTCTTATCAAACTATAGCAGAAACATGGACATTAATGCCTTTAGTTTAGACCTCCACACGTACAAGAATGATTCATTATTGGAATGGTATCTTGACCACTATGAGATAAAATATGAAAGACACACGGAAGTTGACCATACCAACAGCAACTGTGCTGCAAGAAAAGGAACATAATGATAAAGCTAAAGATAAGTTTAATAAGATATTTTGCCAAAAAGATGTGTTGGCTTGCAAACATGACAAGTGAAGGAAATTAACACCAGAATGAACTGGTGGTGACATTCCATTCCAGACAAGTACTACCACATGAGTACAAAGCATCCAAAAAGACATAATAAACTGTCCAACGACATATTGTATTCCCATTGCCTTTTGTTTCTATGGGTAGAGAGGAATATGACTGGCCATCCAGTATTCTTACACCCGCACCAGTGGGCAAATTTGTTCACAAACTGCTGTTTTCAACACTGTTGAGTAAGAACAAATATGTAGGAAAATCATGATTACAAATTTGGTTCTTCTTTATGTAGATACCTTATTTAAAAAATTGCAAAGAAAGAAACATGACTGTTATAAGCGATGCCTTATTGGTACGAGTGATGTATGCGTGAATAAATGACAGTAGTTTAAAGGAATGGGAATTACAGCCCAATTCCAGCACAGAATGAACATTGTAAGTGGGAGGGGGAGGAGAGACATTTTTCATGACAGAGATTTATTGCCATTCTGTTCAGATATTAGTGTTATTAGATACTACCCTAACCTTACTCCAAGGGCAGGAGTGGTTTTGTGGCCCATCCCTTAAGTAGCATATTACATTTGCCCAAGTACCATGGGAAAATATGTACTATGTGGAAGATTGATGAGAATTATAAAGAATATGCGGAAGATTGATGAGAATTTTTAAGTAATTTCTCATTAGCAGAGGACATTTTTTATAGTGGGTTTCCCACCCCCACCCCCAGGAATTCAACAGTTAACACTTTTGCCATTTCTCCACTTTATCTCTCAAAAAACTTTGTGAATAAAGTTAATCTGAATACAAACAGCTAAGATCACTTGGTAAGTGTGAGTGAATAAATGTTGGTTTCCTACTAGTGATCCACCATTACTTTGGAAAACTTACAAAAATATTTTTCTGTGAATATTTTCGATTTTTACTGTTTTGATTAAAACCAGATTTATTGTATTATTAAAACATGACAAAGAAGAGTTATTTTTCCTATCAACATTTGATGTAATTGTATTACTGATTTGATTATAGAATAACTGTTTGATTATAAACTATTTGACAAATTATAAAGAAGAAAATTTGTAAACAATTGACATGAGAATGTATTGCAGTAATGACTTGCTACAGAAACTTTCAGCATTTACTTTTTAAACTTTTAAGAATAGCAAGTACTAGAAAATGAAAAAATGGACTCTCCAGATGTTATTTCACAGTATTTTATTGGCATAGCTTTTGCATTTTTCATACCTTTGAAACGTGAACAGCTTATTTCTGTCAGAAAACATAGGCCTTCCCCATATTTACTTTTGTGTTTAACTTTTATCATTTTATGTTTATATTTTAATATTTGTTTATTTAATGTGCAGTTCTTGGCACTTTCCGAGCTTGGTTGTTTTCTTTTAGACATTTCATTAACGAACCATGTAACATCATCAGTGCTAGTAGGGAGTGGAGTTTGCTCTGATTTTATATACCAGAGGTTTGCCCTGTCAGTTTTGGTTGAAATGGTCTTGGTAATTCCTTTGATTTGGTTTTGTTTACTGTCAGGGTTTTTTGGCAGTTTCTTGATTGGAGTATTGCTTGCTTTTTGACTGTTAGTCTAATATTTGATCTATGCTGATCTGTATCATTGCTGGTGAGAGACGTTTTGGTATTTCTGATTTCTTTTTGGCTTTTTGATTGTCTCTTTTAAATGGTGTGTGTAGATTTATGTATACTGAGGACTATGCTTCCAGGAATTCTCCAGCGTTTTGGACTTGGCTTGGATGCTTATATTCCCAGTTGAAATTATATGGTATCCAAGTTGAAACTATATGTTTCCAAATCTAAGATACATTCACATGCCCAGAAAGAATAGAATTACACTGGTTAATAGAACAAGGAATGTAAAGCACACAGAGATTTGTCACCCAAATTAATAGGTATTTGCCATCTTTGCTCGTTGGTCCATGATGTATAGTGAGCCTCCAGTTATGAGACAGTTGAAACAAAACTAAGTAACTTTATAGGTTCCTCACTATGGAAATGAACACTCTAACAAAATTAGCCTGTACATTAAGCAAGATGGCTGCTAATATAACAATGCATGAAGAATAGATCAATAGGTTATAAACAAACTGAATTCTGACACTGCGCAGTTAGAATTATGATACCAAAATTTAATAATTAAAACTATCATTAATTGCAAAATCCCTTCTGGACGAACATACCACATTGCTAACTCTACTTTTTTGGATGAATGTAGGTTTTAATTAAATTAAACAACACCTTTCAGATCTAGCAGCCTGATTGCAGATAAGGACAACAGATAACTAATTATTCATGATATAATTGCAATGGAAAACATTTTCAAACACCGACAATGTAAAAAACTTCCTTTTATTGTTCATGCATGGTAAACACTGAAGGTTAACATTATATCGTTGAACCATGTAGTTGTCAGTCATACAAGTAGCTGATACCAGCTACTTGTTATGACTGCAGCATTTAGTTCCTTTCAAAATAAATATAGCTCTATCTTGTCTTATTGCTAGAATGAGGCAGTAATGACAATGTATGCTTTGCAGAGATTTAATAAACAGATTATAATAGGATAGCTGTTATCCTACTCATCCATAATTTATCAGTGCATGATATTACAGCAATCATCACAGAAATTATGATGAGGTTGCATCAAAGCTGGCATAAACTATGAGTCGTGCTCATATAAAAGTCATGAAAACGATCCACTTAGAAAACATTAGTCAACCAATAGTTCAGGCCAAAAAAATTATTCCACAGATCTCCCATTCTAAAAAAAAAATCAATCATAAATCAAAAATTTTTCTGCTTCCTATTTAATGGTGTAGGAAAACTGTTTACTGGTTATGATTGATGCATTGAAGTCTGGGTAGTTTTAGCACAAGAGTAAAGAAAACACCACTTTGGTGTATTGGTTAAGACATTGAGCTACCATGAGTTCAAGCCCTGCCTTAGGTACAAAGCCAGCTGGGTGACTTTGGGCCAGTCACTTTCTCTCAGTCCTAGGAAGGAGGCAATCGAAAACTATTTATGAAAAACCTTACCAAGAAAACTGTAGGGGACTGGTCCAGGCAGTTTCTGAGAATTATAATTCTAACATGGGACAAAGAAAACAATTGATATATTTTCCTGACTGTGCTTCTCCTACCACAGAGAATCACTTGCTAGCACTAAGACAGGCATCAGTTGCTACCAGTATGAGATTAAGGAAGACTTGGATAGGTGCCTGGGACAGGAGATTTAACCACTTGTGTCTAAAAACTGTCAGTGGAATAAGTCATGTATAAAAAATAGATCTAAACACGTGCAATAGAGAAGCCTCCTAAGATCTTATAGGCCTTGGATCTTACTGATAAGTTTAACTACTGCAGTGCATTTAATCCTTGCAAATTATTCAAAATATCCTTTATGTGCTACTTACACCCACTCAAGTTCAATATTTCCTGGAAAACTAAATGCAGTTTCTAAAAGTTACATGGAACTGTCCCAACCAGCCTGGAGATTTCTGCAGCTTTCTGATAGTAGTTACAGAAATAATTTCAAGAAATAAACTCTGGAATAAGGAGACACAATACAAAACTAAACATAAGTCAGGTGGATAGGTTTTAGTACAGTTAAATGGAAAAGTTTCGTTGCTTTCGGTCCCACTGTTCATTTCTTCATTGTGCAAGTTGCATTACTTGTTGGTCAAGAACCCAAATGATCCTTGCCCCTATAGCTCCAAATTGTAGTTTGGTTACATTTTGCATTACCGGGTTGTCTATGGAGATTCTCAGTCATCAAGGTCACGGTTGTCCCAAAGGTGCTTTTTTTCAAGAGACCGTTGGACTTTCTGGTTTTTCTTTGAAGACGTTTCGCTTCTCATCCAAGACATTTCTTCAGCTTCAAAGAGAAACCAGAAAGTCCAACCGCCTCTTGAAAAAAAACACCTTTGGGACAATAACGGCGGAGGGAGGGGATGTTTCCAGATGGGGAAGTCAGAGTCAAGAGTTTTGTGCCGTCGCCGGTGCGGCGTGGCTGTTTTCGACGGCTCTCCACTCCCAAAAAGTCGTCGCTTGAAGGGCCTTGCTCGCCTCAAAGTCAACAACTCCGGGCCCCCACTCCCCGCCCGCGGTCTGCCGGCGTCGGAAGAAGGCGCCAACTCTCCCTAGTGGAGAACCAGCGGCAATTCCCCACCCCCCCGTCCCTTTTTCCGGAGCGAGGCGGCCGCGCGCGCCGGCGCGCATTCGCACAGCCCAAACCGACAGGCTGGCAGCACGCGCTCTCCTTTCTCCCGCGCGTTGCCTAAAGTAGGAGGAAAGCCAGCTTTCTCGAGCACCCTGTCTGCAAAACCGGGAGGACGGTGGTGATGGTGGAGGAGGGTGGGGTGGGGGGGAGTGGAAACGGCAGAAAATGCTTCTAAGTGAACAGGTCTGGGAGGCAGGTTTGAAACCCCCCCGCCGCCGCCACCACCCACTCCTCTTTCTCCGCCTTTCTCCCCCTACAACAGCCTCCCGCCCTCGTTTTATTTATTTATTTTTAAACAGATCTGAGATCCCATTGGAGGGAGTTCAGTAAATGAGGACAATTCCAGGACTGCGTGGTTTCTGCCGTTACTCTGGCATTGAATTGCCTCCGCGACTCACGAATGAGTTAATGTTGGGCTGCGAAATCTAACCAGGAGGAAGAAGAGAGAGCGAGAGAAAAGCAGGCGTTGGTAGTGGTTGAGGGTCTCCGAGAAGATACATTTTTTTTCTTTTTTAAATCTCCTCGGTAGTTATCTTGCAGCAGATGCTCTTGCGAGAGCGGATCGTTCCTCTGCAAGCTTCCAGAAGTGAGCCGATAGAGATGCATCATCGCAAAGGAACCGCACTGACCTTTACTTATTTCTAAAGAAACGCTGTAAGGTAAGCAACCTCGCGCTACAGATCAGCCGAAATTTCTGGGGAACCTGCAGACGCTGCCCCCAGATTCCCCGAGGATCAAGAGTGCCTTGACACAAGCCTCAGCATCATGCCGGAATGAGGCTTCGGGAGAACAGTGAGTTACCATGGCTGCCTAATTAAAACTTCACAGGGAGAGAAGTATGAGCATTGCATATAACATTTCAAGGGAGAGGGCGAAGGAGAAAGCGGTTTGTTATGCAATAGGACGTGTCTCCCCTTACAATCCAACGACGGCACCTTACAAGTTTCGCGGGAAATAAGGGGGGGTGGTGGTGAAGAGAAGCTGAGCAAATACTACTCCACATGTCCTCGAATTGCCTCTTCTAGGCGGGGGAGGGATGCCCACAAATCGGGTGGCTTGCCTATTAGATTTTACGCCAAGTGCTGAGGCGGACGAGGTTGCTCCTTTTCTCGGGCGTAGATTTGACAACTAATCTCTTCCGCTAGGTCTGAAGATTGTTCAGCCGCTGCCGCTAGTACTACTCTTTTTTTTCGTCCACAAAACGAGACTGTAAATGAGGTCCGCCCTTGGAAAGGGGAGGGGGGAGGACTTCATGATACACGGAGACTTATACCAAGTCAAATGAACGTGCGGCTAAGTTGAAGTGCGGTAGAGAACTTCCCACAGAAAGACATACCGCGGACCTTGGTGTGATTTTGTGGCTTTGAAGCCGGGGCTGTAGGAAGAGAACTGCTCTTCAGAAAAGAACGAGACCTTTCTTCTTCCTCTCCCGTTAAAAGCCCCATTAAGCAGGTAAATCCCATTAAAAGGGAATGAAAGTGGGCAGAAAGCGCGTATGGGGATCCAAAGTCACAGCTGCCAGCTCGCCGGGACCTTGCGTCCTGCTGCCTCATGCTGACAGGGAGGGGGGAGGTGCCCTCCTTGCGTCTTTAGCACTCGAATAAAAATCCTCTCCTATGACCTCAGCTTCTCCACTTCATAAAACGCTACAGCGAGCTCCAATAATAACTGGGTGCAAAGATTGCAGCTAAGAGAAGCTGGCTTTTGGAGGAGGGGGCATAGAAAAGGCTGGAGAGTTCAAATGTAAGCTTCAGACCCGTCTGTTTTTTTTACACGCCCAGGAAGCTCTGGAACGAAATGCTGTGTTTCTCTGAATGTTGTCTCCAAAGAGCTTGTCCCAAAGGAGGAGCAGCCTCTTCTTATCACTGCAAAGCTAGAGCTGGCAATGAAGTGGTATAATTTCGACCTTGGCCGATTGAAATGCGTTAGATCTGACAGGCACATAGGGGATTCTTTAACCAATTAGTAGCTGGAAAAGAGATTAGAAAGATCATTCATTGCATCCCAATTCTGGAAAGCAAATGCATGTTGTAGTAAAGGTAGGATGCTAGGATGTATATGAACAAAATGATAAAAGAATTATCCCTGTACTCCTTCTCGTACTGCATTCTGAAGTTCATACCTCTCATGTGTTAGGAATGTACGTAGGTTAGGATTATGTATGTATGTAGGTTAGGATCAAGATTATGGATGAGAAATTACTAGGCAGATATCACATGATATGGCCATTCCATCATCCTGCATTTACTCATAATTTACTATTAAGTTTTTAATAGAAATCTTAAACTAGGAAGATAAACTAATAGCTGCATATGTCTGTATGTGTGCACATGATACTTCCATGTTACAGGTAGATGAATGTCTATTACTAAAATTTAAAATAAATTTTAGTTTTTGTTATATTTATAAGCATCAAAAATGCAGGTGTGCTGAATTTACCTAAAGTCTCATTACTAAGTAGATACATTAGAGCATTTTTCAATACCTGCACAATTTTCTCTTAAAGTATTTTATGTGAATTCATGTGTTCAATATTAACTTCATATTGGTTTACATTGCATTAGCATGAATTTTAAATAGGTTTTAAAGTGGGATCAATATTGTAGTTTCAAATGAATGATACAAAGTTATCTAAAATATTGTGAACCGTTTAAATATCTGAAAATTGTTATTTCTTACAAATAAATGACTAATCAGTTAATTGCAATAATGATAATAAAGAAATAAACCCCTGATCAAAGGTTTAAAAAATTAAAGTGCTTAATATTCAGTACACTAGTTTCTTCATTAAATTAAAAAGGCAATCCTTACAGAAACACCTTTGCATGTTGCAAGTGAGCAATTTTGTTAAAAGGGATAAATATCAAACTGGAAAAGATTGAGTCAAAATCATCCAATAGTAAACTATTATTAATAGAATGATGCGAGCAACCATGAAAAGTGAAGTAATTGAAAAAGAAAGTGGAACTGTTTTTTAAATGAATTCCTCCACCCAAAGAAATTTAAGGCCGAGAAATAAAGTACAGTGTTGTTATTTTTGTATCAAACATAACAAAGCAATCCGAAAGATATATTCACAATAAATCTTATTGAATTAAATAGTGCTTTATTCCAAACACTAGATAAAGAATTGCAGTCTAATTTTAAAAGTTCTTAAATATGCCTTAAGTCAGAAGCAGCAGCTATAACCACTAATAGAAAACCAGCCATCTTTAACATAATGGTGTCTAGATGTGATGGGATTAATATTCAGAATCTTAGTTGACATGGAGAGGAACAGTTTAGAGAAAACTTAAACTAAGAGAAGGGATTTTTACCTTAAAAGTAATTGTAGTACCCACTATTAAAACATACACACAGAACTTTATGAAAAACTGCAAAAACTTTAAAATTTATTTTCCATATACTTTAGATGTGATCATAAATTTACAACTTAAAGTTTCATAATGAAACTAAATACACAGTTCACTGATGAAAGTCACGTTGGGCATGAGCAATGCTATAGTTAATGTAGATAAATAAAATATATCTATAATCTCAAATCTAGAAAATATGACTTGAAAATAATAGCATAATTGAAAAAAATACAAAATAGTTTTTAATTATGATTCTGTCCCTAAACTTTACAGAATGCAATAAAACTTTTCAACTCAGTGTATCTGACACTAGTTTGCAATATTAGATAAAGGAACTGAAATGACATTACCTGACTAATATGCTAGACTGCCAAATTGCATTGCAAAAAATGTTCTATATTTCTGAAATTACTTTCTAGTTTTCATTTATAAATGATGCTTCTACAGGGCTCTGTGGATCTTGTTCATAATGGTATTATGATAAATCCCAAATTTAAGGATCACTTTGTTAGAATTGTTAAATAATATAATTAGTCTTCTCATTGATGTTACTATTTTGGCATTTATCAGATCTCTTTTTCCTAAAACGTATCTGTATTTGCAATTTGAGGAAGATTTTCAGACTAAAGTATGTACAAAACATACTGCTAATTAATATAATTTTAAAATGTTAATATTTTATAAACTAGTTATGAACATAACATGCAAATGTTTCATAGGCACCATTTATGTGCAAAATATTCTCTATTAATCTCACTGAGATTAAGATGTATAACTGGGTATTTTCATATCCTTCTGCATATGTTGTACTGATCAGTCAATTAAGAGTGCAGTTGGTTAATATCTTAACACAGTTAACATCACTGCATGTGATATCTATCACCAGTGAAGTAGAACATACCCAGATGATTTGGATTTATAAGTAATAAAACTAATGAAATTTTGCCACATCACTTGAGTGTAGTTTTGGAACAAATAATTTATACCAGCATATGATGCAATTGACACTGCATTAATTGATGAGTCATGTAGCATGTTTTCCCCTTTAAAATTTAAAAATAGTTATATAAAAACATGGTGATTCTGTTCATTTATTGCTGGGTTAATATGATCTAGTTCATGTTATAACTTCATCACAAGCCTGTATCACTGGAAAAAAATGGACAGCTCAGTAGACACAACTGTTTTCAGTATACAATTCTCAAAGAAAATTCTATATAAATTAGCTTCACAGTTCAACTGTAAAGTTTCAAACAGATTTATGTCAAGACACTGTCAGTGTGAATAATTACAGCATAGGGTTTAACATTTTTAGATAACCTCATTCATGAATCATTACAAGTGATTAATGCTCCAATGTACATTCATGAATAATTTAATTCACAGAACCTGGGGCTAAGGGCATAACAAAAATTCAAAGACTACAGTAACCTACATCTAGTCTTGGGTATTCAGAAAACCCAGTAGACTATACAAACAAGATTTTTATATCTTCAACAGAAAGAAGACCTATTATTAAAGAAGTCCAAGGAATCAATGTATTACTTTCAAAATAGTAAGTGCTTGGATTCCCCCCCCCCCCCAAAAAAAAAACATTTTGCAGCTTACCATTTTTAAAATCGTTTTATAAACTGTGGCATTCAAGTTCTATTTACTTTTAATTCTGCAGGCCAACCATACTATTGGCACAATGAATTTATAAAATGCAGGAAGATCTGATATATAACCAAGAAGAGAGGGGCCTTAAATTTTATGTGAGCAGCTAGAACCATCACAAAGAGAAAAACAATCTCAAAATTGTATAGTAATATCAAAACATTTAACTAGGACATAATGCAATCATACAATAGCACTGTTATTCCTCTCCACTCACTCCTACTTTTCTACCTTTCAGACTCTGTCCCTTATGCAGCAAAGCTAAAGAGGTAAAGGATACTCAAAGAAGTTGGGCAAGTAAAGAGATAAGGCCATGTCTGTTTCAGCATTGTTAAATATCCTGACTAGGATTTAGGATTATGTCAAGTGAACTATAAGATGCAGTGATGACTATTAACATGGATAATTTTAAGTAAGAGATGGAACCAAAAATGCACTATAAGTTAAATCAATACATTTCTGGTGGATGAAGAGTACTAGTTTTTATGATTCGGTTATTTCTGATATCAGAGCTAATATGAATGAATGAATTCTCAGTACCAGGTGTGTTTGTGTTTTTGTCAATTTTTCACAATCTAAAGGAAGCAGAATGCCAGATTAAATTGGTCCTTCATCTGATCCTGCACAGCTTTTCTTAGTCTGTTTTCATTGTACCTCACTTATATATTTGATGGTTCTTTGGCATGAGGTTAATGTTCCTTTTAAGTAAATGTACTCTTTAAAAATGTTTACATTAGGAAATGCAGAAATGTTACTAAAGTGGTTATATAGCTGTTTGTAATTTTATTTATTTACTTTCACATTTCACTTGTATACACTATACATTATAGTATATTTTTCAGCATAAGTTGTATTTTTTCATCACATGTGAAAAAAACTTTGAAATTTAATTCATTAATGAAATTTGGCTGATTTAGTGAGTTACTTAATACACAATGAGTTATTTCAAATAAATATGTCTACAGTAAAATTTATAGAATTGCTATTGCATATAAAGTTTTATCAGAAGACACATGACAGTTGCGTTTCTGCAACAGAGCCAAGTTACTATTTCCCAAGAAGTGATAACGTCTTGATGACAGAGTTCAAGTTGAACAAAATATCTTTCCCTAATCTTCAAATCCTTTTTCCTGTGCCAAATACCTGGGTAGTAGCATCATAACTGAGAAGGGCATATACAAAGAACAAGTTATAACTAAGATTCAAATGCAATGTTGATTTTATCTCTTATATTTTACTATTATATGAATCCTGTTTTTGTTTTTATCTAAACAGTATTATTTGCTCTCCAAATGTACAGACTTTTCTTGCAAACACAATATATTTTCTTGAAGTAGCAACCCCTTTTTAAAAGTTTTTATTGGTTTGTTTGAGATTTTGCTTGTTCCCATCATCACTGAGCATATTAAAATCTATATAGTATTAAACCTCTTAAACTAAGAAAACATTTAGTGTCAATACTGTTTATACATTTGTGCATTTAACAACTGAAATTGAATTTCTAGATAGTCTCAAATCAGATGCATCCTTTAACAGAGGAATCATGAAATATAAGTATGAGCTTTCACTAAGTATATGCAAGAAATATAACAGTTACTACAATTGATAGAGGAGATACAAGAAGAAATCCCTTCAACACATAAACTGGGTCTTCTGTTGTAGCTGTCAAAGACTGTTCCAATTCTAACTACACAGTATTTGCCAGGACCATCATAGCTAGCTTATAGATTGTCTACTATTATAGTCCTCCTTAAATTCTGGAATAGCATCTGACAATCTGGGCTATTTCATGATGCAATGCTGAGTTTTCTATTCATTTGGTAAAGGAAATTGTTCATTTGACTAAGAAATGACACATTGAAAAATATGACAGTAGTAATTGCTTCATAGCATTCATAGAACTGTATGATAATATTAATTGATTTCATATACATTGTTGTATATTTTCTGTTCCCCTTTTCCTATTGATTAGTTATTTCTCATATTTGTGTAATGGTAAATTCAGATGAGAGATCAAACCATAAATGATTACTGCACTTATGTACTTTGATAAAAGATTTTGATGGATTTTCATTTCCAGATGTGTGTGTGCACGCACACAACACACACATATACAGTCATACTGTATACCAGTCATACCATATCTTGGAATAAAAGCTTGTAATTAGTGGCTACTATGCATGAAAATAATTTACCATAAAGAATGCATGCCATCTGTTCTCATTGCTGTGAGATACCTTTCAATACATTTACCATCTCTGTTACTGAAAGCATACAGTGACAGTATTACTGTTTTGTCATATTCTGTTTGATTTTTAATTTCAATAATATGGTAATCATTATTTCTGAGATGACATAACTCTGTTTATACACTTGCTTCCTTATGATGATATTGATGTCTTTCATAAAATGTTTTATATCATAGGTAACACTACATTGTTTTTACTTTTGAGGACTAACATTGTTTTCCATCAGATTGAATAAGTGGAAGCGTCAGGCATAATAGAAATATTTAGGGCAGTATCAGTAAGAATGGTTTCTTTCATGTGTCATTATCCTGTATCATTAAATTATTACCATATAATGCGATTATCAACCACAACTATCTGTTTTATCAACCACAACTATCTGTTAATACACTATAGAAGACATACTTATCCCTGTTCAGCACAGTTAACATTAGAGTCACTGTTCTAGGTTAGTTCCTTTCAGTTCATTAGCTATACTGCTAATGCCTTTTGCCATAGTGGTTAAAAAATTAACAATGGCAGTATCTTTATTTAGTCATTCATCAAGAAAAATGAAGTTGAATATATGTCTAATGTTTGTATATATAAAAAAGCCCTAGTAATTTTTCTTCATTGTGACTCCTGCCCAAGGAGGATGAATCAAGGATGAATATCTGTCAAATACTATACCACAGAACATTAGGCAAAAGTTTATTGAAAACTAGCAATTTCACACAGAATAGTCCTATATATCAGTAATTAATATAGTTCAGGGAAAGAGCAGTGATGAAACAGATTCTTATAGCAAAACAGACCTGTCTAGGTGCTACTATGAAATTGGACAATAGGTTCCAATTGCTACTAGTCTTAAACTCTTAACAATATCCTTGTTATGAAAAGAACAGATGTGTTAATGTGTTGGTATAGAGATCTACATCATCAAGGTGCAAGACACATTGACTGGTATGGTATACTTCTCATATTTCCCTACATGAAGAACAGAAGCCATGATGAAATAAGCTAACCAGTTAGAATCCCTAAGGTGAAATAACTTGCTAAACATTTGTGAAACTTCACAATTTGACAGTAATCTGTCTTCAGTTGCTTGTGTAATAGGGCAACTATTGAGAAAACACTTTTTATTTTTATTGTATAGTGAGGGTTCTGAAAGTTCTGCAGTATAAGCATTGTTTTTCTTCTGCAGATGTTATTTATTCAATCAGATGCTTGAAACATTTTCACATAATTTTTAATTAGTTGCTGTTGCTGTGATTCCTACATCAGCACTTTTCCTTCGGGCTTACTATAGTGTTATTGGAGAAAGAGTAAAGCATTTTGGAATATTACCTCTATTTCTTCTACCTGATAAGTCTAAGTCAGAGATTGCAATCTTATTATTGAGCTATTCTTGAACTTTATTCTTTGAGTGCTATCCTGAATTTCATAAGAAAGTGCTCAGAATGACATATATATATATAGTACCTGAGCAGTATACCCAAATTATTTTATATGTTTATTCCTCTTTGCTTGGCTTCTTTTGTAACTGCCACATTTTAACTAAAATTTAATCAATCAGCATTGAAGCTATGTGAAAGTATTTTCTGAGTCCTGAAATTAACCTGCTTCTCTCTCTCTCTCTCTCTGTTGAAGTCAGCCTCTATACTCTGATTTTAGTTTGCAAAAGGCTTGTATATTAATGCAAAATAAGTTAAATGGCAATTAACTCCTTTCCACTGATTTTTGACATGGCTCCCTGACCACAAGTAAATGTGTTCAACAGAGGAAAAATACTTAACATACATAGTTCGAACTATTTTAACATTTATGTATAATAAGCAAAGATGTTATGACTTCTGCATTATATTTTCTGGCTTCAGTTAAATAATTAATGCCATCATCCCCCCCATATTAATGTGGATTCTTATGACAAATATGAACATCAAAGTTTGGCATCATGTAGAAGTGAAAGGTTCACACTGTCCAAATGATTTTTAATGTTTTTTTCTGAGTATCAAATACAGCTATCAAATAATGGGCTAAACTGAAATGATAACTCAGTTCTTAATAAGTGGAATATGGGACCAATAGAATATTTGACAGATTAAACTAGAAGCATGCAGTCATTTTACTAGATTGTGGATTTAGTCTGTGCTATGTTACAGGTTCAATGCCTCCCCCCCCCACACCTTTTAAAAAAAATTACACTAAAAAGTAAAAAGCCCCCTAAAGAATTTCAACTCAATCATTATATCCTTTTGTACTTCTGTTATTTTTTCATTCATATTGCTGATAGTTAAAATGGATTTTCCTGTACATTCTAAAGTTGGTGGAGCTATGTGCATGAGCGTGCACACACGCGCACACACACACACACACACACACATATTTCGCAGTCATTTAAGTCCTTAAATGCAGAATCAATTCATTGATAGTCAGTGATGTAATGGGTAAGGCATTGACTACAAATCAGGAGACTTTGAGTTCTAGTCCTGCCTTAGACAAAGCCAGCTGGCTGATCTTACACCAGTCTCTCAGCCTTTGGAAGGAGACAGTGGAAAACCACTTTAGAAAAAACTTCCCAAGAAAACTGCATGGACTTGTTCAGACAATCAGTGGGAGTCAAAAACTGGTTCAAAGGTACAAACAAACAAACACAATTTCTTGTGAATTGGTGTGAGAATAATATACAGGTGGTCCTCAACTTAAAACAGTTCATTTAGTGACTGCTTAAATTTACAACAGCACTGAAAAATGTGACTTATCAATTTTCACACAACCATTGCAGCATCCCCATGGTTACGTGATCAAAATTCAGATATTCGGCAATTGGCTCATATTTATGACAGTTGCAATGTCCTGGGGTCATGTGATCCCCTTTTGCGACTGACAAGCAAAGTCAATGGGAAGCTAGATTCACTTAACAACTGTGTTCATAACAACTACAGTGATTCACTTAACAACTGGCAAGAAAGGTAGTAAAATGGGCTTAACAAATGTTTCAGTTAACAGAAATTTTGGACTCAATTGTAGTCATAAGTTGACAACTACCTGTAGTAACCATATTGTGTACGTATTAACAGTTTGGTTGCCATACATTTCACTCACTAAAACTTGTGCAAATCTTTTTTGACACTCAGGAAAAAGTAGCAACAAACATAATTATGCAAACACATTTCTAATTAATTGCTTCATTGTGGGTAGTTGAAGCAAGTCTTTCCAGATGAAGTATTTTCAGTGAGAGTAGAATCCCTTCCGCAACAGGAATGAATTGCAGTCCAAGGGTCTTTCTAATGATCTACGGTACCGTCCTATTTAGAAGTAACTTAAGGTTGTTTAATCATCGAGCCCAAAAGAACTTTTAAAAAGTAGCCATTTACATATACAACGGGACGGGATATTTTGTGACCTAACTTGAGACTGATACTGTCTCAGTATGGCCATTTAAAAAGAACAAACCTTAATATTACAAAATTGATTATAATTCTTGTAAACCGCCCACAATAGTGAACAAGTCAAAGGCTATAGAAAATACAAATAATGAACAATTGTAAAACCAAATGCCTTGCCTTTGCTTTCACTCATGTAAAATCAAAGTCATATTTCTACTGTTTTGTTAGATAACAAGCCCCTTAGCATAGTTGAAACATCTGTTTTTTATAAACACATTTATAAAACCTCATTCCAAAACCCAGAGGTTACATTTGTATGTTGACACAATAGTACAATTATGCTGTGTGAGACAGCATAAGTCAAGATGGTCAGTTTGTGGCAGCTGCTGCATATCTCTCCTACAAATTGATGATGCAGATTTGCTCACTTCATTGGATTGGGTTAATGCTTATGAAAATAGAGGTAGGGCCATAATTTCTCCAATCAGATTGTGAACTTTCTCCAAATTGAAGGGAGAGGGTTTTTTAAAAAAAGTATTCTTATAATTTTCTCTTTTGTATATAACTCTAACTGTAAAACTAAATATTAAATCTTTTAAATAGTAAATCTAACCTTTAAAAAAATCATTAATTACCATCAGCTCTGGACCTAATTTAATTAGAATGTAGGGGCAAAGATTGAAGAATCAAAAGATAGCCCTTATCATTTGAAACACCTTGTTGTAAGTACTGCGATTAACTAGTTAGAATCCAGAATAGCTAGGCAAACAATAGTCAATTTGATCTATTAATGTTATCTTTTCTAACATCAGAACTCCCAGAATCAACTGTTGTTGATCTACAAATTTTACATAGCTATTTACCAAATGTTTTGATTAATACCAGTATATGAATCCTAGTAGAGATAGATTTGTGGGGGGGAGGAAGCCTGTTACTTCAATAGTATGTTTTCTTCACTGCCCTCACAACTGGTGAAATTCTCCAAATGGATGATTTACACATGGACTTAAATCTAGATTAAAATGATTATTTGTTTTTTTTATTTCAACATTTGTATAATTACCCATCTTAAACCAACTCGGAGTGGCTGGTAGTCCTCAACTTAAAACAGATCATTTAGTAACCATTCAAAATTACAATGGCACTGAAAAAAGTGACATATTTTCTATAGTTACGACGATTATAGCATTGCTATGATATTATCAAAATTCAGGTACTTGGCAACTGACTTATATTTATGATGGTTGCAGTGTCCCAGGGTTGTGTGATCACCTTTTGCGACCTGACAAGCATCGTCAATGGGGAAGTCAGATTGCCTGTTCCATTCCGTAAAAGGAAGCAATATACAGTTGCATTTTTGAAAAGTGTACAAGATGGATAAGAAAATCAATTTCTGTAAAGAAGTACAAGACAAAAATAAAAAAAACCTCTTAGACAAATTCTTCACATAGAGCAGATTTGTTGACTTCAACTCCCAGAATTCCTTTTCCAGTCATGTTAGCTCTGGAATTCTGGAAGTTGAAGTCCACAAGTCTTAAACTTGCCAAGTTTGAAGACCCCTGACATAGAGGAAGCAATAAAAACTGACATATTACAGAATGGACTTGGGCATTTGGTAGTATTTTTGGAATTAGTTTGGCATATGGTATAATGAGAGGGCTCCTGTGCCAAAAATTGCTCGTGTGCCAGCACCCAGAAGGCAATATGTGCGGCCTCCCCCCCACGACCCTGCGTATGGCGCATACAATTTCCCCACCACCCCCTTATCTGCACTGTGAGCCTCTCAGTTGATTTTCGGCCACTTTGAAGTCTTTTTCGGCTTTCCAGAGGCTCGAGGGAAGCCTCTGCAGCCTTTGGAGGCCGAAAAATTGGCCCGTTCGTCATTTCCGATATTTCTGGAAATACAAGAAGTGACGAAACACCTGTTTTTCGGCCTGCAAAGGCTTCCCTCGAGCCTCTAGGAGGCTTCAAATGGGCTGAAAATCAGCTGGGAGGTGTGCACATGTACAGTGCAGGTAAGTTTGGCTGGGGCTCGTGTCCCGCATAAATGGCTCTGCGTACCACCTATGGCACGCGTGCCATAGGTTCACCATCACTGTGATAGGGTCTTAATCCTTAAATAAAAACTACCTACAAATAGGTATTCTTTGACTTACAAAGGCGGCTGGGACTGCAGGGATTGCTGCAGGGATTGTTAAGTGAGGCAATGTTCTTGGGCTTCCTACAACCAAAGTCAGTGGAGAAGCTGGTGGAAAATTAAGAGTCCCAGGTCTGCAGGCAAATAAATGGCTACTGCTGGGTGGGAGAGGGAGTGAAGTTGAGCAGGAGACTATGCAAGAGGTGCAGTGCAAAGGAGTGCACAAGAGAAGCTGAGAGAGTACATGCGAGTTGTGGGTCGGGTGTGCAAGTAAGTTGGGGAAGGTGTACAAGAGACATCCCACAGGTTGGAAAGTGCAGGTTGGGATAAATGTGCAGTGGCTGGCACACGCACAGAGGGACTGATGTGCGGGTGGGGCGGCAGACCTGCAACCTTCCCTGCTGGTTTCCATTTCCATACTGCCTTTCTGAGGAAGCCAACAATGGAAAGTTGCAAATGGAGATCAGGCAATGGGATATTGGGATGGCCAGAATTTTTAGGACCGGTGATTAATCATCATTTGTTCAAGACTATTGGAACAGTCACTGAACAAATGGTCATAGGTCAGGAATTATGTTACCTGTTGATAGTAATTTACAAGCTCAATCATAAAGTGTTTAATGGCAATAAGAAAACCATATGAATGTATACTAAAGTTTGCACTAAACAAATGTCTAAAATCTGTTTGGTGCTTAATATTTTGAACTTCTAAATATTTTTCTGTTTGAGTACTGTTAGATTTTTTAGAAGTGTTGGCAACCTAACAGTATTAAGAATTAGGTAATTCAAGCATTATTTGTGTTCTCTGAAAGAATGAATTATTTCAATGTTTCCAAAAATACTTAAAATTAAAAACGGGTTTTATTTTCCAATACAGTGTACAATCAATTAGTAATAGTATATTTGTTATATTTTAGGCTAAGTAACACGATGGCCAAAGGAACTGATCATGAGATGAGGAATCTTTCATCTCCAGCCTCACAATCCCTCAATGATGAAAGTAAGTGGTATGTCCCTGTATTTCCGTTGGTTTTATCTAATAGAACTTTTATACACCTAGCG
Organism: Pseudonaja textilis; assembly: GCF_049901715.1. Taxonomy (NCBI): domain Eukaryota; kingdom Metazoa; phylum Chordata; class Lepidosauria; order Squamata; family Elapidae; genus Pseudonaja; species Pseudonaja textilis. The sequence continues at coordinate 33,369,128 of NC_141993.1, forward strand.
TGATGTGCAGTAGTTTATATAAAAATATTTATATAACTCATTCAAGAAGCCTCATATAAATTATATATTGACTGGAGAAGAAAAAAAATCAAGCTACAGTTATTAAACAAGTGACTCATCATATAGATAAATGTATTTGAGAATTAGTTCCCATTTACTGTGTTCATAAAGGTTAGAGGTTTTTTTTTCTGTATTTATTTATAGTTGGTTTATACATCCCTGCATAGTGATTCTGGGCAGTAAATGCAGGATTAAAGCCAATCGAACAAAAGGAATAAATAACAACAATAGCAAACATAGACACAATTACAGCACAGGTGGCATCCAAAGGCAGTCAGAATCCAGGCCATGGTTATGTGAGAAAGCTGTAATTATGAGTTTACCCAACCTAAAGGATCCAACATCCAGGTTTTCAAAGTTTTACAAAATACTAATGTGGTTGAATATTACCACTATTAATCTCACATTTCTTTCTAGAAGGTATCACCCCATAGTATTTAATTTTCAAAACTACTGTTTAAGCAAATAAGTAAGCCCACTGGCTGTTTCTAAACCATAAAATTAACCAAAAAACCCTGCATGGGATATCAGCAATTTAATACTAAAATATGACCTTTTCCCTATTCCCTATTTAGTATTTTTATTTGGTACCTACTTGTATCTAAGTATAGTGCTATATGTCTTCTCATCCTGTGAGATAGGTGAACAATTATTGTGTTCTATATTTAATTTTAGTTGTTCCTCATACTTGTTAGGCAGGAGAAATGAAAGAATCCCAGTGATTTTATAATGAACTGGTACATTGTAAAAATTAATACATTAAAATCAGTCAGCACACTTCATTTTCTAAAAAGAAAGAGCAAACAGAAATCTTGCACTTAAAAGAGTCTTAGCAAAGAAGAATTCATCCATCAAATTACTATCTTAAAGTCCTTTGTATCCCAGATATATTTAGTTCAGTGTTATAATACATGTATTTACTTGTATTGAAGCATACTGAATTCTTATTCACTAACCAACTATACTTTACAGTTGCACCAAAGTAATGAATGTACAGAAATATTAAGGATGGACAGATTTTTGCATTTGTCTTTTAAACAGTATACATTTAGTTCTTTCAGAGGAGCTAAAATGAATAATGTTTGTGAACTAGTTTGAATTTATTTTCTTGGCTGCTGGAATGAAATTGAATGTGCACTTCATTTTCAAGGTAATAAAGCGGCTATTTCAGTATTCAAAAACTATAAGCTATTAGTATACTTACTGATAGGCTTAATCTTGTGATCGATACTTTCCTTTTCTCATGCCACCAAATGATTTTATATATTATTCCTGTTTTATGCAAATGTACCGTGTTTCTCATATAATAAGGCCGGGTCTTATTTTTTTTTTTGAGCCCTGAAAAAACGGCAAGGCTCTCTTTTCGGGGGTGACTTAATTCCCTTCCTTGCATCCTTGGGCGGGCGGTGACAGCTTGGATGTTGACCTCGGCGTTGGTGGGGCACTTCATATCGGGAGATCTTCCGCCACCATTGCTTTCCCTTCCTCCCATGCTGCCGCGGCATTTGGAGCATCACCACAGCATTTGGCGCAGCCACGCAGGGCTGGCCAGGGCTCCTCCCTGCAATCGAAGCCCGGCAGAGACACTCGGCTTCAGGCGCTCCTGTCGCCGCCACCTGAGCATCGTTCGAAGGCAAAGCCCATTCTTTTAAAAATGACTCCCTACTACAACAAAGCCTCCCCTGCCTGAGAGAGCAGCCCAACCCCACGTGGGGAGTCAAATCTCCTGGGGCCACAGCACGGCCCACCCGGGAGAAGCGCTCAGCCGCCATCCCTGTCTGGCGCGGGTAGAGTGTGAAGAGCTTCGCCTGGGGCACCCAGCGCAGCTGACAGGCAGGCCCTCCTACCTGCGGCGGAGCTCTAGACAAGGCAGCGAGCGCCTCCCTGCCGGGCCTTCCGTTCATCCCGTCAGGGCCATGCCTGAGCCGGGCAGGTTGGGCAGAGCCGGGAAAGCGAGCCGCAGGTGCGTGCCCGCCTGCCAAGGGAAAGAGCCAGGCCGATCCGAGGTTGGCTTCCCAAGTCCCTCCAGCCCGACCTCGAAGGGGCCACTGGGAGAGGCCGCCTGAGGCAGTGATGGCGCCCACCCGTCCACGGACAGGGAGGCGAGGCAATGGCCCGTGCCGTGTCCTCCGAGCTGAGCCCCACCGAGCGCCTCTGCCCATGCCGCTGCAGCATCCACCAACACCGAGGTCAACGCAGGCAGCACCATACCCGAGTATGCAGCAAAAGTAATTGGTGACAGTAAGGAGGTTGGTGGCGAGGCATGGCTGCCCGCAGGGTGCTCCTAACAGCAAGCCCCCTGCCCTTCCCCCCATTTTGCATGTTTTAAAATAGGCCCTAATTTGGAGGGAGGGGCTTAATTTCATTTTATGGCTATAAAACATGCTGGGACTTCGTATTGGGGGAGGCCGTATTGTTGGAGAAACACGGTAGTATTTCCTTCTCCATAATACTATTTAACTCCTTTAACCTGGACAAGTTCTTATAGTTTTCTTAGCAAGGTTTTTCACAAATGGCTTGCCATTGCTTCCTTCCTATGGCTGAGAAAAAGTGACTATCCCAAGGCCACCCAACTGGCTTCGTGGCAAAGAATTCATGGTCCCCTAGTTTCTAGCCAGATGTCTTCACCACTACACCAAATTGTATATATAAGTGCAAATGATATTTGTTATTCCATTTTAAGTGTGTTTTCTCTTCATTTTATTCTATAAACTGTTATTCTATAACAAAGATAGCAGGCTTTAACATTTTTTAAAATTTCCCTCACCTTTTTTCACTGTCCAACCCAAAGACATAGTGAAAATGGATAAAAATTAACCATGGTTATATTCTCTTTGCATGAAATTTGGCATTGTTCTTCAGAAATACCTTATTTTTCTGTCTTAGCAATCAGGCTAAACAGGGATGGGATCCGACTGGTATAACTACTGGTTCTGTTGTTCCGCGTTGCGCATGCATGCGCGAGTCACACGAGTGCAATTTACGACCTGCTGAGCTGCGTGCGGGTGCGCAGCAGTTGGAAAAGCCCTTTTTTCCTGCTTTTTCAACCGCAGTTGTGCCACGCAAAGCAGCTGTGGTTGAAAAAACAGGAAATAAAGGACAAGTAACTGGGCGGGTGGGCCAAAGCAGCAGCAGACACAACCTGTTCTGTGTCTGCTGCTCTTCAGAGCTACCGGTTCTGTAGGGCTGGACAGAACCGGTAGAATCCAACCCCTGAGGCTAAAAGTTTAAAACATATGTAAAGAAAGGTAACAAATTAAGATGTGATTCTTCTCCCTAAGTGGAAGGAAACTGCCACCTGCAACAGCTTAGTTACATTTAACAATTGAACACAGTAGGGATGTTAAGTAGATAGCACAAACTTATATTTTGCTGTTTAAAATTAACATTTCTTTATATCTGTATGAATACTCTATAAAAGTATAGGTTTGATGCATCATATTAAAAGTAAGGCAATGTGTTTTTTGTAGAAAATTTATTCCCCAATGGAACCACCCATTGGGGAATAAATTTTGGGTGGTAATTTGAAGCGCAATAAATGTGGGTGGTTCCATTGCCAAGAAAGCAGTTAAGGGTCACATTTTCAGAAGTATTAACTTTACCTAAAAAGAAATAAGAACACTTTTAAAACAGATGGTTGTTTATATACATCGGCATTTCCCTTAAACATTATTCTTAAAAAATAACAAGTATCCTCCAATTTGCAATCAGTTTCAGTTCCAAAATGACTAGCAATAAATGCAGATCTGTTTGTCCTAATAAAAATTTAATTGAGGCTTCTGCACTGAAGAGATTTAATCTCATGGCCTAAATTTATTATTTTAAATTTACAGTAAATTGTTTCCATCTATAATCTCTTCAAGAGTTAATTATGCTGTCATCAAACAAATGTAGCAAATGAAATGAAGAATCTCCAAGTAAAAGGTAATTATAAGGATATGTTAGTTACCAAAATTATTCAGTAACAATCACTCTTCAGAATGAAAATACCTTCTGTATAGCATTAAAACATCAACAGTATATAACATTTTCAAATAACTGTTTCAGCTGCTTTTTCCCCCTCCCACCTTTCACTATGGAAAAAATGATTTCTGCGTAAATATGGAGAGCATTCAGCCATACCCAATAGTTGTTCATTTGTCCAGGTTTGAATATTCTTAACGATACATGTTTAAGCAAGAACCTTTAAACATAATGCATTTCTGAAGGCTTCCTGTCTTATTTACATCTGGAAGGCAGTGATATTACACTAAGTCATGATGTCAGCATAAGACAGTTTAAAGCCGTATTTATTTTTCCTAAGATAAGTAAATAAAAGTACATAAAGTGTTTTGAATACACTTCTCTCTATAAGACTACAGATAGTCCTTGTTTTATGACTATTGCATAATAACCATTCAAAATTATGACACACCACCTAAAATCTACTTATGACCCCATTCCAAAGTTCTGATGGCTGCACGCATCACATTCCAGGTACTTGGCAGCTCACCTTTATGGATGATTGCAGCATTCCATGGTGATGTGAGTATGATTTAAAACATTTTTTTGCCAGTTTCCAGCCTTATTTGGCTGGTTTCCAATAAAAAATGCCCATAGGAATACATTGATTTGTATTTAACAACCACTTGTTAATGACTGCCCTATTCACTTGACCATGGTGTTTGACTGGAGCAAAAAAAAATAAGAAAATCAGGTTCAGTCTGTGGATGCCTTGATTTATGATGGATATTCTGGGTTCCACTAAAGTAATAAATGAAGGACTATCTGTATATTTTTTGCCAAAGAAAAGCAGTGAGAAGACTATTTTCTGAAATAAGGAAGGAGGAGCTCACCCCTTATTTGTTTGTATTAGGATGTAGTCGGATGTCTACAACTATTCAGGAATAGTATATAAATTTTAGTATGTAGTCTGAGTCTAAACTATTTAAAACCCCCAAATATCTAGTCTAATTGTTATATCACCCTATCCAACAGGAATTCTGGCTAACTTGAAAATCATTTTTACTACTACGTCTTTTGGATTTCATTATTTACCTTTGTCATGTAGGCATATTACTATTTTTAAAGTTCTAATCTATTAATCCATTATTTTCCATGAGATGGTGTTATTTATGCATTTTATAACACACAAAAATCACTACTCCCACTCAAAAAAGCGAGACTTCATGTTTAGGTAGCTGCAAGATCCTAAACTTTATTCATTCATTTAAAAATCATGCCATTTGAATAAAAACATCTATACCTAGGGTAGTAACAATATTCCTAACATTGCTTTTTGATTTCAGGTACCACAGGAAGTGAGGAACCCAGCAAATGCATACTTGCAGTCTCTGACAGTGAAGTTGATTCAGCAACATCACTTGCCTTAGAAATGAAATATGCATTGGATCCCAATCGGCAAATCAAGAAAAGAAACAAAGCTCTACAGGTGAGATTCAAAGACATCTGCGAAGCCCAGAATGAGCAAAGGGACAAACAACTTTCTTTGTTACAGCAGACTGACCAAAAGGAAGCAAAACCCATCTCTTACAGAGCAGCTTACCGAAAATACATGACAGTGCCTGCCCGAAGATCAATCCCTAATGTTACTAAAAGTACAGGAGTTCAGACTTCGCCTGAACTTAAAAAGTGTTACCAGACCTTCCCTTTGGACCGGAAAAAGGGAAATGTAATCAAAAGCATAGCTTCAGTTGATACTTTTCCAAGTCAAAACAATGGATTCCTAATTGATATTAAAGAGAAAGACAGCAAAATCTCAGGAGAGGCTGTTCAGTGCAGCAAGAAAGTTCCTGGATTTGTGACAGCTGAATTTATTTCACATACTAATGAACGCAGGAACGCAATAGAGCCGTTTTCTAAGGACAACTGTTTGGAGACATGTATAAGCACTGATTTGCACAGCTGTAGTAAAGAACCTCCTTCTGTACAGGATTCAGCAGCTTCAGTTTTAGAAGAGCCTGATTACCAGCTGCATGACAAAGCAAAACACCATACTGGGCCATTGAGGTACGAGGAAGCTAATCCAGCCAGCCAAGGAAAAGTGTTCAAAACAGAAGTAGCTTCTATCTACTTGCCCGCATCTGGTTCACACACATCACTGGCTGACCAGCAACATTCTGCAGCAACAGGGAATGACTGGTCCCTGTGTCCAGCCGAGGAGGAAGACAGAAAAAGAACTCTGCATCTTAATGGTCTGCTGTCACAAGCTGTGAGTACAGCTCAGGCCTGTCCCACACAGGCACAGTGCCAGTCTACCCAATGTAACGAACAGACCCTTCACATAAATGTTTCACCTATGGAAGGAAAACAGCCTTGTCAGACAGCAGTTGCTGTGAGTGAAAGATGTCAACAAATTGTGCCTCACACTGAAGTGGTAGATTTGAAAGCACAGCTACAGATGATGGAGAATCTGATCAGCTCCAGTCAGGAAACCATAAAGGTCTTGTTGGGTGTTATTCAGGAGTTGGAAAAGGGAGAAGCTCATAGAGAAGGGTAAGTTGATCTTTTTTAAATAATAATAATAATATATGCAAGAATCTCATTTGGGGAAAAAATCACTTGCATGAATTCTGTTGAACAATTTACATGTTTCTATTTACTCAGAAGGTGTTAGAAAACTATACTTTAGCATCTAACTTCACAGTAATGTATTAATGCTTTCCTTTCTATTTCATTGTGTCTCTAATGATCTTACAATATATGTGCTTTAGTACAAAGATACTCCTAAAAAACATGCTTCTGGTAACAACTGCTTTCAAAAATATTTAAATTAAAATATATTGCTTATATATATTTGTCATAAAATAAAGGGTCATATTAAAGCTAATAATATCTGCTATATGATTACCCAGAACTCTTTCATTAATTATTTAAAACCAGAATAGACTAGGAGGCAATAGAAAACATTGTTTACAATGCTGAAACTGCCCAAAAGAAAACCATTACTTCATAAAAATGAAGTATATTGCTCTGTGTTCTATAATTTTTTTTAAAGTATCGCTCGCAACATACTTAACAAGCACAGCTATTTACTCAGACTTGAGTAATTATGTCTTTATTTGATAATTGCAACTTCTGTTCTTTGGCATCTCACTTACACTCTTTTTACCCTTCTTAAAAAAAAACCCTTTTTACCCTTTTCTAAAAATATAATGCCTGTAATTGCTAGTTAATTCAGTTGCTGTAGTCAAACAAATGCAACTTTTTTAACTCCCAACTTCCTGTTTTGTGTAGCTCATGCTTCTCCTCACTTCAGTAAATGTTCCCTCTTTGATTCCTTTCATCATACCAAAGTTACTAATATGTGCCTTTTTCATTTGTGGCTTTAGAAGGTGCTTTCACCCAAAACATGCATTAGTGCATGTTGGTAATTGTTATATGCAATAATGTTTGCTTAACCAAACTGATTTATAGCACTTACTTAAATTTAAACTATATGTCACAAGGACAAGGTATACATTTCAAGTACATCAGAATGGTTTTCAATGTTTCTAGATTTAACTGATCATTTATTTTGTGCATGTTCTTTGACGTCTAATGGTCTAATTCAACCCTTTAATTCTGTGTATTGAAACACTGAGCATTTCATATTTGTATTTCCATTATATCATGGCATTAATGTTTTGTTGCCTCAGAAAGGCTGAATGTGGGATGACATAAAAGTATGGCACTGAAGAGGCCCTGTGTCTATTAAAGCAACAGACCTTAATGTTGACCTACTAGCAGAGATTGGCTGATTATAAGATTTAGATTGATTTCACGATTTAAATTATAAACGTGCAAAGTTTTGTGCATATTTTTTCAGGAAGTAGTCAGAAAACTACTTATGGCAACAGTACAACCCAGTTGGCATATATATAAATAAGGATTTAGGGCTTTCTATAGTATTCCTTCCTTTCTCTTTCTGATGGAAAATAAACATCAAAGTCTTAAAACTAACATGTCAAAAGGACCGAGATTCAGAATACACAGTTTAACATATAAAATGTAGCCTAACCAGACCTATTCTACTTCTTCTTAAAGAAGCTTGTAGTGAGAGAAGCATTATTTCTATTTCACATGCTAGTTTATTGGTTATTATTTCCAAACAATTTCTTTTCCATCAGACCCATTTAAAACTACCATTTAAAAGAAAGTTTTAGTACATCCCTGGGAAGGATGGAACTACATTCTTTGCCCCCATTGGGAGAAAAGGTGGCGATTGATCTTTATTCATAACTTACTGTAGAATATAAATTTGAGGAGAAATAACATTGAGATTCAGAATGCAGACTAGGGACCTAGAAACATAAGGACACTAGGACAGATAAACAGGAATACCAATGATTCATAACCACAAAGCATTATGTGTTGTCAAAAGGTAAATGTTTCCACTATTCATATAGCTATGACTAGACTAACCTAATGAATAAAGGCTTATAGTTTATAGAAAAGAACAAAGACCTACTTCCCTTGTTTAGATTTAAAAAGATATTCAAAAAGCAGCAAGACTTAAAAGTGATTACAGGCCCTCATATAGTTAGTTTTGTATATATTTCCTTATATCTCAAGTGAAGTGAACAAATTTATATATACAGAGAGAAAAAAAACAATAAATTGGTATAAATGTCATAGTTTTTAATTGACATAAAGTAGAAAAAATATTAAAATGACTGTTGAAATTAAAACATATAGGCTCTTTAAAAATATTGACACTTTACACTTATTTAAAAAGTTACATGAATATCTCATCTGATATATATAGTATTATGCATCTATCTCAGCAAGGAAACATTCATTACTTACTTTCTCTGATGAGAAGCATCTTATTTACAGGTTGCTGGAAAACCAGATTCTGGTAGATGCTTGTGAAACACTAGAGTATGAGTGGGCAAATATTCTAATTTAATAGCCTCTATATTTGACATGATCTAAAATATTGTAAACTGTTGTAAACTCAATAGATGAGTTATATATTGCAGATGTAAATGTGGCCATATAGTTCAAATAAATTAAACTATATATACTTTAGCTTAGAAGCTTCTATTTTAACCTATTCCTGATTATCATAAACTTTGATTTTAAATTGAATTGCTTTGCCTGTAGAAGATGACCAACCACTAAAATGACTTTAATAAAATTTTGTATTTTCCTTTCCAGAATATATAGCCACAGCCTTCTCTTTAACACATTTTATATCCCTATCCCTAAAACATTAGAAGAAGAAATAGCAGGCAGCTAATGGCTTATGGTTTAACTCATTTCATTCTTTTGCTTAAATAAACAAAAATAAATTTCTTCAATGTTTTTTGTAATTATAGCATTTTTACACTAGAAGAAGAATCTATTGTGATTTTTTTTCAATTCAAAACTATTTCAGTACCCAGGTACTTTTGAAAGGATAAAAATTTTAGGAAAATCATGGAAAACAGTAAATTGGCTGAGAACAGTATTAAACAAAATCTCTCTTCGAAAGTAAAAAGTCTTAGCATTTGTTCTTTTAAAAATACTTTTATTAATACATGATTTGTTACAAATACAGGTTCTATTTCTAATGAACAAAATTAAAAGATTTAAATATTGTGCAATGCAACAGAGAAAAATAAAATTCCTGTTACTAAACACAGTCATAACAAAGCCTGCATAGGCTTGTGAAAGGATTATTTAGTAACAGCAATTTATGTATTTATTGTATTTTAATCCTAACCTTTTTACTTAGCTCGCATTACCACTTCTAGATAATGTATGTGATCAGGATTCTAAATTCAACAGAATCCATTTAAAAAATAGAAAGTGAATTCAATATTTAGAAGGTCTGAAACTAACCTTAGTTTTAATTATTAGGGAATTAATAATAATATTATAAAAATGGTACTATATACCAGGGGACCACCAAACTCATAATTTTAGATCCCAGGGACCACTAACCGGTTCTGTCCGCATGGCCTAATTTGTGGGTGTGGCTTGGTGGTCATGTGACTGGCTGGGCATGGCTTGTATGTAAATATTGTAAATATTTATATAAATATTTATTTTTTTTATTAAAAAAGAGCAACTTTTACCCAAAATCAGGCAAAGCAGGTAGACTGAGTTGCTCACAGAATCACAGATTCATTCAGAGGTCTATCTATCTGCCATTGGCTAGCTCAGTCTGTCACATAAAACTTGCTTGCAAGCAAACCCAGAAAATTAACTCACAACACACCATGCATGTAAATATTGATTTTTTTATATAAAAAAGAGCAACTTTTACCCAAAATCATGCAAAGCAGGCAGATTCAGTTGCTCACAGAATCATTCAGTGATCTATCTATCTGCCATTGGCTAGCTCAGTCTCTCAAATTTGCTTGCCGTGAGTCTGCATTGAATTTGCTTGCAAGCAGACCTTCAGTTCTAAGGGAGGTTCGGCTGTGCAGAGCCGAAGATCTAAACACTAGCTAGGAAGCAAGAAATCCAACCATTTCCTGCTTCCTAGCTAATCTAAATCTCCCAGCACAGCAGAATAGATGATGGTCACAAAAAGGAAAAATAGCAATTTAGCAGGCAAGTTTACCAGGTAAGGAGTGGGTGGGGAGGGTTCCCACAGACCATGCGGGCGGTGCAGCCTTGTGTTTCTGCATAGCCTGCTTTGTGGGGGTGCTCTGGGGGTAAGATTTCTCTGCGGCCCAGCAAAATTTTCTCATGGCCCACCAGCGGGCCGCTGCCCACTGGTTGGCAACCGCTGCTATATACCAAAGATAAGCAGTGCTGTACTTCTATAAATAGACAAGAAAAACAAAACGCAGCCAAATTTGTCTTCTCTTTTCATAGTACTCTAGACTATCTTCTTTCTCTTCGTAGTTTTCATGTTCACTCAAAATAAAATAAACAGTGAATAGTCTAGATCATCACTGATGCTGGATCCTGACTTGCTTTTTTTTCTCATGGGCCTGCCTATTTATTTATTTAAAAGGCTTATTTTTGCAGTCCTTAGAATGAATGCTGATAACTTGGTTGATTTCATTCACAATGCTGTTTCAATAGAATAAGGGTAAACAATCAGCTTGCACCTATGAGACTCCAGGAATATATGCTGAAATAATAATGTTTGTAGATAAGGAAGAAGGGGGGAGGGGTAATTCTAATAAATTTTCAAGTCTTACAGTTTCCTTATTAAGACTCTATATGGCTTGGTTCCTTTTTATTTTTAGAATTGTCTCTTCCAATACAATCAACTAATTCAATGAAATAGTCATGAGAGATAAAGGGTGCAGACCAGTAAGTTGTAATTATGGGATGCCTGAGCAAGGTTAGCTTGGTCCTTGATTGTATTTCAAAAGGCTTTGAAGACTATCTTCTTTTAAATACTAGTGATAAGAGTCAGTTTACCACCTTAATTTTGTTCTTTTACTGGCTTTGAATAATTATAATTTTATGCTCTGCTATTTGTATATCTCATCTATAATCTATAATTAATTAATATAATTAATTATAACATAATAAAATGTATATTATAGTCACAGGCTTTAAGGAAGCTCAAGAGGACAGTTTTAAATATTTTTTCTTTTAAATTTCAAGTTGATTTCATTGGTTAGTAAATCTATTGCTTAGTAAATAATAATTACAAAGTAATAATAATATATTAAATGTATATGTTCTACAACTCCCATGATTCTGGGATGTATATAATATATACTTTGGGCAATATATAGTATATAAGTGTATGCTGTAAATAAATATCAAACAACATCAAATGCAGTTTTTTCCTGTTTTTTTTTTTAATAAACTAAGCCTTGTGAAAGCAAACATATTTTTATTTATCTGTTGTGAACAGCAGGAATAAAATTGAAAGGGGAATGCACTTTTTTAAAAAAAGCTAACCATATGTATTATTCACAGTAACCAAGGCCTTGTTTTTTTGAAGTCCAGTCTATAGCTAGCAACTTGAGAGGAAGAGGAATGTTTTCTTCCATGTCGAGGAAAAACATCTTTTGAAGTGCTCCTTAATTCAGATGAATCCTAGATCTAAATGTATCATCATGTTTAATATATCAGTTAGTTTCTGTCAGAAAGTAAAGTCTCTTTTCAGGAAACTAAAGAAGCCATTTCTTTCAAACTTTCAAATTCTTTCCATATTTATTACACATATTATCTGATTAAATATTACATCTGTTTGATCTTGTTCCAGGGCAATAAACTCAATCTTTGATTTTTATTTTGAGTTGGAGAGGGTGCAGGTGACATAATTTAAAATTATTCTCTAATTCTACATCTTAAAACTCAGAAAAAATGTTCTCAACATAATTATGAAATTATAAGTACACTTAATTTTGCATTTTTCATTATATATTTTAAACTTTACACTTCTTACAAGAACAGCTATTAACTGAAACAATTAACTGATCAGCTTTTAACACTTTTGTCCCAATAAATATTTCTGTTCTACATAAATATGTACAGCAAAATATCTGTGAAAAATGTTACATAGGTCTACAGAAATCAGATTGCTACTTTTTGCTGTCTCATTTTCCCCTGCAAAATCCAGCTGGATTTTGAATCCTAATCCTACATAATTTTTTCACATGTATTTTTTCACAGATATTGTTCCAAGGGGAAAAACTTTATGTCGAAATCGGACCTTGACTATGTAATGAAAGCTTCTTCTCATTTGTTGAGACTTGACCCATTAAAGTAAGTCTTCTACTATAAGTGCTATTGGACTGTTATAAATAATAAACTATTTCATCCTAGTTCACGTATTAGAAATAATAAGTCCATTATGTATAAGAGAACTAGTAATATAAGACTGTCTTAAACAACTAAGGGAAAATATAAAACTGAATACAATTACTGTTAGAAAATCAAAGAAGTAAAGGGATTGCTGAATTTTGCACAAAATTCAGTACAATACACTAGTTATAATTCACTGGAAAATGACATTGTATATTGCTAAATTATACACTAGTTCCTTTTTGCACAACTTTACTGAACCAGGAAGAACCCAATTCGGATATTAAGGTGTAACATGCACACATTCAATAGTATACTTCGAGATATACAGCATGGACTGATTGTATTTCTCCATGTTTTCAGTTGATTGTGACAGCTAGGCTCAGGGATATGGGTAGCCTATCAAATCTCAGTAAATTGTTCCTTGTTTTTAGTGAGAATCTATCCTATAATACTGTTTGACTATCTGGATAGAGAGGGGGGAATTATTTGCTGAAAAATCCTGAAAGGCACATACCAAATATTGGATCCAAAATTCCAAAAGAAAAAAATGCTCTTCAAAAAAATAAAAACTGGAAGATGAAAGCTACAAGCTGATGGATGTTTAATAAATATTTATTATACGTCAATAAGAAATAGTGAGTGGAGGTTACATTGTGTTTATTTTTTTCTCCTTCCTTTGCTTTCACTCATTTTTACATTTAATGACATAAAGATACATATACAGAAAATGCTTTTTAACATACTAAAGTCAAGACCTCTTTTCCACAAAGTAGCCTGGCTATAATTCTGTAGATGTGTTTTAATAATTTTTTCATGAATGTAGATATTTTAAAGTTTCTTAGAACTTGCAACAATTCACCATTCTAGACTGTAAATAGTGCAAGTATATTTTGACATATTGTTGTCAAGATATAACTACCACACAAGTTCATTTTCTGTTGACTTTTGCCTCCAATGGCCACTTGTTTGACTCTTCTTTCAGTTATGCTCTCCCTTTTATTTTTATCATGAACCTTTGTCTTAGGAGTTATTTCTCATGGGAAAAAGCAGAACTTTAAAAAAATGCTATTGTTTCAAAACAGATCTTCCCAGAAAACATTTATTATCCTTGTACTATAGAAAATATTATCAAATGTTTTAGAGGCTTTAATGAACTAGTTAGCACATGTCTCAGAATATTTAAACCAAGAAATCATTCAGTTCTGTATATCCGTCTGAAAATCTGAGTATTGGCTTGCCTAACTTAAGCTAACTACCTCATTACACCCCCATTATCTTTTCTAAGAACTACACCCATATCATTGTAGTTAAACATGCAAATATTTTAATTAATTGCTGATAGATGCTACATGAGCACATGTGTGCCCTAAAACACCTTCTTTCCTTCAAAGTTCATGTTTGTTCAAGCCAAATCTATATCATATGTTTACTGTGAGACAAAAATGATCTCCTTGACAGGATACAAGTGTAATCAATATACCATATTCTCATAAATAGATCTGACAACAAATACTGCTAGCAGGAATGCAAGATAGAAATTTGTTCCATGAAATTAATGAAGTAGTTTGGAACTACAATTCAGGTTCCGTAAACTTGCCATCTTGACCTATATTTTACTTATTATTGTTTCAAATGAAAACTTACTTTATACATTCCAGATCTGATTAATTTTTATGGTCCAGGGTTTTCTTAGCAATGATTTTCAAAATTTGAGAATCTCTACTTTGTTTCTATAATTCTTTCTCAGTGTCCAGCTTTCATAGCTGTACATTAGCATTAGAAAGCTTTGAATATTTTGATCTTTATCTTTTTCGTCATGCTCTTATTTAACCCCTCCTCCCTAGAATTAATTTCCTCTTTAATTCTCCCACACAAAGTTCATCTTTACTCATGAGGCCAAGAAAACAGTTTTACCATCTTCTTTGCCATTACTTTTGTCTTAACATTTAACATTAACCTCTATTTGTACTTTGATTATGACCTCTTCTAAGTTACTTTCAGCTAATGAAATGGTGTTACCTACAAATTTTAAATAGTTAATATTGCAGCCTCTAATTTTGACTCTGTCTACTATTTCTACTAATCTTTCCACTCCTAAAAGTTTATTTATTGTAATAATTTAACACAGATGTACCTTGGTACTCAACTGCTTTGAAATTCATTGAATTTGATACTCAACACATTTTGATGTGAAAATTTTGTCCAGGTACTCACTGTTTGGTAGTTAACATGCAAGCTAGAACTTGTTGATGTCAGCTGCCTTTGACTCACTACATTATTCCTTATGAGAAAAATTTGTTTGGTACTCATCTTTTTAGGTATTCATTGCACCTTCCAGAACCGATTAATGATGAGTACCCAGGTACCACTGTATATAGTATAAATTTGGGGCAATGTATATTTGGTTTCACCTTTACACTTTCTCTATCTCAATACTTTCCTCCTCCCAAATTGGTTCTTACAGTTACAATGCAGCTCTAAGAATTTTTAAATTCCAAATAAGTAAATATCATGTTTATTATAGGCAATCTAGAAATATATATATAGTATGTGCACCCGCGTACACAGAATCATTGGATAATTTAATAGACAATATATGATGTCCTGGAATAATGTTGTCAAATATTTATCCAGTGTTTGAAATATCCCAGGAAATACATTGATTCTGCTGGACATTAATAGGATTTCAGATTTTACATGAATTCTAACAGTGCATTCTGATTTCAGCTGAGCATGAATAGGATTTTCAACTCCTATTCTCAGGATGAAAGAGAGAATAGCCCTGTTACTAAACTGGTTATTTTATCAAGAGACAACCTATTGTTGATTAGTGTCCCAATATACTCATCCAATTTCTTGCTCATCTTTATCTATATACTACCGTGTTTCTCATATAATAAGGCCGGGGTCTTTTTTTTTTTTTTTGAGCCCCAAAAAAATGGCTAGGCCCTCTTTTCAGGGGTGACTTAATTCCCCCCCCCCTTGCATCTTCAGGCAGGTGGGCGGCAACAGCTTGGATGTTGACCTCGGAGTTGGTGGGGCACTTCGTATCGGGGTCAACGCAGGCAGCACCATATCCGGGTGTGCAACAAAAGTACTTCCTAATAGCAAGCCCCCCCACTATTCCCCCCATTTCGCATGTTTTAATATAGGCCTTAATTTGGGGGGAGGGGCTTAATTTCATTTCATGCCTATAAAACATGCTGGGACTTCCGATTGGGGGAGGCCGTATTGTTGGAGAAACAGGGTCCTATGCATTGGCTACTTCTTCCGTATGTGTGTGTGCATATGAGAAATGTATAGTAGAGATTTGGCAGGGGATTTGCTCATACATCTCCTAACTTTTTAAAGAACAAGCTTTTAACTAAAATGTGAGGAGCTGGGGACACACAATAAAATGTGTGAGCTAAGGTTTAATGTATTGTTATTCTTACCCTATCTTGTTTTTAAATCTGATTGAGTAGTCTCCTCCCATTTATCAGTTGTCTAATTTACCCCATGGCATAACTCAGACTTAACATTCCATGGCACTACTGAAGATGCATATACCTCTCTTATATAATTTGATGTTTTTCCATAAGCATAATCTACTAGTTAGGAACTTGAAATTTTCATTTGGAATTGAAATGAATGTATATTTGTTCTTTATTTCTCTGGAAGTATAATCCAGTGAAGCATAAAACAGTGGCTATATGCTCTTAACAAGAAGTCTGTCCCCAATATTTCTCAAGGAAAAAAATATAATTTCCAAAATTTAGAGAAATTTGACATTGGCAATATGGTACAGTACTTTGAATCCAGAACAGTTTTTTTTTCCTTGAGTCATATAAAGTATGCTTAAATCTTGGTGAAAAAAATCCTGATTTTTAGTTTATATACAGTATCTTAGGCTATGTTGCCATTGTGAATTCTAATATCAGTAGAGATCTGTGGTATACCATAAATAACTGAACAGACCAGATATCTTTTAATTTCAGACTAAAGGTCACATGGGCCACTAGGTGGCGAAAATGAGCATAAACTAAAGAAATTACTACTGTAATGAGAATTCACTGAACTTCTCTTAAATGAGACACTGCAAAACTATTGTAGGTTTTATTCTTAATCATTTGGAATACTGATTAATTATTGGGATATGGAAACAGACTACATTTGTTTAGAGAGTACACTTAGCCAAAAGTCAGTTTTCTATTGCCTTTTGTTTGGAAGAAGTAATCATTGAGCCAAAAATAGAAATAGAAACCACTGTGTAATTAATGCTGAAAGTAGCTTGGTCAGAAATGAACATTAGTGTAAACATTTTCTATCATATAGTTCAAATATTTGGTATCTAAAATTATTAGAACTTACAGGTAGTCCTCGGCTTTCAACCATTCATTTAGTAACCAACAACAACAATGAAAAAGTGACTTATGACAGGTTTTCACACTTACAACCATTGCACATCTCCATGGACACATGATCAAAATTCAGGTGCTTGGCAACCGATTCATATTTATGAAGGTTACAGTATCTCAGGTCATGTGATCACCTTTTGCGATCTTTGGATGAGAAAAGTCAATCGGGAAGCCACTTTTCAACCATGTTACTAATTTAACAACTGTGGCATGAAAGGTCATAAAATGGGACAAAACTCACTTAACAACTATCTCAGTGTTCTGACCTAAACCTGGTTCCAAGAGAGTAAACACAAAACAAAGGTAACAGCACCTTTTTCTGTTTCATTCACTAATCCTGTTTCTTCACAGATAATAGGCTGCTTCCAACTAATTAGCTCCAACAAGAAAGACAGCCTTTTGCAAGGCTGCCAAAAACAACAGATAAAGTTCCTAAACAATAAATCAAAGAGTCTCCAAACCACCAACTCAGATATTCTAACATCTACCAGGCTCGAGTATCACACTTCATTGTCTCCTGCAAAGAACTGCAGTTTCTCAGCTGGCTTTTATTTTCTCGGGGAGGAGCCATTACCTTCCAGCCTTACTCCCGAGTTGCCTGTGTTGCGGCAGCTGCCCTTTCCTTCCAGAAACCCTACGTGCACGTGCGCTGAGCACGGGCTCCTTGGGGGCCTCATCACTGCTGCCAGCCTCCACAATCTCCAAAGTCAGCATTCCACTCCCTGATGGTACTGGCCCCATCCCTGCATCACACACAGGTCCCTCATCTGACTCCTTGCCATCTGCACCTGCTGCCAGCGAACCACAACAGTTAGCAACAGAAATTTTGGGCTCAATTGTGGTCTGAAGTCGAGGACCATCATACCTATTTTTGAAACTGGAGTTGCTCCGGAGTAGTTTCCCATTAAGGAATAGACCTGGTAGCTGAAGCATCAAACTAAATTCCCACGTTCAGAAATGATGTGTCAAAATAATGGGGGAGAGAGACGACAAAAGCAATCAATACATCTTTAAAGCTATCCTAACCAGAAAACTTGGCAGAGAAGTGGTTAGACATTTAGTCAACAAAAGAATAAAAAAATATTCAAGATGGTTATAGAGGCAAGAGAAAAAGTGAATAAATTGTACACAGAACACTTTATTACCAGTGGTAGACAGCCAGCAAACATAATTTTACCTTACCCCTCATCAAAGGTTCTTGAGTAAACTTAGCAGTTGAGACAAGAGGACCTATTTTATGGATTCATTGATTGATTTTTTTCAAAATGGCTGCACACATGGATGCAGCGGCTAACTGCTCCTTCTTTCAGTGTATGGTGTGTATGGTTCTGTGTGTGTTTTGGATCCTTTCCTTGATTGAATCCTGTGGGGCAAGGAGCATCTATAGTTGGCAAGCCTTGTTACAAATCGGACTGGCTGTGAATGTGAAAAGGCTATTAAGGACAATTTTATACATTCTCATAACATGCTAAAGGAGGCAGCTAGGCCCCTGGGGGAGCCATGGACCACTATCCCTGTGGGAAGGAGGAAGAGGTGGAGAAAGAAGAACAGGAAGAGAGAATGCCATGCTGGGGTTGTCTTTAGGCTGAATAAGTTTCCACACAAGCCTTCAATTCCAAGTATATTTCTTACCAATGAAAGATCTCTGACTAACAAAATGGATGAATTAAGGCTACAGATTGCAAAGACTAAATTCATCAAGAACTGCTATGTTTTGCTAATCAGAGAAACTTGGCTTCATTCATTCATTCCAGATGCAGCTGTTGAGCTGGAAGGCTACCATATCTCACCGGCAGGACAGGAGTAAAAATTCTGACAAGATCAAAGGGGGAGGTTTAAGCCTTTATGTGAACAAAAGCTGGTGTATCAATACATAGACTGTAGACAGCCACTGCTTCCTGGATCTGGAATATATAACTCTTAAATGTATACCCATATATCTTCTGCGGGAATTCAGCGTGGTTTTGATTACTGCAGTTTATGTCCCACCTGATGCCAATAGCTTTGGATTCTTGTATAACATTGTTAGTAATCAGCAGAATAAGTATCCTGATGCTGTGCATATCATAGCGGGTTAATCAAGCTGATTTAAAAGAAGTTCTCCCTAAATTCTATCAGCATGATAAGTGTGCTACTAGAGGAGCAAACATATTGGACAAAGTATATACCAACATCAAACATGGCTATAAGGTTATACAACTACCACATTTGGGACAATCAGACCATATGTCACTGCTTTTAGCACCAGCATACATCTCTCTTAGGAGACGGGCTCTGCCTATAATAAAGACAGTGAAATCTTGGCCAGAAGATGCTTCCCAACAACTTCAGGATTGTTTTGAGAACACAAATTGGGACATCTTTTACCACCCTGACCTAGAAGAGCACATTGCAATTGTTCTGTGCTATATCAAACACTGCACAGATACTGTGGATAAACGTATTAGGATCTATCCCAATCAGAAACCCTGGATGACCAAGGAAGTCCAGCGCCTCTTGTGTGAGAGGACCAAGGCCTTTAGGTCCGGTGATGGGGCAAGATACAGTGTTGCCAGAGCTAATCTGAAGAAAGATATTCGGAAGGCCAAGACTGATTATAAGAGGAAGATTGAGGATAATTTTTATAGCAATAACATGAGGCAGGTTTGGTGAGAGATTCAACAAATTACAAACCATCAATCGACCAATGTCATCCCTGCTGAGGGGGATGCTTCATTGGCAGAGGAACTGAATCATTAATTTGCTCGCTTTGAAGTGAAGACATAAGATACGGATAAAATACAACTACCAACCAATTGTAACCCCACCTCATTGTGGAGGAACAGGAGGTGAGGAGCATTCTGAGGGCTGTGGACCCTAGAAAGGCTGCGAGTCCTGATGGTATCTCTGGCCTAGTGCTTAAAGACTGTGCTGATCAGTTGGCAGGAGTCTTTACCAGGATCTTCAATTGGTTTTTATCCCAGTCCACTATTCCATCTTGTTTGAAGGTTTCCACCATTGTTCCGCTGCCAAAGAAGTTCCCTATCAATAACCTCAATGATTACAGACCAGTGGCACTCACTCCTATCATCATGAAGTGCTTTGAGAAATTGGTCTGCCAGCACATCATTTCTGGTCTTCCACATACATTTGATAAACACCAGTTTGCATACAGAAAAAATAGATCTACAGAGGATGCTATAGCCA
Organism: Pseudonaja textilis; assembly: GCF_049901715.1. Lineage (NCBI taxonomy): Eukaryota > Metazoa > Chordata > Lepidosauria > Squamata > Elapidae > Pseudonaja > Pseudonaja textilis. Next base: position 33,389,464 of record NC_141993.1, read on the forward strand.
TCACTCTTCACACTGCTCTGACTCATCTAGAACAGCGGGGGTGCTATGTGAGGATGCTCTTTGTGGATTTTAGTTCTGTGTTTAACACAATTCTTCCACATAGACTAGTGACTAAACTTCTGGACTTTGGGCTTTCTAATTCAATCTGTGTTTGGATTATGGATTTCCTGTCTAGTTGCTCACAGAGGGTCAGATTAGGTAATCATACCTCTTCAGCCCTTATTCTTAACATTGATACACCACAAGATTGTGTGTTAAGTCCCTTACTCTATACTCTTGATATGCATGGCTGCATTCCCACTCACGCTAGTAATACTATTGCTAAATTTGCAGATGATACAACAGTGGTAGGACTTATCTCCGGGGGGGGATGAGTCTGCCTACTGAGATGAGGTGGACCAGTTGCTTTCATGGTGTGGAGACTATAACTTGGTCCTCAACACCAATAAGACCAAGGAGCTTATATGGATTATAGAAGGAACAGATCAGACATCCAGCCCTTGCTTATCATTGGAAACCAAGTGGAGCAAGTGGCTAGTTTTAAGTTTCTGGGTGTTACCCTAAAAGAGGACCTGACCTGGGGTGTCCACATTGTAGTCTTGGTCAAAAGCCCAGAAGAGATTATACTACCTGAGACTTCTCATAAAACAACTGAATGAAAAACTGCTGGTGACCTTCTACTGCTGCACCATAGAGAGTATTTTAACATACTGCACTTCTGTATGGTTTGCCAATTACACCGTGGCAGATAGGAAAGCACTCCAGAGGGTTAACATCATTGCCCAGAAGGTCATTGGTTGCTGTCTCGCCTCTTTGGAAGAGTTTTATAGCTCCCGCTGCCTTAAGAAAGTTCAAAATGATCCATCTCATCCTGGGCACCCTTTTTTTTAACTATTACCATCTGGCAGATGGTACAGAATAATAAAAACAAGGACAAATAGGCTAAAAAACAGCTTCTATCCCAGGGCAGTAGCTCTTTTGAATTCTGCTATAAAATGCAGTGTTGCTGCTAGAGAGTCCAGCCCCACCCTTACTTCATCCGATTCTGGTAAGGTATGTTGGTGTTTAACGTTCTGTTTGGCTTCCAGAGACACTCACTTAAGTCTGTCAAGTATCTTTGCCAAAGCTGGGGAGACTCCCAGAGGCAGACTCAGCTCTATGACATCTTCAGGAGGAGTCTAACCCATCCTGGACTCTCTAGCAGCGTAGATAGAAAGGGTGTTCTCAGGTCATTATACCAATGCCCATTCTAATCTTTTTCAATCTTTTTAGAGGTGTTCCAGTTATAAACCTGAATAAAGCAAGGCCCAACCTCAGAACTCACAAACACAATAGGTACTATGCTAATTCAGTAATGAAAAGACAGTAAATATTTGTTTATATCCCATTTCTATCCTGCCCTACAATAAATGATCAGGAAGTTTAAATAACAAAAGTAAAATCAATCACATCAATACTAACATAGTAGTATATTACATAAGCAGTCCAGATCCACCAACTGTTAAAAAAACATTAATAGTTTTCCAAAAAGCAGGCAAAATTGGTTGCCCTTTACCTCATGATATCTTATAACATATATTGATTTATTTAATGTAAGATATTTTATAACATTTATTTATTTTATATACAATATATAGTTACCCATCTTATAACAAAGTATAACAATCATGGGTCATGCTGAAGTGTTCCTCCAGACCTCTCTCCCTTTACCTTACAAGGGATAAAATGTTTAGCAACATTTCTAAAATGGGCACATAGGTAAAGCTGATCCTAATAGGAAGGATAATTCTGAGAACTTGTGGTTCCAAGCCACAAAGGGCTTTAAAGATTAAAAACCATAACTCTAAATAAGGCACTATTGAAACCAGTGCTGCATAGAAGACGACTGCTTTTATTATAACTGCTGTAGCCCTGCAAGTCTTAATGTGTTTTCTCCTTTCTCACCTTATGTGAACTAGGGAGGGCCTTTTCTGGTATGGTTTCTCAGATTAGTTTTTTGGCCCAGGCTCAAACCCTGCTTATCTAACTATTGCATTGGTAGGACCTCTTCGCTCCTGCCTTCAAGGCCATTTCCTGTGGCCTATATAATAATCAATGCAGTGACCTCAACAAAAGTGTAACATTACTAAATCTACTTCATGTTGCTAGCAATCAGGTCATTATAATTTGAACCCATTACAACTAAATAATTTTCAATGGACCCATGTACATTGCTTTAATCTACTTGCAAGTTGATAACAATTCATTGATACATGGTAATCTAGGTCAGAAAGGCCAGCTGGAGCGCTAATGAAAATGTGTAAAAACCTTCATGATCAGGTTTCAACCTTATACTTGAATAATAATCCATGTCCAAGCCCCCTGGTTGCATATGTGCTTCTTCAGAGGAGTGTAACCCTATCTGCAGCCAACTTTGGGACAGTTCAGTTAGAACCTTCATCTAAAACTTGACATCAGTTCTAAAATTAGCTCTAGGCAGGACTGCACTCCTCTTAAGGACAGGATATGCAACCTGGGAGATTTGAGATATGTACCTCTTATTCAACTCTGTCTTACAAGGATTTAATATGAGCTTGTTTTGTCCCATTTAGCCCCTCACAGCCTCCAAATACTGAGTCAGTGGTTCCATAGCTTGCCTAGAACTGACTGAAGTTGTGTTGTACAGTTCATCATCATCATCATCGTCAATCATCATCATCCTGCTGATATTTCATCCAGCTCCTAACAATTTCATGAAGATGCTGTGCTGTGTTCATGAAGATGCTCCTAGCAATTTCATGAAGATGCTTTCATGAAGATGCTGGAGATTTGCTTGCATAGGAGGATTTAGTTCCCCTTTCTCTTGTAGTCCTACTAGAGCATATAAAATAATCTAAGTGGTGGGGGAAGGAACTCTCCAGAGGAAATTTTGAGAGCAAGAATGAGTTACATATGATTGCTATTGCCCTGTAAACAGAATCAACTTCTGCTGATATATTACTAAATGCTACACAAAGTCTTACATTTTATTTTGCTTTAATTGAGCTATATTGTGATCTTGCATTTTGCTATATAAATAAAACTGATAAAGGAGTCCTGAAAACCAGCTCCTACAGTGTTCTTCACTAACCTATGTAATCTTCAGGTAACAGGAATAATATTAAGTGTCACCTTATTTTGACACTATTACAAACAACACACATGAAAACATTCATGAGATGTATATCCCAATAGCCTAATATGGCAATTAAATATGATAAAAAGTAAAGTGAAATTTAAAACAACTATCTGGATTTTCAAACATTTACACTGTACAAAATGGATCCCAATTTCATTAGAGTGGACATTGTGTGTATGGTATACAAAATTATGTAGTTTTTCTCCAAATCCAATAAACTGAAAATAAGTTATGTATAAGTAATATTTTCTAAAATGTATTCAGATTTATTCCATAGTTGCAGATGTATCATTCATGATTGATTTACAAAGCAATACAGTGGTCAAATATAATAAAACTATAGTTTTAGAATGATTTTTGATACCTTTCCTTCCTTCTTTTGTTGGCAGAATATTTCATTTTGAATAATGTGGATTTTAGAGATGCATTTATTTTATATACACATTTTAGGACAAAATATTCATTTATAAGAACAAATGTTTATGGTTGCTTGCAGTTTATATTCTGATCTATCTTCTTATTTTTTATATGTGTACAAACTGAAATCCATAAATACACTGAATCATCAATTAGAAGAATTTATAGCCAAAGTAAATATTCCTATTGGGAATGGAATTTCACATTTTTATAAAATCTTTTTTTTAAATGGCAATATGTGGCAGTAGTAACCATTCTGCTTACTCTAGTACAGAGTCAGTGTTAACTATGTAATTCACCAAAGTTGTTTTCATATTTTTTCAATCCCACCTTTATAATTTCTACAAAACACACACAGCAGGAATACCTAATATTCCTTCCTTTTCCTATTTTCCCCACAACAACAGCCCTGTGAAATGGGTTGGGCCGGCAGAGCGTGACTGGCCTAAAACAGGACTAGTAGTCAGTCGCCTGGTTTCTAGCCCGGCAGAACAAACTGCAGCTATAGAAATCATTCTGTTGAAATGGAAGATACCTTTAAAAACTTTGCTAATGCTTTGCATTGAAATACTGCACTCAGTCAAGACTACTGTCTTCTGGTTTAGAATAACAAATGATTGCTTATTTTGGTACATTACTCTGAATAGTGATGTTTACCATCACCTTTTAAGTATCACTCAGTAATATCACTTAAATACAGATAGGCCTCTATCCACAATTGCAGTTTGGAATTTAGATTGTAAATTGTTGCAAGTGTTAAGCTTTCTCAGACATGATTATTCAACAAAGAGAAAACTGCCTGCCAGAGGGGGATAGACAGCTGCTTCCATATGCAGAAGGGGACTGAAGCACTGGGCTGGAGGAAATTTTGTCTCCAGAGTTTCTTTTCTCCCTTCCAGAGCTGCAATTTTCTTCTTGCCTGCCAGAGAGACTCCAACCCACACGAGCGAAGGGTCAGGCAGGCAGGACTTTTACTCTCAAGCACAGTGGCTGAAATTAAGCCTGTCTCAAAATCCAACCATGGATTTCAAGACAGACTTTTTCAGCCAGGAACCAGATAGTTTATGGTAAAAACACCTGTGAGTTTTTCCTATGGACTTTCTGGGAAACCAGGTAGAGAAGATTGCATAAGGCTTTTGGCAACCTGCTATAAGTGTGAGTGGGTTGACAAAAGCCATATCGCAATCACATAACAAACTGTAAGTTCAGGCACAGATCATATGTCCCTTCATTTTGAACTGTGACTGAACAAATGGTTGCTAAATGAGGACTACCTGCATTTTTTTTCTAAGTGTCCAGATGCTAACTAAAAACATTTAAATCATTCTATTTTTCCAACCCATACAAGATAAGATAGTAATATTTATAATCATATTTAAAATGAGATGTTTACTGTAGCAAATTGTAATTAGAACTAAATAAATCATAACTTAGGGTTTAACATTACTGATCTCAAAGTGGGATTGTTATGATATTTACTAGAATCCAATTGGACAAAAAGGTTTTCATTTATGTAATTAGGGTATTATTAATTACTGCATTTGGGCAGGAGCTTTTAGTCACAGCTAATGAAATAAGATCTCTGAACAGCTAAGAATTAATTCAGCTGATAACATATTTCTGAAGGTTGAAACTTCTTCCAAACTACTGTATAAGTTATACCATTAATATTATCATTCTAACCTTTGAAAATAAAGTAATTTCGGTTTAAATTAATTTGGCTAGGATTCAATAGAGTATGTTGCACAACCATTTCTTCTTGGGTAAGACCTGAGTGATTGTAATTACATTGTTCAGTTTCTGGCTAATTACTGATAAAGTCTGAGAAAATATTGGTCTAAAAGTTTATCAGCCAGACAAAGTTATTGGAAACTTCCCTATATTAAACACATTATAATGCGCAGCAGTAAGGGTCCAGTAAATGGTCTTAAGTTCAGCTGTCCAAGAGAAGCAAAAAGAGCCCTAAGCTCTTTCAGAAACAGTCCTGAATATGAAAGTTTATTCTGGGCCAAAATGCGGATTTCATCAGAGACAGTTTTTTTATGACAAGTATGCTTTTTATTCAGATAACTGTTCATTGAAAATGACATTTCAATTTGCTAGATGTGACTCAGAAAGCCTTGTCACTGGGCCAGCTTCTGAAAGAAATAATCCTATCCTGGGCCTAGTTCTTCACACAATATAAATTGTTATACTAAAAGACCACGGAAAGACTATTTTCCTACAATTCAGACTCAGTTCTTTTTCAACTAGCTGTACAATTATATATAAAAAGGAAAGGCTGGTATTTCTGGCCCATTATAATTCTAAGGGAAGCTGTTCCTTTTTAAAGAACTAAAACTACATTTGCATGAATTCTTGTGTACCTCTTTCAGAACATTAAAAGAACATATAAAAACCTCATGTTAATCGGGATTAGCTATCCATTAAGCCTCATATCGGTTAAATCATAATTTATATAATAGGCCATCAGTGTTATGTCACTTTATAATTATGTAAACAATTTAAGCTCATCCAATTGTCAGTTGTGATGTTATGATAAAAATTGTCATGAATCATCCAGATTAATTTGACTAAAGCACACTGGGGTGTATGGGGTACCTGGAAATTTTGCTGCTTGTTTCTGAAGTCTTGTTTCTGTCAAATAGAAAGTTCAATGGATTTAGGAAAATGATAGCATGATACCTGATACTGTGAGCTATTAATGGGAATTCCTGGAGCTGGTTATTGAGGTTATACCAATAGCATTTAAACTTATATACTGCTTTACAGTGCTTTACAGCACTCTCTAAGCGGTTTACAGAGTCAGCATGTTGCCTCCAACAATCTGGGTCCTCCTTTTACCAACTTTGTGTCAACCTTGAGCCTGGTGAGATTGGAACTGCCAAATTACAGGCAGCCGGCAGGCAGCAAAAGTAGCCTGCAGTACTGCACTTTAACCACTGCCCCACCACGACTTACCAGTCATCTGAAAGGTTTGACCTTAAGCCACATAATATCTTTGGAATGTAAAACATGCAGAAGATCTTTGGTACAGCATTAATGCATCTTCAGTTAGAATTAAAAAATATTTATCTAATTAAACTAGTCTGTGACCATAATAAGATAATCTGAATGTATCTGAACTCAGGATAACCTCTATTACAGTGAACCAGAAAGGTAAAGGATCCAAGTTGTAAAGTTAGTTTTCTAATTTTCTATTCCACAGCAAATACCATATTGAAACATCTATTTTCAAAGGAAAAGAAAGGTGGCCACCTGCAGCAATTGAGTGTATATGCATTCCCCTACTTTCCCCTGAATAAAAATTCACAGCTTTAAGGGCAAAGAACTTTTTCATTTTCCCTGTAGTCATATATCTGACAGCTCTGCGCAAATAAAAGGATAAATTATGGCTGCATAAATTGGGAAATTTGAGGAAAGCAAATTTAAAGGTCATATTTGTTCCTGGTATCACATTTAAACTTATTTGGATTCTTAACTGGATTTAAAATAATGCAATTTCTAAACATACTCACAAATAAAAGTCAAAGCAAGACAATATATAAATATGCATGAAATTATTGAGACAGCCAAAAATATTAAGCATGGCAGGCCACATAATATGTATCATGCACATAAGTATTTTGCCTTTTCTTACTCTGAAGTAAGAATTAAATTAAAGATTACAGCCTGATTAATTTAACAAGAGTGGGACTTTTGGGCTGGGGGTGTTATATTTTGTTTACTATCCCTGTATTTGGTCTGAAAAATTATGTCATGATATAATGAAAACAGGGATATTAAAAATTGCAGCCCAGTATTGGGGAAGAATTGTTAAGAACCCCAAACTCTTTATCAGTTTACAGATACCAATAATGCCTGGGCATCATATTTCTAGCTTTTAAAATTATACGTTATCTGTCTTGCCATAATTAGAACTAGTGCTGTTTCTTTCACCAAAAGCTAAGAGAAATTTGTGTACTTGGAAGTTTTGTAGTTATGGAAATGACCAATATGATGTTCATTTTAAACAAATACGAAATATTGATAGTAGGTGATGAGGTTTCATAGAGAGAAAGGGGAAGAGGCACATTTTTTACAAACTCCATGGATAAAATTTATGACATCCAATCATTTTCTATCTTGGACATCCAGTGGCTCATCCCTATCATTTATACCCTCAACCAAAGCAGCTTCAGCATCACAACTGGAAAGTATATGTATAGGGACAGCCCAAGAAGTTGACATTAAATGAGGATCTATCTGCTATGTTACTGTTCTGTCCTGCTAAGTACTCTCCTATACCCGCTTTTTCCATAGTAGCAGCAGTACCACTAGTCTGTATGTAATTGGCCACCACCCCACAGATATCAGAGAGGTTCATCAGTTCTGATGTCACAATTCATTACTCCAATGAAATCTGTAGAGTGACCCTCATACCATAACTAAAAAGTCTATATTTCTCTTTGCTTTGGGGATAGTAAAGCAACAGCTCTGGGACACTTCACTTGGCCATCCTGATTGGTCACTCACAGAAGATTCTTGGGTTCACGTAATAGTTGATACGGCATTTTCATAGTTTTCAATACAAGCATAAAGTGGAAAATATAGTCACAAAATTATTGTAAAATTATTGAGAAAGATATATGTTGCTAAGCTTTGTATTCTGAAACAACAGACATGAGTTACTACTTGTAATTAAAGCACAACACAAGTATTTAATTTCAGTTTATTAGAATTTCCTGCTGTATGATTTTTACATTGCTGAAATAACATTAGCTGATTTCTCTATTCATATTGTAATAGGCTTAGATGGAAATTAGGCACACTGAACATTTGTTAGAGAGTTATATGTGGGCAATAGACTAATTATAGATGGTATTACATCTTATAATATGCGTTAAAGTTTGAGAACCTGAACCCTTTAGAATTTTCAGAATTTCTGCATAAATATGATTTGAAACTAGATAGAGAGCCCAATTAAACATATTTGAAATATTTGACTCTAATGTCCCCTTCACATGCACTGATGATCACATACCTTGTGATATGTAACTTTGAATCATTTTTTCTCAATAAACAGGAAAAAGTATAATGTTTTTGACCTAAGTTTTTACCAAACTTGTCAACTATATCAGAACTCTGTATTAGTCAATTACTGTTCATTTCAAAATGACCTGTAAGATAAGCTGTATATCTAATTTAGGTTATGTGTAATCAAGAAATAATGCTGGAAGTTCAAAGGGCTGCAAATGCAAGTTATAAGAGCAATCTGTGTGCCTTCCCTGACAATGAAATGTTTATTGGATGACTTCTAAAATTAAGCAATCTTGTCATTCCTCTTGCTTATTGCCTATGACTCAAGCATTCCCTTTTGGACAATGTGTATCATTTGAATAGAGAAAATCTAATAAAAACATTGTGACAGGCATGTACCATCCACAATATGTAAATCATGCTTAGGCAAATTGATTTCAATTGTCAATATATTAGCAAACTGTATTTTCTGAATATCAAAATGTGTAAGTATTCTTATGTGTCTAAATGCGGGTACAAAACTGACCTTCAATCCAATGAGAAGTAAAAATTAGGTTTCATCCTTTCATCCACTTAAAATAACGAAGAAGCAATTCTTTAAACTATATGTTTTTATATTTTCAGGCTTTCATATCGGACTGGTCAAGACACTTCCAACTGTGACACATGTAGGAACAGTGCGTGTATAATCTATAGGTAAGTAACTTCTCATGTTTCCACTTTTCAAATTGGGTAAAAATGATTTTATTCAGTAGTGGGACCTGCATGCAAGCCACTGTTTTAAATTGGTATTTCAGCATGATTGCCCTTAAGAACAGGAAAGTAATGTTTACTGTACTATAAAGCCAATTTATAAGGTATTTAAATACTAGAAAAAAGAGAAATGAGATAGGGATAGTGCTATGCATTAACTTGTACAATAAAAGAACAGAAATTTGTAGCAAGTACTTCACGAAAATATCTTTTTTTTTTTTCATTTCAGTAACTTGATGTTTACAATAATAAATTTGAAAACAATTAACAGTGTAAATTATGCTCTGAACATTACCCTTTTAAAAAGGTACACAGCATATACTTGTAATGTATAGCCTAAAAATGGAATGTCTTCAATGAATGAATATGGACACTTTTAACATTCAAGCAAAAGAATGAATAGCGACTCAGCCTTCTACATCACATTTTCATGATCAAATAAATATTTATTGCAAAATAGTCCTGGTTAAAATATGTATACAGGCCTCAGTAACAGTCATTCGGCAACCCTTTAAGGTATGATGGTGCTGAATAAGCCGTTCTTACAACTGCTCAACAAAGTTCCAGAAGCATATTCCCCATGGCCACACGAGTGCCATTTGAGATCCTCACTGCCAGCTTCTGACAAGCAGTCAATGGGAAAAGCTGGAAGGTCACAAAAGGCGATCAATATGATGTCATGCTTAATGACATTGCAGGATTCACCTAATGACAGCATCCAGAAGTGCCATAAGCAGCACTGTCATGTGACATTATGCTTCAAAACTGCATTGCTTAGCAACAAATTCTGATCCCAATTTACATAGTTAACTGAAGATTACCTGTAATAGATTATGTGTCGATGTGCCTTTGTAAATAATACCCACCTCCAGAAATTGGAAAAGTAGCACGCAATTAAAAGCATAGATTTTCATTATTCTTCACAAAACTAGAGTATAAGTTGATAAATGTACATAAATATGTACACATATATATTGCTTAATGTAACAATTAAATTACATTATAGCAGTATGGTTGTATTTTATCATCTTTGATGAGAATGATGCACATTATATTTGTTGAACAGTTTTCTGGGACAATCAATGATGAAAATTTGTTATATTAACTGGGTAACCTATGGAGTAGTTGTTGCCAGAAATAATGTAGGGTGTTTTAGGATACAAGGACTACATTTCTAAGTATTTTTGTGTCACATCTTATGCTGTCTGTCTGCATAATCCATCAAGCATAAATTGGTGCAGTATCGATTGAGCTGCAGTCTAATGCCATTCCATTCATTCTCCTGTGTAATGCATGCCATTAATGAGATGAGGTGTTCAAAAGTTCTTAGGGAATAAATTGGCTTTAGGTGAATTTTACTTCATACTTTTCAATTGTGTATAAGCAACTAATGTTTTGGACTGTACAATTGTGCTTTAGCAATCAAGTGTTGCATAAAGGTTTTTTAACTGATACAAGCTAAATACTGTGACTGTAAGAATCCTGAAATATTGTGCATGGAAAGCTTTATAAGTAATCCTTGTGTTACAATGGCAATTGGCACTGGATTTGTCATTGCTAAGTGATGCAATCATAAAGTACATCATGGGACCACATCGTTTAGCAATAACAGTTCCATTTGCTAAAAGCAAGATATGCAGGTCGTTATGCAGGAAATGGTGGAAGTCCCAAGTAATGAACTCAGGAGTGTTGGGGATGTGTGTGCCTGCAGGGTGTGGGGGAGGTCCTGGAAAATTGGGGCAAGCTATCCGAGCACAGGAAAGCCAAGAGAGTGAAGGCCACAGCAGGGCACGTCTCCAGAAATCCTGGAGGTAGATCCCACAGCAAGGCTTAAGAGGGATGGGGTGTGCAGGGCTTGATGTAAGCATAGTAAAACAAGGGGACTTACCGTAGTGACTTGGAACATTCTCCTCATTGACTTTGCTTATGGGAAGCCAGCAAGGAGGGATTTGGTTGACAATACTGCAGGACCCTGCAACTGTTGTGAGTGTGGCCAAGAACCTAAATCAAGATAAAATGACTGCAAGGGCTCTGTGACAACCAGAACTTTGTGAACCAGTCTTAAGATAGCACTCTTTTAGCACTGTTGCAACTTCAAATGGTTGCTGAACAGGTGGTCGGGAAGATTGAACTACCTATATTTTCATCAATGTTTCAAAATCCAGGAAGGAGAGATTCCTTATCCTTGTCCTTTTAAAGACTATCATTCCATGGACCCCCATTTCCATCTTTCAGTAGCCAAAGATACACAATGCTAAACTTTAGTGATATACTGAAGTTACTGTCAGTGTGTGAGTTTTAAATAAAGATAGAAACAGAAAGGTCAGCTCTGAGAGGGTTTTTTTTTTTCATTTCTTTCCGGAAAATGCCCCCTTCCGCCACTAAATTCCCCATTTTGGTATGTTTTAAAAGTGGAGCTGAGAATAGGTCTTGGGAAGCAAATTGTTCTCATGCTGTTTACTCTTTAAGAGTAAAATGGATGCCATTTGCCTTCTGGAGACTTCGTGTTGCCATTCTTGTCCTAAAAAGTCCACAAAACTGGATTCAAAAAATCAGCTCTTCCCCTTCAATGTGAATTTTCTGGAGGACCTTTGGAAAGTCAGGAAGCTGATGTAACTCCCAATCGCTCCAGTTTTGTGCAGCTATGCCCTACAAATCAATCAAATCCTGTACTACTTTAATAACAAGTATTTTTTATTTTATTTTTCTTTACTCTGGAGTAGCAACTATAATGAGTTATACACAAGGTCCGTCTGTAAACTATTTTCTGGTTTATAGCAATTCTTTCTTCTTCCATTTCTATAGCATTTTCTTGGCAGATGCCATCATCAGAAGTGATGTACTGATCCATTTGCTAGGGGATAGAATACACTAATCAAGCAGTTTTCTTTGTTGCTACATGTTCTTGTGCGAATGCTAAAATAAACTTTTGACTTGAATGGTTGCTTTCGATCATTCTTCAGCACTTTTGAAGTAACAATTCTTCACTTGAATGAAGTGAAGGACAGTTCATAAATTCATTATATCCATTTCTTTACCTTTAAAAAAGGTCCTCTTTCTAATGTTATTTGGCCCACCAATGTATATTAAGGAATTGTTGCAATATATTTCATTCACTGATTTTATCCATTCCTTTTTTTCTAATTCCCTTTCCCATTATTTTGTATGCATAATAGCTTAAAGTTATATTACAGTAAAATCTTTGACATTTTTCCAGCCTGAAAGTGACTTACCAGAACACATAAACTATCTGTAAATAAATTCAGAAATGCACCCCATCAGTGCAAGCTCTTAGGTTTATCTATTCAGATAATTTCATTTTTAAAATAGGTAAAATTCTTGGTGCATTACTTTTATGCATTGAAATAATAATTATAAATTAAACTAGGGCAGAATAATTGGCAGACACAATTAGCTGACTCACCCATAGTGGGAATTCATAGAATGTAAATATATGTAACCATATCCTAATTAAGTTGGAAATTCAAATATTCAAATATTTCCTCAACAAAACTATTTCCTTTTTCTAGTAGCAGAAAATATCATTGGGGTCATAACAAGCATTCAAAATGAATTAAGTTTCAGCCATCTCTCATGGTTGTTTTCCCTGCATGCTTTTTCATACAAAATCTTTAAAAACATGCTGTTCACTTTATCCCAACTGCTTGTTTTTAAAACATAATAGATGACAATAATTAGCAACTTCCATTCACGGCTGCCAGAGCAGGCCATTTTTTATATCCTTACATCACCTTATTCATGCTTTTACTAGGAATATATTCACTGTCATCTCTCCTTTAGGATAGTAATTGCACAACTGCTGAAAAGAAAGTACCTTTCCTTTGGCATTGTAACATTTACAAAAGCATTACAGAGGGAGATGGGCTATGGAGGGAGAGTTGTTCACCCCAAAACAATTGCTTTTCTGCTTCTTTTCACCCTCACTCTTCTATACCTGTGTGTACGTGCATACATGTTAAGAAAAGCATATTCATTCAGAAGAAATCCAGGAAGAAATGTAATAGCTGGAAATTATGGCCTTGGAAGCTGCTGCTGAGAGAGGGAGAGAAAGGCACAACAAAATAATGGATTTGGTGCAGTATATTGCTGGAGCTCAGTGTTTAGGGGTTTCTAAGGTATAAAAAATATAGTAAAATGAAATAATTAAAACTGAACAAGAATCTGGGCTTTTAAATAGTTCAAGTTAAATTACCAGTGATGGCTAAATGATGGCTGCATAACCAATAGGGAGTGATAATACACTCATGGTTCAGCAACATTTGAGAGTCTCCAGTTTTCCACTTCTGAATAGGATCCACACACAAGAGATCAAGGAAATTGAGGTTCCGCTGAGTATACATTGATATCAACATTTTTCTTTCCAGTTAATCCTTCTCTAACAAAGTAATTTATTTTCCTGTTAGCCTGACTGGTTTGTTGTATTTTTATTCTTGTCAGGTATTGGCTGTAGGTCTTTGTAACCTGTCTTTCTTTATAAATTTACCATTCACATAAGTAATCAAAGACTGAAAATACAAGCTGCCCGACTTTCAATGAGTAGCAACTTCCACATAGGCCGTGGAATAGCAAGAGAGGGGGAGAGAAACCCCAAGGCTTCAATTCTGGGTTTATTTCCCTTGGTAGTAACAGATTGCTTGCAGTCTATTTCTCATGCTAGCTGATTGGCTGCATCTGGCCTGCGTTAATCACATTACTGTGAATAAAACATAGGGGCTCATATTATTTCATATAATAATATTTTTAAGGACAAGGGGCAGGAGGAGAATTTCCTGAAAAGATTCTCAGTTTCTGCTCTACCAAGTCAAATACCTTGCCCATGTAACTTTACCATCAATATACTAAATCTTGAAAATTTGAAAATATTTAATGCAGAATAATGCACTAAACTACACATGATGTGAATGACCCAGAGTATATCAGAAATATAACAAAACCCAAAACGTAACTAAAAGTCCTTTAATGCCTTCAACTTGGCTTCACTGTTTAATTGTTCACAGTGGAGGAGTAAACTATTTTCAAAATAACATTTCAAAGGAAAGAAACACAGTTCAAATTCAAAGAGCCGATAACGAAGCAAAAACCAAAAACAAACCGCACTGAATAAAGTTCCACAACAGACCAGGATAGATAATTGCCAACTTCAGGAAGATAACCAGGTACAGTCCGTTGGAAGAATGCCAACCAAGATAAACCTTTAGGAATAAAACACTAATTTGTCTCCAGCGTCTGTTAGCATGCATGTCCAAAGTCTAATGCAGTTCTCACACTTGTAGCTCATGAAGACGATCATGGCCCTCTTTTCCCGAGTAGACCATGTTTTACCCTGATCCTCTCCTCCCTGCATGCCCTAGGATGGATCAGAGATGGGGCTGGGTCCTCCTCTGACTGCTCAGAGTCAGTCTCCACCAGGGGCATGACACGTGACATGGTAAAATCCCAAAAACAAAACTATCTCATTTATTCTTTATGAGAAAAATCCATATATAATTATGGAAAATCCAGATATAGTTAACTCTATTTTAAGCTGGATCTATCAAACTAGCTCTGTATTTCTCACCTGAATTTTTAACAGTTTAATTTTAACCCTATCAAATATAGTCACATAGCTTGTTTTCTATTCTTTTTTTTTAACCTGCCAATTTTTCAGAATTTACAGACCTTTTTTAAAATCCAGTAATAAAAAGTTATCTGGATCACTTTTCAAATTAAATGTTTGTAACATCTCCTTTAATCAGTGGAATATCCATCTGTTTCATTTGAACATCCAGAAGAGAATATCCTTCTCTTTGACATATTTAAATCTACATTCAAATTAATTTCAAACTTATTAATTGCAGCTTGTCCTTCTTGACTTCATTGACGCAGAATCTATTTATATCAAATAATTTTGAAGATCAAAATTCAAAAATGTTCATCAAAATTTTTGTTTCAATTCTTAACTAGATGACTTTATTGTTTTTTACCTCTCTCTAGTGTCTCAAACTTTCAAGATTCCATTATCATGTTTTCTCTTTTTAAAAGAAGGCCCAAATAACTACCATTTCCAAATGGAAAAATTTATCTAATGAATTCAAAACTATAATTCCAAGTATACCTAATTCCTCAGTCTTTTAACTTTTTAAAATCCATATTCTAAGCACCCTTTTGGTGTTTAATCCAAAAATTATCTTTTTAAAAACCTTTAAAACATATTTAAAACTCTTTTTCCAAATGGGCAGTAACTCACCTAATGAATACAGGAAAATACTTTTTGGTATGAAATGTCTTAATATTTCGAATTCAGTAAAAAAAAATTGATCTCCAAAAAGTGATAAAGAAAATGAGGCACAATCTTTCATCCTTAAAAGATTGTGTTATAAGCATGAACTTGATGATATCCCTCAAGTAAGAACTATTCAACTCAAAAGTCAATTGCAGAATGATGATTCCTGCCCTCTACTTAAAGGGAGTGGTTGTCCAGAGTCACATAGGTGCTAATCTTTTTCTTCTTACGCATATATTTCAATAATTTGTAGCAAAAAACAAACTACTATCGTTTGTCAAATTAGAATATATTAATGTCACTGATGATAATAGAAATACGACTAAGACCTTTACTGTGTAACTTAAGTCAGTCTGTATCCTTAAAAATGCCACAGATTCAAAGGATTCTGGGTAACAATTCATTTTAATGTATTAATAAGGGAAGAAAAAGTAGACCCCGAAACTTTTATGATTATTACATGGATTATTATTTTGCGTGCATTATTCAGTCAGACCAAATAGATCCTCTTAGAATGAAAAATCAGATCATGTATATCTTCCATTCAGAATCAGCCATATATTTTATAAAACCACAAACAAAATTTATCATTGAATAAAATTAACAAATAAAAATATTAGACTGTTAGTATTATTAAGGTACTCTTAAGTACACATTTATTTCTGCCTTAGCAACTTATGTGTACAGAAGTCACATTAACCATACCTTGTTCTAAGTAATTTGATAAAATAAGTGAGAATATTCTTTCTATAGTTATTTCCTTAGAGACTTGCCCTTTACACTTTTCCTTAAAACATTTTTTAATATTTTGTACATTGATCCATAAGCAGTTACCATGAAATGATTTTAAGTGACATAAACATTGAAAGCTATCATAACAGTTTTCAATTTATTTAGGAAACTTGAACGCTCTGTAAGCTAATTCAAGATTATTTCTGGTCAGCAAAAGAATTATCTGAAATCTACCATGATTAATTTCTGCAGTGAAAAATTGAATAAAACACACTATAAAATTGAAGTTCTTGAATAATACCAGGAAAACCAAATGAACGTATCATTTGTTTGTTTTTCTTTCTTGGACTTCAAAAAAAACCATACTAACTACTTATTTTAATTTCATCCTAAATATTATGGTTCTCCTACTATTCAATTCTGAGATTAATTGAAAACAAATTATAACTTGTGAAATGTAATCATTCAGTCCAAAATTTCAAATAAATAAAAAAAAATTAAGAGCATCAAAGTAGATGAAGGCTGATATAAAATCAGCATCATTTTAGGTGTGAAAAGGTATGTGTTTGAACGCAAAATGAGAGGATCTGCATTTAAAACTCTCCCAAGATGAACAGAGTAAGTCTTGAAGCAATGTGTGTTTAATTAATTTTGTAATGAACAGTGGGGTGTTGTGTACAGTCAGTTAAGGTTTTCATTCAACAACCTAAATGTACTTTCTGACCCACACTGATCCATCAGGTTATGTACAATTCTGACTTATAAATTAGGAGGGAAAGAGCCATGTCCTCTTGTAACATATTATAGGAGAAAAACAAAATTATTTTTATTTAGTCAAAATTAGAAATAATTTTACACAAAAGTTGAAATGTAGGAGACACTAGAAGAAAATAATTGTGCAAAAAAAAAAATTAGCATTATGATAGCTTTTCCCACCAAATTTTATTAAAAGACATAAACACCCGTGAATGGCAGCTCAAATCAGATTCAGAGGATGGCTAGATTGATGCAGGGTTTAAATATAGGTAAGACAGAATGGAGGGATAGTTTGCAGGTTATAGAGATGTATCTAATCTTTGGGTTTTTTGGGAGTGACAATCAACATATTACGTTCTTCAGAAAGACTAATGATTTTTCAACAAAGACTTGAATACTCTTGGCTTGAAAAAACTTTGCAGTCATAGGTAAAAGTACTTGCCTTCGTATGGCTAATTTGTTAAACAAAAGCAAGGAGTAGGAAAAATGAGCTATTATGCAATGTAGAGAAGGAAAAAGTATTCAGAATTTATGTTGGAGTTGTTGCTTTTTAAATTATTGGTAAATGATCTTGACTTAGGAGTAGAGTTGGGTTGACTAGGTTTGCAGATGCTGCTAAATTAATAAGGGTGGAAAATTGTAAACATAGTCATCAAAAGCTGAAGGATATTTTTTTGAAGATACAGTGATATTTATGTATTTATTTATTTTGTTTAATTTATTTCTTTAATTTATATTGCCGCCTGTTCGCCCATAGCAACTCGAGGTGGCTTACACAATGTAAAACCATATTTAAAACAAACAATAAAAACAATAAAAACAGTAAAAAAACTAACAAAAAGAATCAAATAAGTTAGTAAAGTACAATAGAACAAAATTTAGGAAAACAAAAAAACAAAAACAAAACCAACTCCCACCCCCCTGCCCTGACGAATATATGGTGGGAAAAAACCTTAAAATATATTAGATTTGTATTTATCGATGTTTACTTGAAGACATTGACGAATAAATCTGTACTTCCTAGAAATACAGTAGGGAGATGTTCCAGAACTGTGTGGGGATGTAGAGCAGGTGCTTACAGAAAGCTTAAAGAAAAAATAGATGTTCCTATAGTTTCTAATCTTAGAAATCAAGTACAACTGTAGACTATTATCTCCAGCAGACCTTCAATATCCATATCCAGATTATTCTGGATTACCTTCTGCCTTTATTATAGCCTTCCTAGAACTACACTCAGGTGAGGAAACTTGTTTCATAACACCAACATTTCACTTTAAGATGAATTTTTTTTTCAAAGCAATTTGTTTTACAATTATCTTTTTCTAAATCACTGTGCATTACCATTACTAATTACTTTCTGCTACAGCTTGAAATCAGGTCTTTTTGTTTTTATAAATTAAACCTGAAACGTATTTTATGAATGGTATTTGGATCTCTGAGTTATAATTTCTTCTGGATCCCTCCTTCTCTTAATTGCAGAGTAGTCATCGGTATCCTCTTCTTGTTTGAAATACACTTACAATTTGGGATATATAATTTATGAGTGCGTCTTTACTTTTACATAGCAATTTTGATCTTTAAATGAGTAATAGATCTAGTTTGTTTCTTTCCTGGCAGTCTATGTTTTTAGATTATTTTTAGTGGCATGATATTCTACAAACTGTTTTAATAGCTCTCACTTTATAATTAGCTGAGTTCAGATTTGAGTTACATACAGCAAAGATCTAGTCTCACAAAGATAACAGAACTAGAAGAGAAAATACTTCAACAACTTTATGAATTGCATAAAATATACAAAAAAAATTATGTGAATATATGGATAAGCACTACAACAAAAAAAATTAGAGTTCTGAAACCACTCATGTTTAGAATTAAGAATGTGGCTCGTTTATATATTAATTATGGGTGAATCAATAGCCCTTGGCTACTGGAATTATTTTATTTATCTCTTTGGTACTATCAAATGTATCTTAAAACACTGTATAAAAAATAACTGAAACAGCCAAGGGATAAATACAATATAATGGGAGGAATGATTGCAGTTATATTGGGATAAAACTAATTTTTCATGTACAAGTTGTACACAGAGTATAGGAGTAAATATTGTTGTATGCCTTTATTATCTCTTATTCTAGTGGGACTTTTATATCCTCATTCTGATCCCTCTTAATATTTTGTTGTTGAATAACCAGTAGATGAACTAACATAAGATATAAACATAAATTTATATTGAAGATAACCTTGCAAGGAAAAACATAACCTCTGAAGTTCAGAGATAAATTTTAACTTTCCAGCCATCAAGATATTTATCCTATTAGGATGAAAAGAAAGCCAAGTCTTCAACCAAAATCCAGCATCACATTTCCATTGCAAGTACCCTTTTCACAAGAGTGTCCTAGGCAATTTAGCTTAGTGGCAGAATAGATCTGTCTAAACCTGGAAATTCACAGGCTAAATCCAGAAAATCTGCTGCCATTCACAGTAGACAAATAATTGGGTTAAGGGACTGACTTAGTTTAAGAAAGCTTTTTGTCATCTTAGTTGGGTAACAGTTCCATGGTGCAATTAAAATATTAAAATATTGTTTTACATTTCAGATGTTACTTGTTTTACAATACAGTATTTCTTGTCAGTATGTTGTGTTAGAGGAATGCAGAATCTGGGTTTTTTCACATATATTTTCAATGTTAATTTAACAGAAACCTATTTTGGCAACTGATTGTGGTTCTCTTTTTTTCCTTCCACTATTTAGTGTGGAATTAGATTTTAAGCAGCAAGAAGACAAACTTCAGCCAGTTCTGAGAAAACTTCACCCTATTGAGGAAACTCAGGTTGCACCTTTGCCTTATTCTCAGGAGAGTTACTCCTCAACTCCCAAGCAAAAATCCAAAACTGAATCAAAAAAGCATGGAAGATGGAAACTCTGGTTTCTTTAATTAAATCCGTATTATATGGAATTTAAGGTCGCCTTCATTAAAAAAAAACTACATCCACATGAACTTGTGGAGTTTTTTTTAAAAAAGGATCTTAGTAATTTGAACAGGTGACTGTCAGCAAGTGTTACTCTGACAATATTAAGAAAGCATTCTTTCTCACCATATGTACCAAAAAAGGCCTTTGTTACCTATGAATGAACTTTCAGGAGTAAGGCATTCAAATTGCATACCTTGTCAACTTTTTAATTTGAATTTCACCAATGTGGGAAGAATTTTTAAAGCCAGGATAGAAATTCATGTTAGCAAAAGGAAAAAGTATAATTACTTGCCCAGCATTCCTTTGTTAAAAATAACATGTTAATGGTGTTTTTCAAAGTCTAGATTTTGTTTTAATTCCTTGGTTTCTTTCTTGTAAAAGAAAAGGGCAGAATATTTTCCCCCTGAAGTTGTTCACTGTATATTTAATTTTTCATATATGATGCTAGGGTGGGTAGAACCATTTTCAGCACATAGATATCCTGAGGAAAGCACAATATTTTCAATGGTCTGAGACCATAAATAATCTTTAAGATGCGATTATGTGTATACTTGCCTTTATGTGCTGTAGCATTATGCCAAGTGATTGCACCTCAGTGAAATGCTGGCATCTTTAATTTACTGTCATTTTCATCACATAACCTACTGCTCACTTTAAATGGTGAGCAGTCAAAAGCCACCTAAAGTCAGGGCATGCCTTGAATTACTGGCAGTTGACAGGGTCAAAGCTAAGGACACTAAGCTCTCTTAGATATTATTTTTAATCTGTTGGTACCCAACAGCTAAAACTGTATGTTCTGGCACCATATTTGAAATGAGGGAAGGGAAGAGATGCATAACAGTAACAGATCATTGGCAGTTGCCACAATTTAATACACTTTTGTAATTTAGTCTCAAGAAAACACTATTCTTGACACACTGTGCCAGAAATTTTATAATCTATTGTGTTTTTCTTTTTTAAGAGTTCACAAGAGCCTGGAAGTTTTGCACATTAAAGGAAGATGCTGAACCATCCTAATCCTTCTACTAAAATAGTATTAGCAAATGAGAATGTTGAATGAAAATGTTGTGCAATTGACAGTTTAAGAGTAATTACACATATTGAACAAAAACTCTACTAGTTATTTTTAGACACTTTTAATTCCATCAGTTTCAGTGGCAGGGGATCAAGCACAAAATTAACTGTCCACTATTTCCTGTATTTAAATAATATCTCTGAAAAAATATTATGTGAGCTTTCTTTGGAAAAAAAATTATACTTCCAATTTCAATAAGGTATCTGGGAAGTTCTAGATACATGGTTTATCTCAAATTATATAGGTTCGTTTTCATAACTAGAAAGCAAAATAAAGTGAGAAATAGTGGTGGAAATCTCCAGTGAAAAAATAATGAAAGCAGATGTGCTACAATCACTTACTTCAATATTTAAATGAAATTCATGTTACATAGTTTATATTGAGTTTTATTAAAAATATAATTTGGTTGTTTTATGGAAAAATACCCGAGATGTGCATATGAAAATACAATTGGTACATGAATTATGATCAACTTCAAAATTTCCCTGTTCTGTAACTCATTTTCTACTAATATTCCAAGAGGGCTACCAATGACTATTGTAAGGAAGTATTTCTGAGTTTTATTTCCAGTATTATTTTTAATTGCTTTTTCAGAAAGTACAAGAAAGTCATTTTGATGCTGCTGGAAAGTGTGAATATTTATATTGGAAAGGAATTGAATTAAACATAATAAATTTTACAGTCTTTTTAATTAAAGTTCATAACTTTAATCGATCCCAACATACTTTAGAACCTAATCCCAAGTATCTTAGATAATTGTATAGTATTGTTTTTACTAATCCCAAGACACATTTTCAAAAAATAAATACATAGATTAAGCTGAGATGTTGATTGTGATCCTACAGATAACATCACATACATATACAGTAGAGTCAACATGCAATGGAATATGTTTGAGCTTGTATTTTCTATGTTAGGAAGATTTTAAGTCAGTTACATCTTTTTCTTGGCTTGACACAGCTACCCTCTGCAATTGACATGTGATCGCAGGAAAAATATACTTGGTTAAAGAATTTCTGGCAGATTTTATATAACATTAATATAAAATGTTTTCTAAATAAAATTTCACCCTTTGAATCTGGATCATTGCACATAGTCCGAATAAGCAACCTACCTATTATGATCATTTATTCATAATCATACTGGCAGTAAATATCATGGCAATTATTCTTAACAAGATAGAAAATTCTATACTTCAGATTTGTAGTAACTGATTAAATTCACCCAAGTCTAAAAATAAATTAAAAAGCCATCACAAAGACACAGACCAGAAACAGGACCCCAGCTATAAACACGTGGTGTTTCACATAACAGTGAATTTCTCTGCTTCACAATTTGTTAACCTGCATGTTAAAAGATGCAGATGCATACATGTGTTTTCCTCATTTTCTTCTAACAAACTTTAACGACTCTCCTAATCACACAACCCAGCTGCAATTTCACTCATGACTTGATAGCTTGAAAATAATTGTGAAAAAATGCACCAGAAACCAGTGCAAATTGTAGGGTGTATATCTGCAGGTTTACAGATTATATCCTGCTTTTTTCCCCTTTTCTTTAAATCTTGGCTAAATCAAACATGTACATGAAGTATGCATATTATAAATATGCTACTCTGAGATTCTTAGCATATGACCTGTGTATTTCAAAAATATTTTCTTGGGCTTCTATCAACCCACAAAATATCCTAAAATATATTTGCTGGTTGCCAAGTAACACACATTCCGTTATATAGGAATCAAATGAGGAAAAGAAACATTAAAGCGTTTTGGAATTAAGAAACAAATTGACTCAGTATTCTTAATACATGAACAGAGTGTTTTCCTAAACCACTTGCAAATTTAAATTTTTACATTTCCTCTTTCAAAAGACATACTCTTGCTGAAAGCTACATATTGTGTTATCGTACCATACTATGTAACTTATAATAAAAAAATTTTTTACAAGTGTGTAAAACGTATATATATTACAGTTAGGATCACTCAGGCAAAATTTAGAATTCTGTGGAGAGAAGGTTAAAAACTGTAGTAAAGTATAATATTTAACTGTCATGAAATGAAAATACTTTTATTGGAATTTGTTGTTTTAAAAAACCAGGTAGGAAATCCAAAATGTGTGTCATTATTCCAATTTGTGTATTCCTTAATTTGCTGCTGAATTCATTAGCAATATCATGTGGTTTCTACCACTCGTTTACTCAAACACACTTCCATGTCATGCTTTAATTCCATTTCTAAATAATAAATGCTGCAGTAATTTTATATTACTTGCTATTTTCATACTATAAGGACAGTATTTTCTAAGTTTGCATAATTCCCATAAAGCAGCAGTGACATAGATATTTGTTTTGAAATTAATGGGAAACAATACATGTAAATATCACTTTTTTTCTTAAAAGAAACAGACCACTGTAATATACTTTATGTAGTCAAGATAAAATTGAAAATATTAATGTTAAAAATGCTGAGTATATGAATTGTTTGCTTTGCTTACATTATTTTGATTATTTTTGCCTCTGAAAACACTTTTGTACAACAAATACTGGCTGAGTGTCTCTTTACTTTTTCTTCAACATTTAATTGCTGTACCAAGTTTTAAAACTCGAGGGATGATTTTTTTTCATGAATGTTTTAAAATGAAATTAGAGTTTACATAGCACTAGTTCAGCAACATCTGTGTAATAGCAATGAGTTGATACTACAGTATATGTAAACTTGATGATTACTGCGATTAAGAGATCCCATATTTCACTACAATGAAATTTGGATTTCCAACATCTTCTCAGCATTATTTCCCTCTCAATAAAATGAGTACAAATAATTTAAATATAGGATACTCAAAGTATCCCTCCATTTATTTGAAATGTTCTTTAAAAAATTTAAAAGTTTATTTATATATTACTACCTCATCTAAAAAGAAAAACTGAAAGTAAAAATAATAATAATAATGAAAATGAATTTATTGCAATTACGGCATGCAGAAATTTGTTATTTATTACAAGTAGTCCTCCACATATGACCACAATTGAGCCCAAAATTTGTATTGTTAAGTGAGAAATTTGTTAAGTGAATTTTGCCCTATTTATGACTTTTCTTAGAACATTTATTAAGTGAATCACTGAAATGGTTAATTAATAACATGGTTGTTAAATGAATCTGGCTTCCCTGTTGTCTTTGCTTATCAGAAGGTTGCAAAAGGTGATCACATTTCCCCAGGACCCTGCTATTGTCATAAATAGGAACCAGTTGTCAAGCATCCAAGTGTAAATCACGTGACCATGGGGATGTTGCAATGTTCATTAATGTGAAATATTGACATTTTCAGTGCCATTGTAACTTTGAACAGTCACTAAATGAACTGTTGTAAGTTGGGGACTACCTGTATGACATATTAAACTTACTGATTTATATAAAAACAATTATCAAGAATCTTTAAAAATCTCCATAAAAATGTAATTTTAAAAATCAACACGGTAATTCATATTGAGAGATGATATCAAAATATTAAAATACATTGGAGTAGAGAAGACAATGTTCTCAAAAACCAGGATTCAAAAGATGAAACTGTAGATAAATACCTTATCACTTGAAGGGATCGATGAGCTTTTTAACATGAGGTTATGATATAAACTAACAATTCAATTAGAATTATCAGGCCTATGTTACCTTCCCATGGTAACGAGAAATATCAGCTAAGAAAGAGCTTATGAAGGAAGAAGAAAGGATCAGCTATCATGGTAAAAAAACCCAATAATGAACTCCTGGTTGAGGAAGCAACTATTTGTCTTCTGTTTGTATTTCTTGCCTCTGGATTCTACTTTTGTTGATTCTTGGAACAAAAACAAGCCTTTTTTCCTTGCAGAAATCAATGGAGTTGAAGCAAATTCCAGGGCCTACTTTTGCAGTGGCATGACTCTTGCATGGTAGCTAAGCATCAGATGAAAAAACTGATACACGAGATCCCAGTAAAGACCCAAAAGTATAAAATTGGGCTGCTTGAACAGTCTCATATTCTCCCTTACAATAAAACATGGATTTTCCCATCCAAAGAATTTGCTTTCTGAGAAGAATGCTGCCTCTCCAGTAGACAATATATAGTTCCAAGCTGGAACTAGACCAAGGGTTGGACAGTGTTACCCAGATTTCTGCTAAAGGAGTACATATTCTACTGAAGACTAACAAAAAGGATTTTCTATTTTAAAGTACCAATGACAAAGATTTACCAGCACCAGTTCTGAGTAATGCATAGCTGATACTAGAATTCAGTAAGATAAAGGATAAAGTAGTTTGAAATCTAGAAAGAACACTTACAAAAAGAGCTTAAAGGCCCACTATGTTGTAAATTACTTATTAGTGATTACATACTACTAGTACAGTACTATGGGTGTCAAATTCACATCATCATGGCGGTGTCATGTGACATATTGGGATTTTTTCCCCCTTTGCTAAATCAGGTATGGGCATGGCCAGCACGTGATGCATTTGGCCCATAGGCCAGAAGTTTGACAGCCCTGTACTAGAATGACAGATGACGCCACATACATCAGCCGTGAGAAATTCTCAGGAAATTCAATTGTTCTCTGTTGGAACAAGGAAAGCACTGGTCAGGTTTCCCTTTTGTCCTACCAATCCAGATCTAATTTGTTCAGGGAGGGAAGGAAGGAAGGAACGGTTCATTCAACAGAAGAGGCAATAACGGTGAAGCAATCATCTATAAAAAATAGAATCCACAGAAAAAGGTAAATGGGGGGAGGGATTAAGTGTGTTTGTGGCCTTGATTTATTTACAGCAATAACAAAGGTGGGTATAAATAAATACAAATAAAAAGACTCCCTTTTCTATGCTGAAGAACTGAATCATTCTTTTCTACTGTATATTAAATGGGCTGCATTTAGAATATTGCATCTCATTCTGGACGGTGCTCTTTAGGAAGGAAAATAGCAAATAAGAGTATTCAGAAGAGAACTACCAAGATTTCAGAGGGCTTGGGAAGAAAAAAAAAGTATATGAGGAATGGTTGAAGTTATTGAACACGTTTAGCCAGGAAAAGAAAAGGGGAAACAATACAGTATATGTTTTCATATATCTGGAGGGCTGCCTTGCAGAAGTTGTTCAGAATTACTCCAGAAGATAGAATAAGACATAATGGCTTTATAAGGAAGCAGACTTTATTCAGATAGCAGGAGAAAAAATATTAACTGTAAGAACAATTCAATGATAAAATAGTTTGTCTTAAGAATCTGTAATACAAAAGGATATATACAGGCAGTCCCCAGATTATGAACAAAATCTGTTCCTAAGTCTCTTTAACTTGCTGTATATTAAAAACATGCAGTTTCAGCAATTCATGAAAGCATACGGCTTCAGCAGTTCATCAGGTCAAGGAAGGAAAATGTGATTCACTAGTTTTAGTAGTAGGTAACCAATTCATAAATGTAAATTATAAATTGGATATTTTTATGCTGAGGACTTCCTGATGGTTAAAGACTGAGACAACATTTCTCAGGGCCTAATCCATGGTTAATGGCAATTGTTAAAATTCACAGAATATGGGGATTCAATCAGCAGATGCTATAGACAATCCTAAAAGAGGGCTGAGGTGAACAGTTAGCATTGGTTTTTGACTCAGATGAACCCTGTTGAACAATAATTGGTGAGACAAATACACCAAACAATTTCACAGGAACAATAGAGCTGTGATTGTCAATACTGACTGTATGTTAAATTCCATGAAATTGCAATAATCAGAAGGTCAAAGACCTGGTGTTCAGCTGACTATTCTGTCTGAAGAGGAAATTTCAGTTTTAGGCACTTCATTCTAAACCTAAGAAGAGACAGACATGATGAAGGAAATTTGATACTAGTTCTTTTGAATGACTCTATGGCATTCAAAAGGAGATTACATTGAAGTTACGGAACATGGAGATTATGCTTTAAAATTGTGTCTTTTTTAATAGATTATGAACCAGTTCTCAAATTTTCCTACAGAAGATTTGGGAATGAGAATCCCCACAATTAACAGTTACATATCAGCTATATTATGGAAATGAAAGGTAGGTTGATTCCAAAGTAGTCTTGGTAATTTATTTAAATTAATTTAATATTTTAAAATGCTTAACTATTTGATTAAAAAATATTAACTGATCCACAGAAAAGGAAGTAATTTACTAGATAATTATTTTCCCTATTCTATTCTATAAAGCAAAATATCTCTGCTGAAAAAACAACTAGCTGGTGAAGATATTACTATCTATTTTATTTACATCGTGCCTTTATTATTTTTATAAATAATTCAAGGCAATGAACATACTTAATATTTCTTCCTCCTTCCAGTTTCCCCACAAGGACAACTCTGTGAATTGGGTTGGGTTGAGAAAGAGTGACCTGGCCCAATATTACTATGCCATCTTTTTATGCCTAAATTAAGATTTTATTGAATTCTAACATTTAGCTAGGTGACCTTTCTATAATCTGAAACCTATCCTTATTTCTTGGAGTTCAATAATGAAAAAATATTATTTTACCTGCAAATAGATAAGATGAATACATCAATTTTAATCAGCATCAGTAACATTAATTTCTTGAATGCCAATATATATCCTTCAAACTAATTATAACACATGTATAAACACCATGTGCAGGATCTAAATAAAAACCTGCAAAACTAAGCAGTGTACTAAAAGTTACATAATATTGTGTTCAATAGCAGTGCTGTAACTGAACAGATTGACTGCCAACAGATAAACGGTATATTATATATTCATATACTGTTAAAATTATAATTAAATTGTCACCCAGAAAATATCATTTCAATGAGAAAAAAAATAAAACAATTAGAGCCAATCTAGTCTTTAATACATTAATTGGCAGTATATTAGAAAACATTCAGAATTGCAGAGACTATTAATTTTATAAACTTTATAATTAAATTAACATAACTCCACAAAAGAAATCTAGAGATTTAAACAACCTGTACTTCTCCCTAGCAGGAAGCAGGAAGTTAAGATTTTAACAAATTATAAAATCTGAATTAAAAAATAATCTAAGATGAAGAAATGTAATTTAATTGTGAACAGATCAAGTATAGCACAATAGGAGTATTGAATGATTATAGTCGAAATCCTCAGCCATGAAGATTCCTGAATTAACTTGTTCTTCCTTACGTTTTTCTCATATGATTTTGTAAGGTTAAAGGGCCAGAACCATATTCACAACCCTAAACATGTTGGAGGAGATATGTCATCAAACAAAAAATAGACCAAAATAATATCTAACTTCTTCAGAAAGTTAAACTAAAATTGAAGGGAAATGTAAGCTTCCAGATATTGCTGAAGGGAAACATGAGTTGTTTATGTTCAATGTTAACATAAACTAAATTTGAAGAAATGATCAATATTTTTGGCAGGCAATTTTGAGGACACTTTGTCACCTAGACTGCATATACTGCAACTCAGGAAAATTTAAATGGCTTATTATGTCCAATGGTTAACATTGTACAAGCCACATTGCTTCTATTTTAGTGAATCAAATTGGTTCATTCATGTCACCAAGTATAATATCTCAGGTAAAAAAAAAGTGTAATTCTCATGAGAAAGATGCCTTACCTAAAAACATCCATCAGGGCAGGCAAAATACAGTTCTATGGATTTAATACAATATAAATACAATGCATAACAAAAAGAATTTTCTTTTAAAAACTTATTGTGCTTTATCAGAAAATACAAAGCATATACGTGTGTATATGCAAGTTCAGGATCCAAAGGACAGTTTGGCACAATCTGTGATATTCCAAAAAATAATTTTACTAACAGCATACTTGCAAGTTTCTTTCACATTTAGAATATATCTTAAAGATCACTGTAGAGTTACTTAACAGATATGTTCAAATATGCAAGCACCTCTGCTGAAATGACAGTAAGTGAAAAAAAATCTCACACCCCCTACAACATATCTACTAACAACCATATTCCTTTTCTTAAGGATAATAAACTAGTTGTTTCCTGAGAAAAACTACAATGCTGTCAACATTTATGAAATTGGATGCAAAGCCTAAAATTGTCAAAACAAGTGATACAGAAAACTACTAGCTATCTGGGAGCATAGCGTAGATTTAAAGCAGCCAATCTGAAAAGACATCTCTGTTGATTTCAACATGTGATTAAGTTTGGAGAGGGAGGTGTCAAAATGAAGGGCCAAAATTTCCAAAGACAAATATAAGGATATATTCCTAACAAAATTATATATTCTACAGAAATGTTTTACATTCTGCCAGTCTAGTACAGTAGTAATGTTGAAAACTATTACTTTATTACAGCTCTAGCAAGAAAAGTTCAGCAGTAAGCAGTGACAGACAAATGGAACAAAATTAGGACACATCTCTATGGGGTGTGACCATCAGAAAGGCCACAGCCTTGGGGATTATATTTGGAACTTTTCAATGCCAAACTTATTACCTTGTCTATGACTTTGTAATGATAAATATGTGTACAGAAGTATTGTATGTGATTAAGAAATTTCTGATTTAGTTTTGAGAAAAATATAAATCACTAAATCTTGAGTCACACTATTTCAGTCCTCCTTTATGAACAGCCCTCAATTTGAACAGCAATAAAGTACAGCAATTAATAATTTAAGATTTCTTAACCAATCCTCTGAATTATATATGTCTTCTTGGATCAGTAAATTCTGTATGCAACACCACTGCAATCTATGATCATTTAAGTTTCTGTATCAAGGGGAAAATTACACTACTAAAATCTATATTGTGTTTAGAGAAAAACTATTTCATTTCCTATCCTGAAGTAGCAGCAAAGAAATGTCTTCTGGTTTCTCAACTTTTTGAGCTTTTAGCATAATAACTGAAGATTTGTTCCTATGTCCTTGTTTTTGTCTGTTGGTGTTATCCTCTTGCCCTATTAGCACCCAGCTGGCCTTGGAATCTTTATATATAAAAGTGAAGTACCACTCATGCAGAATCACAAAATCGCCAGATCCAGAAAGTCTACAAGCTTGAAATTTGGCACGTATGTTCCTCTTGGCTTCTAGGTGCTCGCTAAGAAAGGATTTTTCAAAATGACCATCAGATCATTAATACTTCTTAATACAGTAATTAACACACACTGATGCTAAAGAGTTCTACTCCCCCTCCCCACCTGAAATGAACTCTGTTCCAGCTGCCAGTTGCCTCACATTCTGTTACCTCGCATTCCATTAGCTTAGTAACTCCACAACCATTCGCACCAATCAGGTGACCCGAGGACACAGACAAACCTCCCAAGTTGCCTCAATGACTCTCTAAAAGGATGAAAATTATACTTCCAAACAAGAAGCTACTTTGGCATCAAAGATTGTAGCATCAAAAGGAAAGGAGGAAGGGAAGAGAAAGGAAAGAAGGAAACGAAAGGAGGGAAGAAGGAGAGGAGGAAAGAAGGAATGGAAAGGAAAGGATGAAGGGAAAGGACAAAAGAAGGAAAGGAAAGGAAGGGAAAGGAGGTGAAAGAAGAAAAGGAAAGGAAACCTTTATGTGTTTCAATCACCAACCACTGAGCCAACAGATTGTGAACAGAATTTCTCCTGCATAGCACAATCACATAGTTTCATCGCGAAGTGCAGGTATCAGCTAGTACAACATGATTGGAAGAGAACTAGAATTTAATGAAATAACCGATTTAAACAAAAAGTGCAATGTCTGGCCACATCTACTATATTCATATTCAAGTTTCTTTACTCCAACTACATGAATTTATTTACTTATGCCCGAAATTATCAGATTTAAACTGTTACAAATTTTTGTTGTTGATGATGATTTAACTTGAAGAATGGTATAATCGGCTTCATCGTTCAATCATACTTTGCTAAATAGTTCATTTCCTTTAATTTTTACAAGTATTACCGAGCCATTGCTTAGAAGTATGGAACTAGCCATAAATTGTGACGTCAAACACCAGGAAAAGTACCTCCTGTCTTTAAAATGATTATAATACAATTAGATGACGTAAAAATAGAGAATCAGCAATTTAACAAAATGTATTATTCTAAACATGAAATCACCTTAATCTTTTCATCAGCTGTATTCTCTTTGAAAAAATAACTAGCATGATAAACAAATACAGGCTATAGTATCTCACATTTATATAAGCACTATCCATAAGTATATACTTGTCACATCACGATGCTAAGGTTTTAATACTAAGCTTATTTTCCTGGGATAAATTCTTGTAGAATTGGGAATTAAGATCTTTGAAAGATCTAGATAAAGATATCAGTTTTGAGAATGCTCCTCCTTTCTTATTCATTTTAATTTTCATAAGACTATTTTAAATCATTCAAATGTGTGTGGATAGCAATTCCACCCCCACCCCCCAAAAGATCTACCCTTTTAGCTATTAAGAATTAAGAGTTACTTTTTATAACCATTTTAATATTATGTAGTAATGGAGTACCTTTATATCAACCTCAAATCCCGATGACTTAAGGAGTGACCTATATAGAGAGTTTTAGTGGCAAACAGTACAGAAATGGTTTGCTGTTGCTTTCTTCTGGGATAGTTTTTCAGTTTTCCAGTTTAGTCTACAGCTCTTTTGTTTCCTGGATGTCTACCATCTACTACTAACCAGATCCAGCCTGCTTGTTTTCTAAGCTCAGAGAAGATCAGTCAAGTGTTGCCACCTGTTGATTCTGTCAAATCCATATTCTTATCAGTTTCAGGAGGGATAAAAAGTATAATAATTAATTTGACACGAATCCGTGGAAGGTCAGAAGATACATGCTAAAGTATATTTGCAATGAAAAACTGTTATTACATAATTGCTTGTATAAAAGTGAATCATCACTGATTTTGCCAGAATGAATTCCATTTAGAAATGCACTGAATCATAAAAGGTAAGTGCTCCTCTAAAATTCTTGGTGCTGTCAGCATTCATTAAATACTTATGGTCTGTTCAACTGTACTGCTTTCTCAGTTATTGCTCATTTTCCAAATGCACATATTTAATAAGGGTACTTGGTGATAAATTCTTACTGAAAGCTAATATTTCAAATAGACTTTACTAGATTTCAGGCAACAGAAGACAAGTCTATGCAAAATCTATCAAATCAAATCTTAGATGTGTCTTGGTTTATAAAGCTATAAATCACAAAGGAAAATAAATTACATACAATATTAAAATATAAAATAAGGATTGCAAATAACTAATTAACTTCTCAGCAATGCACAAGATTATTAAGGAACGGTCACCATGATTTTCCCAATTTCCTCAAAAACCTTGGAAAAGAGAGTAAGATAATAACATACTTACAATCCTATTTGGTTTATCATTTTATCAAGTTAATTTTATTGGAATGCAATGGCATCCATGGATGACCTTATTGCTCATTATTTGATGATTGGTTGAAATGAATTTGACACAAATTTTGTGCTACAAAGAGTTCAAATCTCAAATGCTCTTCCCAGGAATCTGCCATGCCCAGTATAATAGCTTGAAGTGTTCCAGTATAATATTCCTGAAACAATATCAGTGGCAGTTAACTGAATTTGGTAACACAAAAAAAACCTAAATAAGTGTGATATGTGTGTCTGTATGTGCACATGCGGGTTCAAAAATCAGTTCTCCAACTTTTTCAAATCAGTTAAATCCTTGAGATTAGGCGCTAGCTACTTGATAATTCTGTCTAACCTGAGAACTGGTGGTTCTTTTTTTTCCACATTAGTCCTTACACATGGCAATGCTCTTCTGCTATTAAAAAAAACCCAAATAAATTAAGTTTGGAGAGCAGACTCGTGTATACAATTCATTGTTTGCTTCAAAATTCATCACTGGCTAGTCTCTCACTATACTGAGCCATAAACAATGGTTTGCAAGCCACAATGTCTGTGTGAACACAGTGCAATAACTTGTAAATATATAACACAGATTATGGTTTATGTACCTAATTTGGTAACTGCTGCTTTCTATTTCTTCTGAATGTAAGTAAGGGTTATAGAAGATCACATATTCTGAACTTGCTCTGGTGAAATAAATTCAACCTCTGTTAGAAAATACACTGCTCAAAAAAATAAAGGGAACACTTAAACAACACAATGTAACTCCAAGTCAATCACACTTCTGTGAAATCAAACTGTCCACTTAGATAGCAACACTGATTGACAATCAATTTCACATGCTGTTGTGCAAATGGAATAGACAACAGGTGGAAAGCAGAGGCAGTTAGCAAGACATCCCCAATAAAGGAGTGGTTCTGCGGGTGGTGACCACAGACCACTTCTCAGTTCCTATGCTTTCTGGATGATGGTTTGGTCACTTCTGAATGCTGGCGGTGCTTTCACTCTAGTGGTAGCATGAGACAGAATCTACAACCCACATAAGTGGCTCAGGTAGTGCAGCTCATCCAGGATGGCACATCAATGCAAGCTGTGGCAAGAAGGTTTGCTGTGTCTGTCAGCGTAGTGTCCAGAGCATGGAGGCGCAACCAGGAGACAGGCCAGTACATCAGGAGACGTGGAGGAGGCCGTAGGAGGGCAACAACCCAGCATCAGGACTGCTACCTCCTCCTTTGTGCAAGGAGGGACAGGAGGAGCACTGCCAGAGCACTGCAAAATGACCTCCAGCGGGCCACAAATGTGCATATGGCTGCTCAAACTGTCAGAAACAGACTCCATGAAGGTGGTATGAGGGCCAGACGTCCACAGGTAGGGGTTGTGCTTACAGTCCAACACCATGCAGGATGTTTGACATTTGCCAGAGAACACCAAGATTGGCAAATTCGCCACTGGCACCCTGTGCTCTTCACTGATGAAAGCAGGTTCACACTGAGCACATGTGACAGACGTGACAGGGTCTGGAGACGCTGTGGAGAACGTTCTGCTACCTGTAACATCCTCCACCATGACTGGCTTGGCAGTGGGTCAGTAATGGTGTGGGGTGGCACTTCTTTAGGGGGCCACACAGCCTTCCATGTGCTTGCCAGAGGTAGCCTGACTGCCATGAGATACCGAGATGAGATCCTCAGACCCCTTGTGAGACCATATGCTGGTGCAGTTGGCCCTGGGTTCCTCCTAATGCAAGACAATGCTAGACCTCATGTGGCTAGACGTGTCAGCAGTTCTTGCAAGATGAAGGCATTAATGCTATGGACTGGCTCGCCCGTTTCCCAGACCTGAATCCAACTGAGCACATCTGGGACATCATGTCTCGCTCCATCCACCAACGCCACGTTGCATCACAGACTATCCAAGAGTTGGGGGATGCTTTTTTCCAGGTGTGGGAGGAGATCCCTCAGGAGATGTAGGGAGGTCATACAGGCACATGGAGGCCACACACACTACTGAGCCTCATTCTGATTTGTTTTAAGGACATTACATCAAAGTTGGATCAGCCTGTAGTGTTTTTTTCCACTTTAATTTTGAGTGTAACTCCAAATCCAGACCTCTATGGGTTGCTACATTTGATTTCCATTGATAATTTTTGTGTGATTTTGTTGTCAGCACATTCAACTATGTAATGAACAAAGTATTTAATAAGAATATTTCATTCATTCAGATCTAGGATGTCTTATTTTTGTGTTCCCTTTATTTTTTTGAGCAATGTACATACTTTACTTTTCCAGCTCATTATCCAATTGCTTCTGTTTTTCAAATATATGTCAGTGATCTTGTATTACCAATGATTACATCTTGAGTGCAACTAACAGTATTTGTAATTAAGCTTTTTGAACTTCAAACCCAATCAACACACAAGACAGTCTTTAAAAAGGTTATGTTTTATAGTATAAAATATCAATGAAATGAACTTCCAATTTCCAGACAGTGATAATTTATCAGTCATTAACTTCAAACTTTCTCCACAAGAAATTATAAAGGATTATTTCATCTCAAAATGATTGAAACTTGTTGGCATATGGCTTTTTTTCCGTCTTTCCATCCAAAGGGAATCATTTAAATACTGCTCTAAAAGAGCTCATTTTCCTCCTGCTAACAAGGATTTAAATTTACCAGCCTGCTGCTTAAAAGAATAGAAAGATCACAAGTTATTTCCCTCCAAAAAGCATCAACAAAACTTCTAAGCAGGAAGACAAAACTGTACAAACAAATATTACTAGACAAGGATCCAAACATTAAAAAGCTCAATCAGTGCCAATATTTCCAAGGAAACAGAAATTAAAGCACCTAGGCAATTTCAAGTACTGCTATACCAGGCAAACATAACAAATTAACACTAAGATGGCTATAATTTGGATTGAATCAGAAAACTATTATACAAAATTGAAAGAAAATGAAAACATTCTTTCTCCTTTGATTGTTTTAACTTAGGGCTAAACATTTTATTTGTTTATTTTCTTTCTTACTTAACAGTTAGTGCTTATATGCCCAAGGACTCTGAGAGGCTTCTATTTAAAACAAAAACAAAACAGTAAAACAAAGTAACTACTGACAATTAAAATTTTGAAGTTTTAGCACCCAAGAAGACTCAAACATTAAAATTCAATCAATAAAAGGTAAGGAGCTGTTTCATTCCCCAAGATTTCTTCAAAACATAAGTTTTAATTTTCATAGTGCTAAAACATATATGCCACAGTAAAGTTTAGTTCATGGACTAATTATATAACAATATTCCCATATTAAGGATAAAGTAAAGTCTGTCTTTTATTCTTGTATTCTATGAGAGCAATACAATAATGGGTTCTAATAAAAAAAATCTGTTCTGAACAGGTAATAGTTCTATATTAAAAGTGGAAGTATTTTGAGGGGTTGCTTCATACAAAGCTTCACTGAAGAAATGTTTTCAGCAAAGGCTTGCTAAAATTAAAAATTCAGAGCCTCCACAGAGTAGTACACATCACACTTCTCTTGATGCTTAAAATATTTTCATTAAAGGATGCTTACATTGCAAAAGGACATGCAAGAATTAGAATTTAATGTAATTTCTTTCTATCAGAATTTATATAATTTTGTCATTGATTATTCTTTAATTTCTGATTTATCATGTAAAGTTTCTCATTTACGGTTTTTAATAATTTACCTTGCAACTTCATCTGATTACTCATTTACACTGATTGCTAGCTGATTACATTAGTTATATTGTAATATTTATTACACTTTTATTATTATGAAATGTATGGAACATTTAATACCATCTTTTCACTGTTTTCTATGGCTTGCTGTCAATCTGTTTATTTTAAATTTTACGGTTATTTTCTTTTTAATTCATCAGTCACTCTCTTTAAACTAACCCTTCAATCTTAATTCAGTGGTCATCCTCCATCAGCTTACAGAAGGAACCCAGAATAAAAAGAACTCTGAAGATAGATACAAGTGAGACAGATGGAATAAATCCTAAAGAAAAATATTTTTAATATAGATAAAAGTAATGTAATAAAAAATAAATAAATTCAATACAAATAATAATGTATACAGTACCATGGTCTTTTTACTGTATCAATAGTTCCTATTTTAGGAAGAATTCTTAATTTAATCTTAAGCATTATAAAGTAGTGTTTTTGTATTTATAGAAATGAACAGAAAATTCAACTTCATAGCTTTCAGAGCATCTGAAATGTGAAATTGCTTAAGTATAAATCCCAATGACATTAAACAGGCAATTAAGATTTTTCCAAAATACTGTAAACATACTAGATCCTACAGGAGGAAACTCTAATAGATTATGCATTTCCTATATTATAACCAGGGGTGGGATTCTACCAGTTCGCATCTATTCGCTAGAACCAGTTGTTAACAGTTCAGAGAACCGGTTGTACGAAGAAATTACTGGCCTAATCCTGTAAGGAAGGCAGGAAGGAAACATTCTGGTGTTGCTTACAGAAACTGTCTCTCTGTTAACTCTTATTACATTCTTGGCAGGACTAGACTTCCTGTCTCAGGAACTTCTCTGGAGTTTCTTTTCCCTCCTTTGCTGGTACTTTGCTTGTGTGGAATGACCATTCAAAATTACAATGGAACTGAAAAAAGTGACTTATGACCATTTTTCACACTTACGACTGTTGCAGCATTCCCACAGTCATGAGAGGCCCGACGATGTGAGTGATGTTGAGTTGGCCATGCCCAGCCAATAACATGACCACCAAGCCATGTCCACCCAAATGACCACCAAGCCACACCCACCAACTAAGCCACGCCCACAGAACCAGTTGTTAAAAAATTTGAATCCAACCGCTGATTATAACACTAATTTCATATATTATCAAAAAGCACTTACTATGAGTTCTGAATCACGTCCCATTGATATGACTGTTCTGTTTACTGTCCTCAATAGCTTTTCCATAATTATTTGCACATGCCGTTGTGTTGGTCCCTAAAAATAAAACACAAAAAAAGTAGTCCAAAGCCAAGATGATTAAATAGCTTAATATATACAGCAAAAAGTTTTGAATCCTTAACAGTTTCACTATGAATCAATGCTCAGATGTAATGATTGTCTAAAGCAGCATTCAAATATGAGAATTCTATTAAAATTATTCAGCTCTATGGCCATCTCTAAATATTGTAAGTAGGATAAACTAAAAGGGTAGTGTACGACAAAGCATATATCCCCACATGTATGCCATGTGTAATTTCTTTGAAAGTTGAACCATGGCAGCTGGATTTCTTTTCTTGTTGCTTTGAAATGTTTCACTGCTTATCAAAGTAGCTTCTTCAGTCTGCACAAGTTGGTTAACTGTTAATTGTTGTTGTTTTTGATCTTAAATATGTAATTTTCAAAATACATCTTTTTTTCCTATTAATGTTTATAATTAGGGCCCAAAAACGGATGTATTCCATGCCAAGAACATGTATAAATAGTAACTATAGGTGATACTCCTAAACTCAACTGTACCTCTGTATATAGTTGTATGTAGGAGTGTTTCAAGCAAACAGCAAAGTGAAGCCTTGAAAAATTGAGGACTGGCCTCACTCTCTTATGAAGTATATATGAGTTGTAGCTGCTAAAAAGGGAATCTGATTTTCATATCAGAGAAAACCATTATTAAAGGATAGATGTCAGCAAATATCAAGAGTGGAAGTGCACAGCTGCACAGACACTGATTCCAAAAGGTGACAGTAAAATGCCGAGGAATTAAACCTGGGGACCAACTTATAGGGCAGACAGGGTTCCAGGATGCTTAGGCGTAGGTCTCATATGTAGATGACTTCCTAATTCTCTGCAATAAATCTAATTTTCAAACCTTATATTATATTATTTGCTTGAGAATGCAAAGCAGGAAAAGAAATTAATCACTCTAATTGGTACAAAGAGTGTACCCAACTGCCCCACATAGTGCTTACTTCCAAATGGTACTACTACAATATACTTTATATAAAGAAGCTTCTAAAGGCATTTCAATAATTGCAATTGCAACAAAATAACTCCAACCAGCCGCCCACAATCACCTTGTAGGGGGACATGGGTGGTATAGAAATTAAATAAATAAATAGTAAAGTAAACCAGTTGCTGTTGAGAGCTAAGGAATCAACAACTGTAGCTAATTTAGTCCAACTGCACTTTCCAATAATAATAGTGAACTTAAAAGTTTAAATAAATGGAGCTGTTAGAAGTATATTGCTATTCCTTATTAAATGCTTGCTTAGAAAAACTGGCAACAAAATATACACACGCATATAGAATTCTCTTCTTACTGATGCACACATATTAAAACGTGCAATAGAATTTTGTTAATATTATCCTGATGGCTGTTGCAGTTTTTTGCACATTATTTTATGAAGATGTTCTTCAAACAATTATTTTACTGTTTGCTAATAATTTTTTTTTGCAAAAAGAAAGTATTGTGCATGTATTGGTTTTTGTATTCAAGAAATGGTAAATTGGTTTCATTGTCTTTATCACCAGTGCTTATTAATAGGTTTTCTTTTTCCTCCCTGACCCCTATAATTAAATTTGTCACCAATGAATATTCTATTCCATTTCCCAATAATTTCTTAGGTAATCGTCTTTTGTCACCATTCAAAAATGAGTTCCCTCAGTTCAGCCTATTCATCTTTTACCTACTCTGCCTTCTCAGCAGGTCTGCTGGCACCTTCCTAAGCAAAAAGTCTTTGACTTTGCTAATATCAGCAGGTAAAGAAACTAGAAGATAATTGCTTATGCCCCAAGGTGCACAGCAACCAATTTTTTTTTTTTGGGGGGGTAAATATTAAACACTGCACCACTGGATTGTATTACCAATCAAAATCACATTTCACAAAGAGCACAGGGAGGTTTAAAACATAGGACACCGTTATATATTTAGCAGGTTAAAAAGTAAGTTTCAGGGGTGTTTGCTTGCTGAATCCTTAAGGAATAATAAGGCCTTTCAGTGTATAAAAGAAACTTGTTCAAAACAAGCACAAGAGGTTTATCATGCTGATGAAGTTACATATTGAGATTTAGGAACAATGGAAATATAGTGCAGTAATAAATTCAGTTACTGATGCCACACCAGGTGTGTCGAATTCACACTTTTTGGTATGATTTAACCATGCCTTAAAAAGTATTTGCTTAATAGGCCCCAAGCTGAGAGGCTGAATAGATGGAATCCATATCTTATTTCCCAAACAGCTTCTCTCACATAATATTTTTTATACAGTAGCACTACTGGTGAACACTAGTCAGTGTCTTTATCATTGAATCTCAGCATCATAATTGTCAGATCTGGCCTAATGCAAGATTTCAGAGATGGAAGTTTTGCATTAGTTGGTTGGTCTATTTACTAGTAGCTTTCATTAATCTTCTCTACGTTAGAAAATTGACAATATTGTTACAAAAGAAAGAAAGAAAGAACTCCCTAACTAAACAGGATCGAATATGCTGAGACCCTAGTTAGTCTGAGTGGTGGCAGCCATCGTAACTATTCTTTTAGGAGAAGGGGATTGCTGGAAAGCTTTAAAATTCTCCTAATCGGTGACATCTGGGAAATGTTATATATTAGTAACAAAAGGACAACCATCTTTAGACTATCATGTAATTTTCAAAGAAGCATTCTCTATTCTTTTTAGTGAGATAGTTCATACGAACCATTTTATGATTTGAGATGGATTTTAAATTCACAGGTTAATAAGTCATATTTTAAACACCAATGCTTATAAATAATCAAAAAAGAAAACCAGTTTTGTCTAGTGGTTGGTTAACTCACTGGGAGACTGTGAGCTTTAGTCCTGCCTTAGGCTTGAAGGCCTACTCTACAGGATTGTTATCACGAGGAACGGAGGAATGGGAAGAAGTATATTTGCTGCCTTAAGTTTTTTATAAAACTAATAAAGGTGGGATTCAAATAAATATAAATAAATAAATATAAATAAATATAAATAAATATAAATAAATAAATATAAATAAATATAAATAAATAAATATAAATAAATAAATAAAAAAGCCTTCTTCAAAAGATTATTGCATAAAAATCTGAAGTTCTTATTGTAGCATCTTTACTGAATAGTACCTCATGATACAGTGGTGGTATTCAAAAAAATTTTTACTACCGTTTCTGTGGGCTTTTTTTGGGTGGGCATGGGGTGGCTTGGTGGGCATGGCCTATCAAAATCCCATTCCCTCTCCACCCCGTTAACCTGCTTTCTAGCTCCGTTCTCCTGTGCAGGGCAACAAAAGAAGGCCCAGCCTATCTGCTGGGATTCAGGAGGCAGAGAATAGATGGGGGCAGGGCCAGTCAGAGGTGGTATTTGCTGGTTCTCTGAACTACACAAATTTCCGCTACCAGTTTTCAAGAACTGGTCAGGACCTGCTGAATGCCACCTCTGCTCATGGACTATTCTAAAGTGTAGTGCTTCACTGTAGGCAAGAGAAAGTCTAAAGTTCTCCATCAAGCTATCACAACTGCAAACAGAAGTAAACGCTTGCATTCCACTAGTTCCGGATCTTTTAGCGCCTAAACAAATTATATATCTGATAAAATAAAGATAAAATGTAACATATCAAATGCATACCATAATGCCAGCATTTCACCTTTTCCATTCAAAGCAGAATTCTAGGTGAATGGCATCATTGCAAATACAAGTGCTCCATTTTTTAAGCCTCAATTTTATTCATAATATTTTTAAACATTCACAATGTCAGAGTTAAATATATACAATGGTTACTAACCACATCTTTCCTATAAAGAACTTCAAGAATATTACTGAGCAATCGGCAACAGGCATCCAGGTCTTCTTGCCTTTCCAAATGATACTTCAGTTGATCCGTCATCATTGGCATCAGAATTTCCCTACAGTCTATATATCGGGGAAGGTGGAGGGGGAAGTGGGAAAGGAAATAGAATCAAATAGTATCTATGAAATTTGTTTATGACAAAACTTCAAAGTCAAAGTAAGTATCTCAAAATCTATTTAAAAAAACAGATAATCGTAAGTTCAATGTCACATTTTAAAAAGTGGCAATTTGGTTTTATGAATATATCTGCTACAGCATTTCTAATCTCCAAATATGTTTATGTAGAAGAACAT
This sequence comes from Pseudonaja textilis, assembly GCF_049901715.1. NCBI lineage: Eukaryota > Metazoa > Chordata > Lepidosauria > Squamata > Elapidae > Pseudonaja > Pseudonaja textilis. The sequence goes on from NC_141993.1 coordinate 33,431,071, forward strand.
ATAGAAGACTGGACTACTGGACTAATAAGTTGTTTGTTTGTTAATCTAATGACTTCTCTCCCAAAGGAGACTCTGGGTACTATACAACTATAAATAAAACAGCCAACATAAAATAGATAAGGATATTCCATAAGCAGGTCACCACAGCAAAGAAAGCATATTTACCGGGACCCATTGGACAAAGATCACTAGCTGACAGCATCCACAGCATGCCTTCTGCTAGCTCTAACGGGGTGGGATAATGTAACTATGAAGAAACGCCCCCAATAATCTGGACCCATGTTATGAAAGAGGGCATCAATACACATGAGGCCATTAGAATCAATATCTATCTATCTATCTATCTATCTATCTATCTATCTATTTGGTATTTTCGCCTATTCGTCCATGGCGACTTGAGGAGGCTTACACAATGTAAACCATGTTTAAAACAAAAAATAAAAATAATAAATAATAAAAACTAGAAAAAATAATCAAATATTGTTCTAGTGTAATATCTGGGGGGGAGTCACCCCCCAACTCCTACCCCCTTGCCCCAACACCAGCAGATCACACTAGCCATTTGATGGGCTCCATCCTGCTCTGAGTTCCCCAGGCCTGCTGGCAAAACCAGGTCTTCAGTGCCTTCCAAAAGAGTGCTAGAATGGGGGCCATATTCCAGAGAGAGGGAGCACCATGGAGAATGCCCTTCTTCTGGGTCCGATCAGGTGTATCTCCCTCAGGGATGGGACCTGCAACATTCCCTCTAATGGGTCGGGTAGATATGACCAGCAAGAGACATTCCCTCAGATAACCTGGGCCATGAAGAGCTTTAAAGGTGACAACCAGCACCTTGAATTGAAAAACATAAAAAAAAAAAACATAAAACAATTGGACCTGGAAGCAAATCGGCAACCAATGCAGCTCCTGGAGGAGAGGTGACACATGTGCATACCGGGGTCTGCACAAAACCATGTGGGCTGCTGCATTTTGCAACATCTGGAGCTTCCGGATGCTCTTCCAAGGGCAGTCCCATGTAGAGCATGTTGCAATAATCAAGACGAGAAGTGACTAGGGCATGAGTGACTGTGAGTAGGGACCACTGGTTCAGGAAAGAGCATAACTGATGTACAACCCGCAGTTGCACAAAGGCCCTCCTGGCCATGACTACCACCTGCTCTTTGAGCAGGAGTCGTGAGTCCAGGAAAATCCCTAGATTACACACAGGGACCGTTTGGGGTATTGCCACCCCATCCAAGACCAAAGGTGGAAATTCTCCCTGAGCCAACGAACCCCAAACCCAGAGCCACTCGGTCTTGCAAGGTTTAGTTTCAACCCATTGCTTCCCATCCAGCCCCTAACAGCCTCCAGGCACTGCGAGAGGGAGGACACAGCAACACTTAACTCACCATGGGCCTAGACATGCAGCTGAGTATCATCAGCATATTGGTATGCTGATATAATAATGATACCCTATTCTCCACCATAACATTTGAGCTAAGAGATAATACAAGTTCTAAAATGATACCTGATATAATAATTCATTGGATCATTTAAAATGAATATCCTATGGGTGGGAGATCTCGAGATAATGATGTTTGCATACCCTAAATTGACTTGTATTCTTCATAAAATGGACTACATCTTTTGGGAGTGACTCCCATAGTCATCACTGTCACTTCTGTGATCTATGTTTTGAATTATTGGGTTTATATGTCTGAGAACTAAGGGCATAAAGACAAATGGAGTCTTTTTGTATACTGAGAAATAGATTATTGTGTTGTGTCTGGACACAAAAGCTTTGAGAAAACATTTTGAGTGTAAGTATTACAAACCTCATTACAAATGTTTACATTCAGAAAGCCAAGCTGAAACATTAGCAGATGGAGAACTGGCTTACTGAGATTCAGTTTCAACCACTTGATAGAGGCCTTGCTGAGCCAAGCCACTACTTTACTAGAGATTCCTATCAATGTCCCATGTTTATTAACTACAAGTTTATTCCTCCCTGTTGAGAATCCTGGAATGTGTCTTTTCTTGCTTACTCAGATAAGCTTTTACATACTATAAACATTATTTATTTTCATCAGTACATTATTTCCCTTCAATTCTTTAATGCCAAAAAAAAATTGCATTAAGCTCCAGAAAACTGACATCTGTCTTGAACAACATGATGCCGGAAATTTCTTTCTTGGCATCTAAGCAAATTCTAAACAGAGCCTTTGGCTATCGTCTCCCACAAAGTCCAATAACCCTCAGTGGTGTTGGCATCAGATTAAACAGGCACATTTGTTTTGTTTGTCAACTTTGGAAAACCAAACAACATTCATTAAAGTGAATGTGTCTTGTTTGAAATTTTTGATGTTCCAGATCATTTGGATCTGAAATGTTCTTGAAATGTCTCACTACACATCAGTTGATCTGAAAAGATCTTCTATTTTTGTTTGCCCTTAGGAAAGAAAATATTTTGTTATGTGCTTCAACCAAGATAACATTTGGAATATTTTCCAAAAAGCTTCTCTACAAAAAGGAACAGATTCAAAGCAAGTTTGTGTACCTATATCCTGGTGCTAACTGTATGCTAGACATTTCTTCTAGCTTCAAGGCTTGTTGCCATAACAGCAGGGTTCAAAAGCAAAGAATCTGCCAGAAGAGCAGCTATTCAAAAAATATTTTTGTACATCTTCCATCAGTTTAGGAATATTATCTATGTCTGCCATTTCCTCTACTCACACAGAGGTTGCTGTAACAAGGCATTGATAGCTGCTGTGTGAATAGTAGGCCACTAAAACTTTGAACTGCCTGTGAAGGACCATTTTTGTTCCCTTGCTGGTTATGAAAGATGTGAGGGTTGCAATAAGTGCATCAACCAAAGGAACATTTGATTGTTACTGTTGGAGATGAAAGTTCTATTATATTAGAGAAGATAATTCCTGTATCTGTCCATAACATTTGATTCTGGCTGGAGTGCCCATTCTATCCTCCATATTTTCCTGAACAAATTTGGAAAAAGAACTGTCAAGATTTTGGTTGAAACGTTAAAAAAACTTTCTAGGCACCAGTGGAAGAAAATATAAGATCTTCCTCTGTTGCCTGTTGTGCATAACAGCTAGAAGAAATAGTCTAAAATATTTTGAATAGAAGAAAAAAGAAGATATCAGGTGTCTCTTGTTTTGGGGGACCCCTCCTAGTTCCTGTTAAAAAGTTCTGTTCCTTCAAAAATCTCCATATTGGGAGGAAAAAAGGAAGAACATTATGTTTTAATCTAATGTACAATTTGGTGTTGTTTAATTAGCTTCTATCTATCTACAGGTTTATCCAATAGTACGGGTGACGAAGTGATCTCTCTCAGCTATTGTGTGTAGTATGGGCACATCAGGGCATGACAGAAATTGACAAATAATAAATCACTGTGTTCTTACCATGTTGTGTGAAAAGATCACTGTGAACTATTTCAATCAAACAGTACAATTTCTGAATTGTGAGACGACCCACTGGAACATTCAGTATAAAATCTGTAAATAGTTTGCTAGCCAAACAAGAAAAAATAAGACCTTTTTATTTATTTAGATATATTGTGATATAAATTTAAAAATCCAATATTTGAAAAGGCAATTAAGAATTCATGTGATCCCATTATTCCGATCTTATCTGTATACTTATTAATTCCTTGTACATTTTAAAGACATATAAAACCATCACATTTATTTCTTACTCCTGAGCATTAATTTAATCTGAAAAATAAACATCTTGGTTTTCCCTTAACTACCTTTTTCATTAAATGTTTATGGTTTTCTTCACTCCTATGTTTTTTAAAATAGTGTGTTAAAAATAATCAGTGAAATATGTTTTGTATAACCTTTAAAGTATTCAATTCACTCCTTCAGGATTTAACTATTTGCAACTAATCATCAACAGATAATAAGATGAATTGAAACTCTGCTATGTAATTAATGCATGTCTCCTCTATAGTTTAATGCAAAGGTTGCCTGTAAAAAGTAGCAGTTGGATAATTATTTTTGCTCTTCAAAGTGCCCATGTGGACTGGGAATAGAAGTATGCAAATATTTCATATTCACATTTTTATTTAATCATTTATTCATCTGACCACTTGAAACCACCAGATTCTAAGCACCTTACAGAATTTACATAATAAACACAGACTACAAAATTAGAAAAAAATCGATTTAAAAAGTGACTTGCAATAAAAGGCTAGAAATACTGAATTATATAAAAATGGCGCTGCTGTCTAAAATTAATCCTCCAGAAAAGGTTTGCATTAATTGTTTTTGGAAGGCGATAATGGTAGGGATGTTCTATGTTTTAAACAGCAAACAGTCAAGAGGAGGGAGGGTGCTGCAGCAAAGCACAAAGATGTTTAAGAAAGTTGGTTCATAAATATACATCACTATGTAATTGCAAGCACACTCACATATTTACTTTGAGTAAGACTGACTTGAGTCACTGTACCCCACTCCCAACTATTTATTTAACTGTGAAATGTATAGACCCTGCCCCACCAATCTGTTACAAGTCAGAGTAGCTTACAAAATAATTATAAAAACAAAGCAAAAATAAAGAATTGTCATCAAAAAAGAAAATCCAAAAAGATAACAATGATAATGTTAAAAAAAAACTGAAACAAAAATTTCACTCCAGAAGTCCATCACATTCCTTCTGTCTCAAAGTCGGGGGATGAGAAACAGGCTTTAATACCTTACATTCCAGAAGAAGGCAATTGCAAAATATGGGGACAGGGCTATGAAATGCTATGATGTAGAGCTCCGTTTTAATAAACTAAGAGCCTAGCAAATGTTTCCCACACAATCCTAAACTTAAGCATAGGATCATCTCACGTTCTAAGAGAAATATTATTAAGTAGGAACAAAAACAGTCTTAGGCATATACTTATACAGATGATACATACGTACCTAAGTTCTTTGGGATCAAAAACAAGTTTTACATCATTCACAATTGTTGGCAAGTATTTAAGAGCAGCTCCCTAAAAATAAGAATAATTTATTTAAAGAAGAATTAAACCATACAGTTGAATTCCTTAAAGCACTCTGCCACTGCTTCTCTAATACCCTTTCCAATAATGTTATTTAGCTTTCCAATAACTTTAGACAATTACTTTCTTCGCTACCTCCTCTGTTACTCTGGTCTTAAAGAATGAGGCTGCCATGTGGAAAACTTCCTGACTCACAATTCTCTTTCACATTCCTCCACTGTCATTTAGTCTTTTCCATTTGTTTCAATTTCCACAACTGATGTCTTTTATTCCTGATTTATCTCCAGTTGTGAACCTCTATACTGCAGTTATCCTCTTTCAATTTATCAAATAAAACTTTCAGCACAGCAATTCTAGGATAGAGCTTTGTTTTCTTCTACTTTTACAGTTGATTAAATCATTAGTTCTTATGCATTTATTTCTATCTTTGTAGCATCTGAAAATAAAATAAAAAAACCATAGGTAATATTATACAGTTTCTATTTTGTGTAATACTTAGACACAACTGACTTGAAATAAATGTTAGCAGCTTTTGTACAGTTTTCATACGAGAATTATAAGGCTGTTATTTTGTACCAACTGCACAAGGCAGAATTTTACACAATGAGATAATTCAGTATTATTTTTTTAACAATGCTACCAGGAAGAAATAGATAACTTGACTTAAATCTATTGTGGATGAAAAATTATAATTTTCTAAGACTGGGGTGTCAAACTCAATTTCATTGAGGGCCATATCAGGGATGTGGTTGACCCCAGGAGGCCAGACGGGCATGGTCGAATGGGTGGGCATGGCCACTGAGTGGGCATGGCCAGCTTGATGCCACTCCCCCAATTGCTGACATGTTTCATCTTCGCATTGGGTAGACGGCCAAAGCCACACTGGCCTGATATTTCCTCTTCGCACTGGATAAACTAGGTCAAAACTACACTGGCCTGGTCTTTCTTCTTCGCACTGGCCAAATCTGGTCCATGGGCTTTGAGTTTGACACTCCTGTTCTAAGATGTCATATTTTTCATTTTTATAAACATGAGCTTCATTATGCCAACCGTTTGGAGCAAAAAAAAAAAAAGAGGACAAAGTCTAACAACACCAACAAAATCTTTACAATTAAAATACCTTTTAAAAATAAAGGAAATAATTTTACAGTATATTATATTATTTTGCAAGATATAGATTCATTCAAATGAATTTTCTTTCTTCCTGTAACATTACATGAGGATCCCTAAATTCTAAGGAACTCAACTTTTTGCTGTATCGCATCACCTGCATTATTTTAATTCACCTAGTTTTAATAGAATAAGTCCATTGCACTTGATTTGTCTTCATTGACTCTTTGCTTTAAAGATTTCATTCACATGGGAATATCAATGTACTAAACAGACTACACTATTTTTCTTCTACTCCCAGTCGAAATCAGAGTCTAACTCAGAACTGAGGCAGTTCTATTTGCAGTTTTAGAGTGAGTTAATCAGGCCCCAAGTTTGTTATCTATTAACCATCAAATTTATAACTGTCTTTGTGACTAAAATATAGTTATGTATGATGATTAATATGAAGTACTTCGGGGTAAAGTTCAGGGTACATTATTCAGTGTAATTATTTTAATTAATCCATTGGCATATCTTTACATAAGATAAGAGCTATCAATGATACAAAATAAACTTTTTTGAATAATGCATGAAGTAATTTTTAATTTACATATTTCTCAAGATGATGCCTATTATACTGATTTCAGTTAGCAAAATATGAAGTAAAAATTTATACAACCATAAATGCAGCTATTCTTTCATAGAAAGAACGGAACTAATTCCATAAGTATTCTATGTTTTGCAAAATAAAACATGACTAGAATTCTCATCTTTGTACCACTGTAATACTTTTCTATTTTTAAAGACTTTTCTACTTTTAAAGAAGCAATAATATAATCAATATATTATAATATGTTGCTGGTACCTGACCTTCATTAATGTCTAAAAGTTAAGTTGAATCACACCAAGTTATAGTATCTCAATGGGAATTGCCAAGAAATATCAGAATTGTAGTCTAGAATGTGAAGGATTAAAAATATCCTAGAAGAAGGTATAGTAAACCTTTTTTATATTATTGTCAAAAAAACCCTCTATATGTTTTTTTCATATATAAACAAAAAGTGGGAGGAAGGCAAATAAAAAGAGAAAGACCTAAAAAAACATGAATTGTTTCCAATTAGAAAGCTTTTTCTAATTTACAAATTCTGAAGCTACTTTATCAGTATTATCTTTACTGTTGGGAGATTATATCCTACTAATATTAATGATAGCTTTGAGATAAATGTTCTAGCAAATTTCATTTTGAAAACATGAATACTCTAATAATAATTTTGAAGTTCTGATATAAAACAAATGCCTCTTAAAGAAATGGTTCAAAATTATATAAACCAGCAAAAAAAAGTCTTTTTTTCTTTGAGAATTACAATTTTATTAGAAAAAAATGACACTGTGTTTTAAAAAAAACACCTGAACTTTGGATAAACATTTCTCTAACGATATAGAATTGTTGTTTTAATGTAACCTACACATAAGCTAATGTTCTATTACATATACACCAGGACTGACACTTATTCCTATCGGTGTTCTAAAATAATTTGCCTTTCAGTTTAGTTTTGATAAATTAATGTTTAGTGTATTTGTGCATTTTTTAAAAAATTCTACTATAGCATATCTTCAGTGGATTAAATGAATAGCACTCACTTTTGTAAAATAAATTAATGATGACAATACAGACAGATGACTAATGTCTCAAATTGTAATTAAAGTATTTAATTATCTGAATTATGTCTTAGTTTAAAAAGTGAAAGAAAACAGAGAGGCTCTAGAATAATTTAAATTAGAAAGCTGATTAACTTTATACAAGATCAAAACTAAGTCTTATAAAAGCCAAATAGCAAATGCGACCTTTACTCCATTTGCAACCTATAGCTGAAATGAGATCCTGCATGATTAGTGATATCATTACTATGTTAGCTATTCCCAGATGCTGATATACATGAAAAGAGGGAATATTAATTTCAGGCAATAGTTATCAGATATCAATGGAACATCAGCAACAATTACCAACAATTAAACAGTTTGTTAACTTCTTAAATTAACATTATGAATTAAAATTATTAATTAATATACTTGCACATCACTGAGCCACTGATCCCTGTTCCCATCACAGCAAGGACAACCAAATTTAATCAGCCTGTGACAACACCCATTTTCATAATCTCATACCAATCCAGAAAAGCTAATCCTTGATTAGATTTAGGTAGCATATTAAAAATTACTAAATTCCTATTCTACGTTACTGTTCATGCTTGTTAGATATCAGTCTCGCATACTACAATTACTACTGCCTTGTGATTTCATCCAAACAAGAATATGAACTTTGATGTTCTAACTGCCTTAGTGTCTGTAATTGACATACTGTTAGTTTGGGACTGCCAGCCAACAAACAGAGCCGATCTTCCTCAGACATAAAAGGGTGAGAAGGGTGAGCAGTAAATTCATGTGCACTGATTTCATGTACAAACATACTCATCATGCTATTTTCTTTCACAATAAATAACATAAAAATTGCACAAAAGGGAGTAAGAAATACTAAGATAAAGGAATGGAATAAGTGAAAGAAAAATATAGTTGAATTTATTTTACATTATTAGGCTTTGTACTTTTCATGAACCCCATCCAATCACAACCTTCTTGGTCTTCCTCTTAATCCATTCACTTTTTCTTCATATATTAGTTATGTGATTTGATCCTCATTTACTAACTTATATTTACATACATACCAATTGTTCTGCTTTCTTTCAGGGTAAGCTATGTTTTACAGAATACAGAAAAAAAGTATTTGTAATAAAATAAAAAACCATAAAATAAGAAAAGGATACCATTGTAATAAAAGGAACACTATTATATCAGTATCAGTCATGTATTGCTCCATATCGTTCTATCTTGCAAATCATCATTCATTAAAAATATTCATATATCTATTCATACAGAGCCTTTCATTCTTTAAATTTCTGATCTCAGCAATTTCTCTATCCAATTGTAACTTTTGTAGTGTTTCATTTTGACTTATTCAGCCTTTATTTACATTTTTGCAATTGAATCATTCATTATAGCTACATGGTCAAACCACCACAATGTAGTACTTTCATAATGGTCACTCATTTTGTGTTTAATCCATTTTAATTCATTCATGACTTTTTCTCTGTTTCTTTTACCATACCCATAGTCTTATACACAACCACCTTCTCCAGAGAGCCAACTTAGTACAGTGGTTAAGGCATCATTCTAGACATTGGGAGATCATGGGTTTCAGTCATACTTAAGCTCCAAGCTACCCGAGTGACCTTGTGTTAAACCGGTCTCTCTATAGACTACAGGAAATCACCAAGCGTAATACTGACCAGAAGGCACACACACATACACAAATCCTGTTTCTCCATCTCATTCAACACATTTTGACCTACAATCCTGATCTTTGCTACATTGGTCTACAGATCAATAATCTGTTGCATCATAAAATCATGCAAATCATTCAGATAAATAGCCAACATGTGTCCATGAAAAATATCATGAATACTAACACATTTATTCATAAACACATTAAACAGCCAAGAAACATCGCACTCTCTTATTTTAATGCCTGTTCTGTTGAAACAATCATTTATCCCATTTATTTTCATGTATGCTTTATTTCCATTATATATCACTCTTCTCACATTCAACAACTAAAATTCAACTCCACATTTATGAAAACTATTTCCTGACTTAAGCCTATTTGCTTCATAATATACTAGGAATTACGTACTTTTCATAGAAGTAGGGTAAAAATAAATAAAAATATTAAATGTATTGAATTAAGATAGGATACCCTAAGCTCACAGCAAGCATGTGGTTGTGTGAGAGGGAGAAGATATATAATGAAAAGGGTAAGATACAATCCAGCTACTCTCTTCCCCCCCTCAAAAAAACATGGTCAAAATTTATCTGGCTTTTCAATGAAATGGTCTCTTTTCTGATCATAAATAAAATATATGCCAGGATGACACAAACTTATTAATTGGACAAAAATATATTGTTATAAGGTTATCTATCTTATTTTGCCTTCTATTAAGTGATGACTACATATTTGCTATTTTTTTTGCATTTTTCTATAGTATGACAGGAGATTCAGCCACCATAAAGTTAATTTAATGAAAATGACACAGCTCACAAGCAGAGATATTAGAAGAAACAAATTTCTCATGTATTTCAGTGACAAAGTACTATGTTGCAAAATACGAAAGGACTATTTTCTAGACTGATATGAATTGATAGAATTGTAATTTCAGAAATCATCAATTGCTCCAAGATCTATCTATCTATATGCTTGGTCTGGGTGTGTGTATGGGTGTACATACACACACATATCACACACACACACACACACACATCTCTCTCTCTCACACACACACACACACACGTACGTGTGTGTGTGTGTGTGTGTGTGTGTATACATATACATATGCATACATACATACATGCATACATACATACATACATATATATTCGCAGGTATTTGTATGTGGATCTTTGGTTATTCGGGTTTTCTCCCGCGTAAAATTGGAAATATCGGGGCGACGTTTCGATGAAGTCTCATTCATCAACTTCAGGCTTGTGTCTTCGGCTTTGTGCTTCTCGGAGTAATGTGAGCTTGCAGCTGCTTCTTCCTAGCAGTTAAAAGTTAAAAGATCTCACATCACTCTGAGAAGCACAGAGCCGAAGACAGAAGCCTGAAGATGATGAATGAGACTTCATCGAAACGTTGCCTAGATACTTCGAATCTTACGCGGGAGAAAACCCGAACAACCAAAGATCCACATACAAATACCCGCGAGAACCTCAATATATATATATATATATATTCATTCTTAAGTTTTCATGGGTATTTATATGTATGGTATTCAGCTTTGTTCGGGTATTTTCCCACCTCATTATAGTTGTGCTTTTAAAGTTGTAGCAACGTTTCGGCAGAATCTCATCTGCCATCATCAGGCTTCTGTATAGTGTTCATCTGTGAATCAGACTTTCACAGCCATTTCTGTTTTAAATTTGGGGCTAGCCTACTGCTGTGCCAGAATGGTTTTTTCTTCACCCTGATTGGTTGGGAGTCTTGGTCTGTGTTTATTGGTCTTGGAGTTTGCTGCGTCCTACTTGATTGGTGTTTCTAATATCTTCTGTCTGTTTTGTAGCTTTTTTTGGCTTGATTGGCTGGCAACATTGTGTTTCCTGTATTGGAGGCTTTTAGTGCGGCTTGGCTCCGAGTAAATGGACGGCTATCATTTATTAGGAAGCTAGGTTTCATCTGGGTGCCTGGTTGGGGTGTGTCTGAACTGGAGGTATCAGGGGGAGGCTGTTTGTGCCCAGGTGTTTGCCTGGCTTATGGTGTACAGATTTTTTTGTTTGAGACTGCAGGCTTCCAAATAATTGACAGTCTGGTGAAATCATCTTTTCTATTCATGCTTTCAGATCTTTTTTCAATCACTATGGCTTCTCTGATAATTCTGTAGCTGGGGTTTTCTATAGTGGCTAGCGTTTTGGTGCCATTGAAGTTGATGCTATGACCTGTGGTTTTCATGTGTTGGACTAGTGAGGAAGTGTCCAGCTTTTATCCAGCTTTTTTACTGTATTTTTGTGTTCATCTAGGCGGGTACTTATTCTTCTACTGGTCTGTCCAATGTATGTGGCAGGGCATGATGCACAGGGAACTTCATATATGCCTTGGTTTTCCAGGTCAATTTTATCTTTGGGGTTTCTTAGGATGGCTGCTATTTTTCTGTCTGTTTTGAAGGCAGTCTTGATGTGATGACAGCAGCCACCCTAAGAAACCCCAAAGATAAAATTGACCTGCAGTAGGCTAGCCCCAAATTTAAAACTGAAATGGCTGTGAAAGTCTGACTCACAGATGAACACAATACAGAAGCCTGATGATGGCAGATGAGATTCTGCCGAAACGTTGCTACAACTTTAAAAGCACAACTATAATGATGTGGGAAAATACCCGAACAAAGCTGAATACCATATATTTATATATAAAATTTCTGGTAACATGAGACAGGAAAAATAAAAAGCCATACTGCACACACCAAACTCTGCACACCATACTGCACACACACAGATATATGTACATCCCTAAACAATCTGTTCCAAATCCAATGGGCAGGGTATGTTGGGAGAATCCCCAAAAAAGCAAATAGAAAAAATCCTATTCTCGGCTGGCTCTGCTATTTTATATTATCAACCAACTCCCCATGACCCCAACACACTTCAAAATTATTAAGCATAGTCTCAGCCAGTATCCATTTGCTTTGCCTTCTGTTTCTAAGATGATTTTGTTTTGATGTTTTCTTTGTGTAAGAGAATACAGGACTTAAGAAGATATAATTAACTCACTTGAGTTCATACAAAGCAACAGCATAACAAAATCAGAGCTGTGTCACAGCAATGCTGTCAATTCAGAAAGAAACATTAATTCATATGGACAAATTTCCTACTTCCCTACTAATACACTGGAGTATTGATTTCAGCAACAAATGTATCTGCAGAAAATGTTTCATTACAAATTTCAGGCTACTGAAAATTCTCTGGACACATTTTGAACTTCATTTTTCAAATAAAATAAAATATAAAATTTCCTGCAATGTGTAAAACTTAATATTTTTTAATAGATAAAATAAAAAAGATCCTTCTATTTCTAAAACATACCTTTACTGTAACAGTCTGGTCAGAGGCACTGTTCATCATTTCATTAATAGACTTAAAGAGTTGAAGCAAGGATTCCCTAAAGTCAGCTTCCCCTTTATTCTCATACAATCTGAGAAAACAAATAGCACCAAAACATTTAGAGAGAGTACAATAATTAAAATTAGTTAACAAGTACGCCTTCTCTCTCTCAACACCCTCCTTTACCAGCCTTCTTATTCTTCCACCATATCAAGAATTGGTAAAATGCACACTAATTCTAGTCTATGGTGGATTACACTGACATACAAACCTTTCTCTAGGATGCCACATGGTTCCCCTACAACTATTGTATGGAGGCTGCAACAATGATGAGTATGAGAAAAAGGCTTAAGGATCTTGGCTTGAAGGAGTCAGTAGAGTTCCCCATACATCTTTTACAAGCACTACTTGTCTTCTGAATACATTTTATATGTAACATAACAAGACCATTTTTTAAAAGAGCATCACACATTGCCAGAGAAAATCAGGGTTCGATTTTTATTTCTACTATCCTTAAAAATATATCATTATTCTCCATTACTTGTATTAGCATCTATTCCATATTGTACTAGACAGAGAGTCATATTGTACTGTGAGGTAAATTGGGCTGAGAAAGAGTAACTTCCCCTAAGTTACCAAACCATCTTTCATGGTTAAGGCAGAACTAGAACTCATAGTTTCCTGCATTCTAGCTTGGTGCCTTAACCACTGGACCAAACTGTAAGTATTCGTACACTGAGAGCTTATGCACCAAAGACAAATTCCTTGTGTGTCCAATCACACTTGGCCAATAAAGAATTCTACTCTATTCTACATGATCAAATAAAATTAAATTACAATAATACTGTGTTAGTACATTACTGGACAGAATACTTAATTTGTGAAAATTTTAGATGCACACTGCCTTACCAAACAAACAGTACAACACACCATGTTAACAATTTATTTACTTAGTGTATGGCATACGATGTCAAGGAAGTCTACAAATGCTAGACACAATGTAGTTCTGACAGATTAACAGTTAACAATTAGTCAGCAAGAAAAGAACTGACCAACATCCAATGCTAAACATTCGGCGTTCATTTCATCTACAACTAATGATTATTGTATATCACAAAAAAATACTTCACATCTTATATTATTTAATGTTATATAAAACCATCAGTTTAAAAACTGAAGAATACATTACGGATAAAGATGTTATAATACTTACTGGTTGAACAAAATTCTTGATCGCACAATGAATTTGAAGATATATTCTAAAGATCTCATAGCCTTGAATAGTTGATCAGTGACACCAGCATTGTCCACGTAAGTCCTTAAAACTTTTGTCAGTTTTCTGAGAAAAAGAAAAATACAGATCGTACATACAATGAGATGTACTAGCATACAGTATAATCATGATTTGTGTTCAGAGAACTCTCACAGACAATAGAAGAAAATAAAGAATAAAAAAGAGAACTCAAGATACACTAAAAATAATAAAGGCAGGATAAAAAAATCTTTTAAAAAGAGAAAATGAAATGTAAAAAGGAAGGCCTTCAATAGAGAATCAAAAGATGCCTTAGTTTTTTGGAACAATGTTAAAAAAGATCGCACAAAGCTGCAGCCATTTTGCACACAAATGTCAGAGCACTTGTAAGTTAAACTTTTCCATGACACAGACTGCATTTTTTCACATTTTGACAAGCCAGTAAATGCAGTATGAAGACCTATTTTCATTGTTTTCTCTATTTACTGTGAAGACATTTTTAGATATACTACAAATGGCTTTAAAATATTCTTCTTTATTAAGATTTTTAAACAATTTTTAGAATAGTGCAATAAACATTTATGTGTAACCAAATGAAGCATGTCCATAGTCATACAGAGTTTATTTAGGAAAAAAAAGGTACAAACAACTTCATAGGAAGAAGATTAAGACCACACCGTTTAGCAATAGGATGCCAGCCTCTATTGCAGTTGGTAAATGAGAACTACCCGTATCCTGTTTTCATAGACTGAGTTCATATTTTGCTACTGATCTTCACATACTTTCCTGAAGGATGTCTTTATGGTTCTCTACAGCTGTCATAGCCCAAAATTCAGATGCTGAATCTGAATTTTAATTTGAAGAAACTGGTCAAGCAGATCTTGTGGAATGCCAATCTCAGGAGACACAAAGCCAACAATCACCAGAAGCTGAGCAAACATAAGCATCTCCTGAACAACTGGAGGAATTGGGTGATGATGACAGCAGGCTTCCCAGCACCCATACCAAGCAAGTAGAGCAAAGACCAAAGCAAAGATATTCAATGAGGCTTTTTGCCAAGCAAGGGAATAAATCCTTTGATTAGAAGCAAGGGAGTAAATCCCTTGAGTTCCATAGCAACTGTGTGCATTAGTGTAACTGTAACCAGGAACAGCTCTTAAGTACAATTCAAGATTATTCTTATGATATGCAATAGCCTAAGACAATTCAAGTATAGGATTCATCACAAACCACTTTCACCCTTAACATATGTGATTGATTACTAAGGTCAGAGGAAGTTCATGTGCCAATACAGGCACATCTTCTAGTTACTCATGGAAACCCTTTCTCTTTGATCATACCTGCAATCTATGATTGTAATCTATCATACCTGCATATATGAACTACTTAGCTATGGACACAAAAATATCTCCCGGATAAGAAGCCCAAAACAACAACAAAAATATTTTAATTCTGAGATCACTCAAATTGCCCAGAAAATAAGACTGTTAGAGAATTGGATGAACATCTTTTACTAATAATCTAAGAAGCCTCTCGGAATAGCAAGTTTGACAACAAACTAGCTTAGTTAACCTATAAAACAATAAGCATATGATAATGACTTTTTCTACCTCCTATTTAAATAACTAATTTTCAGCCATGACATAGTTATTTAACCACTTACGTATAAGCCAAAGTAGCACTGAAATGTTTCTTAATGTAGGTTTCTAAAACAGGATTGAAATGCTGGAACTTCCGATCAGCTATTAGTCCAATGATAAACACCTGTTCAATGGGAAAGGTATTCATTATCTTGAAAGTACAACATTTCAAATATTTACATTTTTAGAAAAAAAAATAGAAGACAGCTCCATCTGTAAAAAAATAGTTTGCTGATAGAATTTCATTTACATATATTAAATTTAAGGAGAGGAGATTAAAGGACAATTTTGAATAGACTTAAACTGAAAGTAACAATGAGGCTTTACCAATTGTCTTCAAATACAGACTAGGTTGCTGAAACATTTATCTATGAAGGTCATTTGTAATAGCCAGCACAATAGAATTCTAGCTATCCGAAAATCCATAGCATTTGACTTTAGTGTGTCTCTTGATATCTAAGGAAATGTATCCCTTTGAACACTTTTTCCTCATTAAGCTTGCTTTTGTTTTTTAGGACCTGGAATGGAATTATGTACAGGAATAACTTGACAAATTTATTACATCAGTAATTTGGGTAACAATCTGCTGTTTTGGAAGCCATGACAGGCCTTTCCTCTGCAGGCAATACTGATCCTAGTTCTTGCTAATTCATGGTTTGTTGAGTAAGTCCTTGTGCCATAAAACTACACCATAATCCATAGTTTAACATTCAAGGTTGTTGATTTTGCATACCGTCTAAACCCAAATTAGACATATGATGGCTTGCCATGCTGTTATCAATCCTTCCATCAAGAAAACTAAATGAAATAATCACAGCAAAAGTTACGATTAAAAATCTGTATTTTTAATATAGCTATATATTAAATATATATATATATAGCCTTTTAGCCTTGCTGAATCTTGCTGTTCTGTTCCCAGGTGATGCTAATGGTACTAAGAAATATGCCTGGATTCATGTATGTGGCCAAAGGCGATGTGTCAGGGATCCTAGGAAGTAGCATACACTGAAGATGCAGTCTTTATGGGTTTCTCAGCCTGTTACAATTTATTTTATTTAGGTGAATGTTTTCACAAAACTTGTGTGTTTAAGATTACTTCTATGGTATCAAGTCCAAAACAGTATTTCATGTAGTCAATAATACCACAAGTCCTTGGAAAGCATTATGATTGCATTTGCGGAGAAGACTTGAGATTCATAGAAGATTTACTTCTTAGAGGCAACAGATATTAAATGAAATAAATCACTATAAAGCAATATATGTTTCTGTATGTTTGTGTATATATAGAATGTACATATATATATTACCAAAGCATCGAACACCAATGTGTCAAATGTTTCACTTTCTGAATTCTCCATCATAATGTTAAACAATGCATCCAGTGTATCTTGAAGGAACTGGAAAAAAAATTATGGTCAATATTATAACAGATATTCAAAAACTAAACTTTGGCTAAAGAGTAATTAGATGCCTACTGGTTTAACAGTGGTGGTTATATTAATTTTTACATGGAAAATAAAACAAAAAATCCTTTATTCACACAGTCCGAAGAAAAGTATGTATAGGGATACATTTTATGTTCGTATATAGAGAAATGTGACTATAAAAATCATAGCCAAAGGAAAATGAAATTAAGGAGGTACACAGAAATTGATGAACTCAGACTATATACCATCAGCCTCCAGTGTTTCAAGGACATTGTAGTTTTCTAGAATAACGGCTGTTTTTGAGGAAACCCAGTCCTGACACCACAGATTTTGAGATTCTTCATAGCAATCTCTACCACAAGAATGGAATGTAGACCACATATGCTGCAAATCAGCACACGTAACTATCACATTCTGCACACTTGATATATGTTCAGACTTCATTTTTAAAGAGAAAACATTCTGGATTGACACAGCCATGGCCATTCATATATAATATGTATGATTTCTTACATTCTGTTCCTTATAGTTATCTTCTTTACTTGAGGTATTTTTATCATATCAAATGAGGTATTGGCAATGTTCCACCAAGGATTCAATAACTTACACGTCAATATCGGGGTTTGCATGGTGTGAGAATGTGCAGAGTTCAGGGAAGGTATGAGGGGGTGCACAAGAGGTGTGGCACAGATCAGGGAGGATATGAGTGACTGACATGGGCAAAGTGGACTGTAAAAGAATGCACAGGTGGTGGAGACTTGCAACCTTGCCTGGCAGCTTCCAACCTAAGAAGCAGGCAGAGAAGGTTGCAAATGATGATAAGGTGACCATGGAGTGCTACAATTGGTTGTAATTGTGAACCAGTTGACAAGATTCAGATTGTGATTATTGGGTTGCTAGGATGGCTAAAATTCGAAGGATCAATCATAACCACCATTTATTCAGCAGCATCATACCTTAATAAGGTTGCTGAACAAATGATGACATATCATAAAGTTGCCTGTATGACTGAATATACATACTTATAGAATTGTAGAGTTGGAAGGAGCTTCTGAGATTGGTGAATCTAGCTCCATGTTAAACACAGGAATTCAAATTCAGTATTCAACAGGAGCCTCTGTGGCACAGTGGTTAGAGCGCAGTATTGCAAGCTACTTCTGCAGCCAGCTGCCTGCAATTTGGCAGTTCAAATCCCATCAAAGCTCAAGGTTGACTCAGCCTTCCATCCTTCCAAGGTGGGTAAAATGAGGACCCAGACTGTTGGGGGCAATATGCTGACTCTGTAAACCGCTTAGAGAGGGCTGTACAGCACTATAAAGTGGTATATAAGTCTAAGTGCTATTGCTATTCCTCACAGATGGCTTATAGCTTTCATTGAAAGGGATTTCACCATTTTTGGTGCGGTTAGCTTCACTGTCAAAATGCCCTTTTGATTAGGCAATTGATTAACATTCAATTGTAATCTGGCTTCCTACACATGCACGCACGCACGTACACACGCACGCACACACACACACCTGGCAAGGAGAACTCCATCACTACAGGAAGCAATGGCTGAGCAGTATAACATTACCCAATTCTGTGTTTCCAAAAGCCCACCTTCTCAGTTCATACTTTGCATGCCTCCCCGTCTGCATGCCAATGCACAATCCTCACCCTTATCCAGGGTCTGCACATGCTTCAGCCTGTTTTCAGCAGTTCACAGTAAGACAAACTGCTTAAATAATCTGTATTGCTTTGGATACAAATTTGGTTTAAGGACAGAATTAGGAATGGAAGTTGTTCTTAACCTGGCAACTTGCTGTAACTTATATCCATGATTCCATGTCTTAAAACTGTGGTATAACAGAAAATAAATCTATGCAGCAATTAGATGCTTTTATTTCATTCAGTAAAAGTGGACTGGGTGCCAAATGCCCAAAATTCAACCATGGGGTGGGGAAGCATCCATCAGTAGTTCAGAACTGGGTTATAATTACTTTTGGGAAAATCCATCATAAATTTCAGTCAAAGACCACCTGTAGGATATTTCATTTTACTAGCAACAAGAGGCAGGATATTTTCATACTTATAGAAATAAAAAATGCTGCTCCTTCACCCCCACCAAGCAAAAAGACTTCTTACTTTAACAACTTCACCTCCATCGACTTTCATAAGTTGCCTTAAATTCTGTTGCAGTATATTTGTGTTGGATCGCCACTTCAAAAGCCCCAGCAAGTCCACTGAAAAGGAGAGAGAAAACTTGGATAATTCTATCATACATAAAATACAACAGCAGAAAAAGACTGGAACAACTCC
Source organism: Pseudonaja textilis (assembly GCF_049901715.1). Classification (NCBI taxonomy): domain Eukaryota; kingdom Metazoa; phylum Chordata; class Lepidosauria; order Squamata; family Elapidae; genus Pseudonaja; species Pseudonaja textilis. Next base: position 33,450,472 of record NC_141993.1, read on the forward strand.
TGCCAGCTGCAATCTTACATATGTAAATCTGAATCTTATAATGTTTATCAACTGAAAGGGATACACTTTTCTCCCATGCCATCCCACAGATCTGCTACCGAATGTGAAGGAAACTCTCCAAAATATATTTTCAGCATGTTATCACTGGGGAGGATAAATACTTTTGGCCAAAAGATCTTTTGTAAAGTACCAGATGCAGCCGAAGGACTAATAAGTCTAGTTATCAGATTTTAGACAGATTTTATAACACATATTTACAATTGAAGCGTAATTCAGAATATTAATGAGTTCCGAAGGCTGAATTGCCTTAATGGACAATCTTAAATGATGAGTTTTAGAAAGAGTTGAAAGCTCTGTCCAACACAAATTGTAGACACCCCACTGTATCCCCTCTGTTTTATATAGAAAAGAGGGAGGAGGAAACCTCTGCCTGTACAAACAGCTGCTGCTTGAGTTGTTGCTAAGAATTATTCCCTAGCTGGGAAGACTGTGTAAAGCCTGTGGTAAAAGTGTGAAACTGGCAAGGAAATGTCATGAGCTGCATCTCTATTGTGAACTAGAAATTTTCCATCTCTATTGCTTCCTGACAACAAACCATACAGCCAGTCAATTTAAACTCTGGAAAAAAATTCTCTACCCACAGAAATAATATAGGTTTTCTAAAGCTGTATAACAGTAAGAGAACTCAAAATTTCTAAGATATTAATTATGTCTTTATGTTTAATTGCTTCATAATTTTACAGGAAATTACTGATAAATGATTTAAAGCATACATGTGATCTTCAAAACAAGAAAATTTACATGCATTTTATATAGCAAAATATGAATAGTCATTTTTTTCTTCAATTTTTCTTATAGATGTGGAGATACCTAAACCCTGGCATCTCTTACACAATGTATTCATATTTTATTTCTGAAGCTACAGATAGCATCTAATCTCCATCATTTTCCCCTTCTGTTCATTTGTATTTATGTTAAATGTGTAGTTCTTCACCAATCCTACCAGCATGACCAAAGGTAAGGTATAATGCAAGTCCAAAATTATTAGAAGGGTCATACAGTCTCTATTTTTTTTTTAGATGCTTCAAATAAGGTCCCATCAAAAAACATTCCCAAAGATTGACCGGGTGGTATAAAATATGCAATATTTTGTATTTTATTTCGGAATTCCTTCCATGCCCCAAAATATTCAGAACTGAAATTGTTAGCATTAATCCTTGCAACATACAAACTGAACGACTTTTTTTTTCTGGAGCTGTATTATCATCCCTACCATTTTGAGTTAGTTTTGTTGAGCAGACAAGAGTAGATATCTGGAATGAATCTTTACTAATGGTACAGCTTCCAAGATTTTGCATGCCCTTGCCAGCCATGGAGTGACCTTTTTCTTCCAATTCCAGTTTAGTAGAGGGCAAGCTTAAATAGGTTGAAAAATCTTCCAGCTTCTTTGCTTCTGCCTGCAACATTATCCCAAAACAAAATATGTATTAATTTTTACAGTACTCACATCTCACTGCACTTAAACACAGACACCTTTAACCATTTATTTCATTTTTAACAGTGTTATAGTTCATTGCACGTCTTCTTCACTGCTTTCACCACCTTGGAAAGTATATCAAAATGTCACAGAGCAATATTAACATTGTTTCAACTCCAGTGGCAAATCACCAACATTATAACATACTAAGTCTGGAGGGAAGGAAGAAGATAAATACTTCACTTACTGAACAGTATGTAGTTTAAGTTGTAAATATTCCAAAAACTTTAAATCATAAAACTTGAATTGTTTAATGAGATGTCTGGTTTTTAGTGAAATGCCTACATGAAAAACAACTTTTGCTCTTCCTTCTAATATATACTCCTGTGCCCGGATCTGATGAGGTAACAAATTGTTCTTCTATATTACTTTGAACAAAAAAAAAAAATCCTTACATTGTTGGCTCCTCAAAGTGTTATAACATATACTTAAGATAATACCTTGTATACTATAAGATCATGTTCTCCATCTCGTAGTGTTGTTCCATCATATCGCATTAATTTAACAAATGCCAGAGCAAATATTTTCTCAGATTTGTCTTTGGCTATTCAAAAGAAAACAAATGAGTATACTGTAAATCAACTGATAAAGACAAATATAGAAATGGGAAAATAGAAGATGTATATGTTAATGAAGATTTAGAAATTATTAGGTGCTTTGTATCAAAAAAAACATTTGAAAGGTAAGCTGAAATGAAAGAGAAAAAACAAAAAAAATGTTTATGGTGCAAGTCAATCAAAAAGATACATCAAATACTCTCTGTATTGTGTGTATTTGTGTATACATATAAACCAACACCCCCACACACACACACACACAGAGAAGGGGGGGAGGGAGGGAGGGAGATTGATTGATATGTAAAACTTTGAGAACTCTTTTGAATATTCAATCTTTCGGCATAAAATGATCCAAAACGTAATCTGTTCTCCACACAAATCATATAACTAGATAAAGAGAGCCCATTTAAGGAAATTAGTCAAAATATTGTTTATTTATTTATTGAGGAAAATGTTCCAAAGCTAACAATATTCAGGTCCTGCTGTACCAGGAGGTATTCCATGGAGAGCCATGCAGTCATTAGAATGAGGTATTGCAGGCTAACTCTGCCCATTGTCAGGAGTTCAATCCTGACCGGCTCAAGATTGACTCAGCCTTCCATCCTTCCGAAGTCAGTAAAATGAGGACCTGGATTGTTGGGAGCAATATGCTGACTCTGTAAACAGCTTAGAGAGGGCTGGAAAGCTCTATGAAGTGGTATATAAGTCTAATTGCTACTGCTATTCCCAGGAGGAACAAACAAAGAGCATGGCACATGGATTCCAGGAATATTTATTCTCATCTGAGTCATCCAAGTTATCCCATCTACTAGTGAAGTACGCAGGCACTTATATTGGACAGCAGCAATATGGCAAGATATAGAAGTTACCAGTTTAGGGAAAAGAGCAAAAGCATCCATTTGTACTTTGTGAGGAAAGGCAGTAGTAAACCATTTCTGTAGTTTTACCAACAAAACCGCATGTATAAAAAATATAAAATCAATGATAGAAGATATAGTGCTGGATGATGGGCCTCTCAGATTGAATTGCAGTCAACTTGCTACCCAATAAGTACAAAGGATCTTTTAGAATGCTACTGACATTTATTAAATAGCTTCATTAAAGTATTTGGGAAAATCCAAACCTGCAGATAGAATTACAGCGGGAAGTTGGAAAGTAAGAAACATTAACACAGAAAAGCTCAGCACTGTAAAAGATGAAGGAATCAACTATACATTGATATCTTCAGTACTAGTGAATTTGTTGGACTAGAATTAGATCCTTTTGGTCAGACAATGACAAACTGTTTACTATTCAGGGCATGAATAACAAAGAAAAGAATTACTTTTATAGTCATGTAGCAAGAACAATACTTGAATATAGTAAAGTCAATGACTGAATAATCCATAAGGCTTTATGGACAACTGCTCAGTGTCCAATCTAGTGATTGTTGAATCAGTGATCTAAGATGAAACATTGATCCAGAAAAAACCCCCGAGTCTGATGGGTTTGATAATCAAGTTCACTTTGAAATTGATAGAATATGCACGATGAGTTGCCGAAGACTGGAATGCCAACATTGGAAATTGTAAGGGAGAAAATGTTTTGGGATTATATGACTTAGGAATTGAAATGAAGTAGGCGAGTTCATCAAATTCTAAAAATTCAGTTATTTCTTCAAAGCTAACATTTTCTTCAAACCTTTTCTTTATGTATAGTGAGAGTATTTACACCAAGACAAATTCCTTGTGTGTCCAATCACACTTGGTCAATAAAGTATTCTATTCTATTCTATTCTATTCTATTCTATTCTATTCTATTCTATTCTATTCTATTCTATTCTAAACAACTAAAATGGTGACTGTATACATGGACATCATTGGGTAGAATATATAGAAATCAAATTGACTTCATTATTGCTAAAAAGAAGTGAAGGAGCTCAGTTATAACATCAAAGGCATGGCCAAGAGCAGCTAAGGAAAAGATCACAGACTGTTCAAGCGCAAATTCCATATTAAGCTAAAGAACAAGATGAAAGCCAACCAATGTCTACAATATGATACTCAATATATATTTGCTTTTTTCAAAGAGAACATAAAATTTGCTTAAAAGTCTGGAACCCATTAATACAGAACCAGAGGAACTGTGCAAACAGAGTAAATAATTTGTTAAGGATGATTATGAAAAGAGACTGCCGAAGATGAAGAAACAAAGAAAGCTCATTGGAAACTTCCAGATGAGAAATAGTCAGCTAGCAGGTACCCAAATGAGTCCATTGAGCCAAATGAAAAGTATTGGGGAGTGAAGAGGTTGGGGAAGGCTTGCCTTTTGTCAGCATTGGGACAATGTGACAAAAAATGGTATGACATTTTAAACACTCCAGGAGATATTTGAAGAATGGGGACAGAAATTAGCAGCTACCAAGTCAGCAATGAGGTCTATTTCTATGGATAGACTATTTTCAAAAGTTGTCAAAGAGGAAATGACGAATGGGGAAAAAAAGCCTGGAAGATTTACAAAATAAAAAGTTGAAAAAATGTGATCCTCATCAGATCCAAAAATATTAGAAAATAAAGAAATTGTTGAAATATTGAATTTTTTTAAAATAAGGTAGATTCTAAGAGATGACATTTAAAGCATAAATTCACTTGTAGTGATAAGCCAACAGTCATCTGGATAATGACTCCTTATTGCCTTTATAAAAGTGATTTGCTAAAGCATTAAAGATGCTTTTGAGATGGGAAAAGAAAAACTGAAGAGAAAGCAAGTCCTATGACAACAATTAAATGAATTAAAGAACAAGATTATTAGAAATAAAAAGGCTACAAGTTGGCTTGCATGAATATGGTTAACATAGAACATGTTTCTATAAACTTTTGGTTATTTTTATGAATTTTTGCTGAGAAATATTAATGATTTATGGGTTTGTGTAGAGATAAGGAATGGATTATAAATATAGGAGATACTTTCACATAATCTTATGGAGATGAATCACATCTGCACTTGTAATGAAGATCTGTTCTGACCAAGGCTTCCTGAGACAGTAACAATCACATGCTATTCTCCAAAACCTTGTTTTTAGTTCAATGACTATGAATTATATGCATTCACAGTCCATAATGAGTCCCAAACAGTTTGATGAATAATCCAACAGAAGTCTGCCACAGTCTTTCAGAACAAGGCTGATAAGCACCCATCTTTGTCTCCCTTGAAATGCTGCCAATGACTAAATTGCCAATTAGCTGTACAAGGCCAAATGGAGCATAAAGTCAACACGGAGCTTCAGAATTTAAACCAACCAGAAGGAACAAAGTTGCTTCCTGCAAAAGCTCATGTCCCTTTGTTCTTCCTTTATGTCTTATGGGAGGGGCCAATCATCTCCAAGCCTTACTCCCAAGTCACCCCTTTTGTCTTAACTATTCTTGCCTTCTGGCAGTTCTGCGCAAGCGTGCACTGGGAACAGACTCCCCCTGCTCCTCTGCCTCACTGATGTCAGATTCTGAAGGCTCCAGAGTCAGTACATAACTCTCAGATGATCCTGGCCCCATCTCTGTGTCAGACACAGATCCCTCATCTGAGTCCTCCCCAGATTCCAGGACTGGCCCATGGTCCTCCCCACTATCTGACTCTGCTGCCAGCTCTACCAGCCGCTGGCGGACCACAACAAGATCAGAAGTAATTTCTTTAAATATTCCTTTTCATTTTTTTCTCTTTTTTCTTTTTTCGTACTTTTTATTCTTTCTTTATCTTTTACTTATTTCTTTTAAAAAAGGTTTCAAATAAAAATATTTTTTTTAAAGAAATCAAACCAGATGTCAGAACAAACTGTGAAAATTACCAGGAGAAGCCAGAGACAAAAAAAGATAAATATCTCAAGAAGGAACTTAACAAAAAGCTTCAAGAGCTGTTAGAAAAAATAAAAAGCAGTATTACAACTACATATATAACATATAAAAATAGTAACTAATTCAAAGATCAAAGATGGAAAGAATATACAGGAGTTCTGTACAGCAAAGATGTGAACATCCAAAGAAGAATCAGTAAATGTTCTAACCACACTAGGCTGCAAAACTGGAGGCTGACACAGCGGGCAATAGACTGGAAGATTTCAGTTTATATTCTAATATCTAAAAAAGGAGCAGACAGAGCAAATAAAATTTATCATATAAAATCCTTAATTTCACATGCTAGCAAAATAAGGTTTAGGGCCATCCAACGCAGATTAGAGCCCACCTGGAAAAAGAAATACCAGATATTCAAGCAGCTTTTAGAAAAAGCTGAGGAAAACAAGGTATTATTTCAGAGGTATGCTGGGTAATTGAGAAAGCAAAAGAATAGCAAAAAGAAATCAGAATGTGCTTCCCAGATACAGAAAGGCCAGTATTATACTGATCATGTCACGCTGTGGAATGTGCTTAGAAAAATGAGAATCTCAGAAATTCTTGTCCTCATGCAAAATCTTTATTCAGGTCATGAAGCCTATATGGACACAACATGGCACAAAAAAGAAAGGTGGGGAGGAGGGACTGTCTCGGCAAAGGAACGAGACAAAGTATATCTCCTGACTTACTCAACCTATATGATGAAATATAGCACGAGTTAGGTGTAACAAAGCTGGCTATGTTACTGCAGTCATTCCAATCTGTTGTGGAATGAAACAGGGATGCAATTTAGCTCCTCTAATATTTATAATGTTTAATATTTATATAAATTCAGTTAAAAAAAAAAGAATTTAAGGTTTGTGCCACTTAAGAAAATGGAATAGGAACAGATACTTGGTAAAGCTTTGCATGCCAGCGATGCAGCAATTCCCTTACACAGGTTGGAAAAGTTTGCAGGCAGTAGCAGAATTCTGCAAGAAGGAAGGTCTTAGTATTAATTACTCCAAACTAAAATTATGGGAAGACCTAGGTGCCATAAATTCCAATGACAAATAGAAATGAATAAAATAGAACATTTTCTACTTTTAAATATCTTGGGAGTAATTTTTCAAGCCTCTGGAATTTGGCAGGAACAATCTAGAATCCTCTTTGCCAAAGGCAATAATGGTGCCAAGATAATCTTGGTTTCTTTCACTCAAAGGGAGGTAGACATGTACCTGCTGCTATTAACAGGCTTAAAGCAAAATCTACATCCCATATGCTGTCTGGCCAATAGAGATGCACTTACAATTATCTGAAGCCCTCGGACCAAACCCTTGGATCAATCCATCATTTGCAAGCACTTTTCTAGATTCCATGTTATCTGCCAAATGTTCTTATTTACATGGAAACAAAATAATCCCACTGGAAGTTAGATTTCATGTTTGCCTATGCTTTTATTCTATTTTCTATTTTTTCACTGATCCCTCTATATTTTCTTGATGGTTTCTTCTCAAGATGAAAAGTAAAAGTAATAACTGACTTGTGTTATTGCAGCCTTTCTATCTATTCTTTGTGACGTATAGGCCTACAGAAAAACGAAAGTTGAAATTTCTCAAAGAAACTTCCATATTACATGTTAGACAGACTAGAGCACCGCAATTAGCAAGAGTGGGTTTCTTCCTGGAAATCTTTAGATCTGCAAACTATTTGTTCAATCTAAATTATTCAAATTGTAGAGCCTCTGGAGAAGGGATTCTGATTGCAACGTTCCCTCTAATTTCTAATGTGCCATTGTGTGGAAAGAAAAAAAATTGGTCAGTTTTTCTCAAATCAAGTACAAATTTGGGTGCCACAAGTATATGAGTAAATTGGAAATACATGTTAAAACAACATGAAAAAAATATTTACATATGTATTGCCTAAAGCATAGAAACTAGAAAATATATCAGTATGCCGCATATGTGCTTGAAAATTTATGCTTTCAAATTATATTGTTTCCTGCACTTTTCTTGGCAACATTTCAGGGGTGGGATTCAAATTTTTTAACAACGGGTTCTGTAGGTGTGGCCTAATTTGTGGGCGTGGCTTGATGGTTATGTGACTGGGTGGGCGTGGCTTGTTGACTGTGCTTGGCTTGGTGGTCATGTGACTGGGTGGTCATGGCTTGTATGTAAATATTATTAATATTTATGTAAATATTGAATTTTTTATTAAAAAAGAACAACTTTTACTCAAAATCAGGCAAAGCAGGCAGGCAGATTGAGTTGCTCACAGAATCACAGATTCACTTAGAGATCTATCTTCCTGCAATTATGTGAGTCTGTCACATAAAATTTGCTTGCAAGCAAACTCACAAAATTAACTCACAACATACCATGTATGTAAATATTGAATTTTTTTTATAAAAAAGAGCAACTTTTACCCAAAAGCAGGCAAAGCAGGCAGGTAGATTGAGTTGCTCACAGAATCACAGATTCACTTAGAGATCTCTCTATCTGCAATTGGATACCTGAGTCTGCATTGAAAAGTAGAAGCTTCAGTCCTAAGGAAGGTTCGGCTCTGCTTTTAGATTAGCTAGAAAGCAGGAAATCCAAGGATTTCCTGCTTTCTAGCTAATTTAAATCTCCCAGCGGAGCAGAACAGCTGATGGTCAGGGAAAAAAAGGAAAAATAGCAACTTACCAAACCAGCAAGTTGGATGGCTCGCATGCCAAGTAAGGACCGAGTGGGCGGGGAGAGGAGGGGCCAGCCAGTGGAGCAATTTGCCAGTTCTCCGAATTATGGACAATCATAACACACATGTGTGCAATGTTTACAAGAAATCATCAGCTGTGCCACCTGGACAAGGGCTGCATGGGGGTGCACAGCATTTGAAAATCCTCGTTTCCTGCTTTTTTCAACCTCAGCTGTCCTCAAAGCAGCTGAGGAGAGAAAAACAGGGAATAAAGGACAGCCTAGAACCCGGGCAGGCGGGTGGGCCAAACACCAAACCGGTTCGGTGTAAGCTGCTCTTCGCAGCTACCAGTTCTATAGAACCGGGTTGAATTGGTAGCATCCCACCCCTGCAGCACTTTTTCAGAAGCGAGTCACCAGTTCCTTCTTCCTAGGGCTGAGAAAAGAGGAAAAAAGCTGCCTTTTGCAATTAACTGAAAGTAATTTTGTCAATTCCGACAGTAGTCAATTGATGTACCAAATGTTCTGGGATTGCCCCAAAGGTACTTGTTACTACTAATACTCTGTTTCTTTTGCTACAGTCATTGTACTTCTATTTCAAGTCATTGTATTTTGTGATTTTCTCCATCCCCTTTTCTTCTATTCTGATGTCTCCACCTATTGCCATGTCGACTATACATACATTTGTGTCTTTCTTATCAGCAATTGTTAAGTCTGGAGTATTATGTGGCAGGTACTATTCTGTTTTAATTCAAAAGTCCCAGAGCACTTTAGCTTCTTTATATTCCATTACTTTGTCTACTTTGTGGTGCCATCAATTCTTGCTTGCAGGCAAATGGTATTTCTTGCACATATTCCCATGCACCATTAGTGCTACTTTGTTATGCTATTGTTTGTGGTCTGTGCAATCTTCTTTGGACAGCTAACTAAATAGTCCACTGTTTATTCTGCTTCTTTGCAGAGATGGACGTCTGTTACTGTCTTCTCAATTCTGGCTTTAAATGCACTTCTTAATGCTTGGTCTTGTGCAGCCAGAATTACCCTCTTTGACTCTTTCTTCAAATTTCCTGCTCTTAGCCATTGCCAGGTCTTGTAATCTGCTTTGCCTTCTGGCTTTTTTATGTCTTGGCCATGTTGTACCTTGCCCTGCCATACATAAGGCTAAGTAAGCCTTCATGATGTTCTAGCTTCAGTGCATCTTCTTCACTGGCCTTCAGACATTCTTCCAATGCCCTTTTTCTTCTTCAACTTTCTGACATACTTGCAACATTCCAGGTCCACCTATGTTCCTTGGTAAGTAGAGATTGAACATCCCAGGGGTTAATTGCATTTACGGTATTTCCTCAACTGAATTTGGACTTTAAAATCTTCTTCACTCTCATGATATATTTACTTCTAACCTTCTTCTTGAATTCAGTTGTGCTTAATGTTATCAGCCTGAAAGTGGTGGGATTTAAAAATTTTTACTACCAGTTCTGTGGGCGTGGCTTGGTGGGCGAGGCAGGGTAAAGATACTGTAAAATCTCCAGTCAGAGATGGTATTTGCCGGTTCTCTGAACTACTCAAAATTTCCGCTACCAGTTGTCCAGAACTGGTCAGAGGCTGCTGAATAGCACCTCTGACATATAGTCATATGTGTAAAAGTATTAAATGAATGCTATTAAAATCAACAGGATGTACTTCTGACCACATATTGTGCTTCAAAATACAAACATGGGTCAAAATTCTACTGCTGATTTGCACACATTGAATAAATACACAAAATCCACCTTCCACTGAAAGTTATGCATAACCTTAACAGGCCCTGATTATAATTCTAAGAGGCTGCAAACGTGCAAAGCCTACACCACAGTCATCACACATGTATAATTACCCAGAAAAGTGAGAAACAGATATTAATTGTCCTTTACTTTTGCCTCAAAGGCATCTCGCTTTAGGCACAGTCACACAAGATCATTATAGTACAAGCCTTGGCCAGAACGCTGAGTTAAGTCAAAAATCTTGTTAATGACAAAAAGAGTAAGAAAAGATGGGTGAAGAAAAGGAAGTGTTCAGGCTCCACTTGCCCTATTGGCAACTGACTACGAGCTAAAGTCTTTATTCATTGTTAGCAATTCCCATTCCGAAATATGATTTGTTATGAGCATGGCATTTCACGTACCTTTTAGGTACTATTCTTGCTATTAATTATTCTAGCATCAGAGTTTGATAAATAATAAATTACCACATTAATAGCCAGGGACTTTTATTTCCTCATGAAAAAATCCTTTCAGAATGCATACATGAACAAATGTGTTGACATCCTGTATAATTTCCTGATAATTCAACCAGAAATAACAGTTTCAAAACAATGATTCTTTCCCTTAAGGAACCATTCATGTTCATATTAAAGTAACAGAATTTTATGGTAATAAATCACTTGGTACTTATTTATTAAACAATAAATAACATTGAAAAAGCTACCCTCTCACAATCTTGTTAATTAAAGAGCATGCAATTCATAATGATAATAAACAGTAAACTGTTATTATTCGCATGCAGATTAGGAGGGCCACAGCTATTTTACAGAAGCCTAAACCTTTCTGCAGTTGCTACTCCACTCCATTATTTCCAAACCTCTTCTGTCTTGTCAAGGCAGCCTTCAAAGGCTTGCAATAATTCTCTAGAGAACATAGCACACTCACAGGAAATCGTACTGTATGTGTGTATATACACTTATTTGTGTGTGTGATACACTTATTTTGTGTGTGTATGTACGTGTATATGTATATGAGCACACACACACACACACACAAACACACACACGCATGCACACACATGTGTAGCATTCAACCCCAAGTTTCTTTCTCCCTAAAGGACTGAATGCAACTTTTTTTTCCCAAACTTATCTATTGCAGTTATATGCATTCAGATAAGTCCTCAGTTATCAATGGTAATTAGGGCTGGGATTTCCGTTACTAAGCTGTGTAGTCATAAAGTATGACATCATGTGACTGCACTGCTTAGTGATTACAATCTTAACATTATCCATTGCCATTGTTAAGCAAGTCATTAAACTAGTCATTAAGCAAAGATCTCTTCCTAACTTCCCTCCAGCCTCCTTTTAGCAAAGTAAATAGGGAAACCAACAGGAAAACACAACTCCTGGGTAGCTCATAAGAAGCCTGCTAGATGTCCACCTGACAGCAACCACACAGCAATAGCACAGCTGGGCTGGGGACGGCTGCTGCCAGGGCAGGAGGGTGCACAAGCAACTTCTGTGGCACCATGCAAGCACAGTTGGGTCAAGGGTAGCTGCTGCCAGGGAAGAAGCAAGTGCTCAGTGCCTGTGCCCCAAATGACCTTCATCCTCTTCTTCCTCCCACCTGACAAGACATACCCAGGCTTGGTCCTTTGCAAGTGTAAGTGCAAAGGAGACAGCACAGCACACAATGACAAATGTAGTGAAATTAAAGGCGGCAAGGGCAGCAGAGCGCACAGCAGCCAAAAGGGCAGAGATAAGGGGAGATAAGTGGAGGAATTGAAGTGCACCCTGTAGTCATAAATGTGGATAGGTTGCCTAATGCCCAAATTTTGATCTTCTGACTGTCAGGGTACTGCAATGGCTGTAAATTCAAGAAGTGAATGTAAGTACTATTCATTCAGCACTGTCATAACCCCAAAGTCACTGAACAACGGGTTGTTAAGCAAGGACTACCTATAGTGTTTTCATATATAATTTCTCTATTTCCAACCTTCCTTCTTCCCACCTTCTAACCTTCAACCATGGTGTGTGTCTCTGGAATCAGTATCACCTTCCCCCCTTAAACGTCAATCCTCTGTACATTGAATAGGACCTGTACTTTTACTTTAGCCGAACAAAAGATAAACTTCTGCTATGAAGTTTGATTTCCATTACCAGAATATTTTAACATTTATGTAAAGCAGGATTAAATCTTATTAATTCATTAAACTAACATCCCACCACAACTGCAGGACTCTCAGTGGCTCATTAAATAACACTATACAACAACAAATTGTAAAAACAATTAAAACACATGGTGCCAGAGCCAGAAAAAAAATTCCAGGAAAGCTCTTCAGCTTTTTCCAGAAGGCATGTGATGACCCAGGATGGGATACAAAACCAAAAAGTCAAAAAAACAAGTGAAGTCCCTTTAATTCCTTTAACTTGGTTTCAAAGATCCAAATTTCACTGACTGGAAAAAAATCTCCCCACAAACAGTTGCGAAAAGGAAGAACTTCCATTCAAACTCAAAATACATATAAATTATATAAATAGAAACAAACAACACAAACCACACTGAAGCAATTAAGGAGACCAGGCAGGATAAGTGCTTGAAGACATCCACAGATATCGAAATACACACATTGAGAAGGACGCCAGAACTCAGATAAGAATGGACAGACTAAAAACATTTTCATGCTTTGCTTCCAGCACTGGCCTATGCACAGTTTGTCCTTTTAAACAGTCCTCACAGCTGCAGCCCATGAAGCCCCTTTCCTCCCCCGTAGACCACGCCATTCACATTTCTCCCTTCTCCGCTCCTCCCTGCGTGCCCTAGGATGAAGAAGGGATGGGCCTGGGTCTTCCTCTGAATGCCCAGCTGGCCTGTGCCCAGTCCCCAGTTTCTCCACAACCTCCGGAGTCACACTCCCACTTCCTGTCAGCTGTTCCTCCTCTCCCTCCAGTCGGATTCTAACAGAGGCATGACAAGGCAGATAAATTGCAGTGCAAACAAAAATGGGAAGGAGAATTTGAAGGGCAACTCGGATCAACCCAGCAGCAATTTAAAAGATGTATGAGAAAGCACTGTAGTAGCAGTCCTAAACCTTACAGTGTGAGGATTATAATAATCTAAATAAAATCTAATCACTCTGGCCATCCCCTATCTGCTACAACTAAATGCAAATGCTTCCTACTGAAACAATTTGTAGTTAATGGTCATAAATGCATCAGTAAATTACTGTGTCTTGTTTTCATTAGTGAAATTGTTAAATTTTCTGTTAAAATTATTCTTTCATTCAATGATTAATTTTACAACAAAAGCAGCTTTTTAATTACATAAGCACTAAACATGATGAAGATGTCAAATGTTACAAGTTTTAAATATAAACACTGAAGATTGCACAATTAAAACTTTGATTTTTCTGCCAATATTACAATAAAAATTGAAACTATGTTTTTAACGGATCCAGTAACGTTAGTTAGATCAGCCATATTCTTATTACAAACTAGTAAGGTGATATTAACTGCATTGATAATAAACATGAAACAAGCTAAATACCAGTTTATCTTACAGAAATGTAGCAACTTTAAACAGCAACATTAACAAGTGAAATCAATACTTGGCTTGTAAGTAAAATGCTAACAAGCTTTCCCACAGACTTCATGACTAATGAAAATCAAGCAACCCATTAATAGTATAAGCAAGTTAATTTATTTTCTCTATAAAATGTTGTAAATACCCAAATACTAGCCTCTAAGAAGCATATGCCCAATATTATTAATTGGCTTTACCTAAAGAAGTGTAAAGAAGAAAAGGCATAGGAAAAGGCATCAAGACTAGGGGCCAAAAGAACAGGAGTTCAAATTAGAAAGAAATCTCTCCTTTAAAGTAGCTTTAAAAAAAATAACAATGTGTGTGATGTGAATTACTCACAATCCTGTGATGATCTGTGCCGGAATGTAAACCTTAGGTGACTGCGGTTTACGTCTTCAATGGGGATTGCAACCTTCACAAAACAAAAGATAAAGTAATAGATATTCATCATTTTATTGACACATAATATTTTACATGGGTTTTTTAATTGTTTATCACCCAGAGTTGCTCTGAGAGTGAGATGGGTAGTATTTAAATTTGATCAATCAATCAATAAAATAGACAGCTATTATATGTGTCTGTGTTTGTACACACACACAAATACACAAATTATACATAAACACACACACATATACACAAAAACATACTAGTCTAAAAACCTGTTATCTAATCCAGAAAAGTAGCAGTCAATTCAACACTCACAGTATTTAATAGTATTTAAGCTTAAATGAACCAGCAAATGAATATTATCACAGGAACTTCCCTTCCTGATTAATGTAACCCACTTCTCATTTCTCCAGATTTGAAGTTATGAAGGTGATATGACAACAGCAAAACCAAAAGTATGTTGTTTTAAACAACATTTACTGAAGCATTTGAAACCATAGAACTAGTTGGAAAACTTCTTTGATAAGAAAACTTATTTCTCCAGAGGTTCAACAGCTAAGTACTCAAAACAAAATCAGTATTTTTCAGAAAATTGGATATCCCAGCAGTACAAAATAAAACACTAAATAATTTCTTTTTGTTCTATAGCCCAGACTGACTTTTCATTTAGGCTGGAATTAAGCTGCCAAGAACTCCTCGGTAATGTTAGTATGTCATTCAGTAGACCTTTACTGAACTAATGTGAGAGTTTGCACACTGAAAGGAATTACAATGATCAAAGCAGGGACACCAGCTTCAGAAAAAAATGCAGGCTTCTAATCCCCATACATTGAAAGTGTTTTGCCACCTAAATTATGTCTATGTCTATGTAACATTAAGTACATTTCTTCTAATAATACTCTTAATCAGAGCACTTCTGTTCTTGTTCCTTGTTTAACTATTCCTAGTCCAGACCTGGAGAAGAGAAGACTGAGACTTAATAGTTTGCCCATGAACTGAACCTTCTGAGTATCTTTTTTATACAGCACATGGTAAAAATATTTTTGTTCAACCTTCTTGTGTTACTGTAGCCCAATAATAATTACTCATACCTAAAATTACAATTCAGAAATATGAAATAAATGTCCTTCTCTATTAGATTCACTAGTAACAGAGGAAAGTGAAATTGTACTATTGACAGCAAAAATTTAGAACAGCTAAAAGGCAGACTGGTGTTGGTGTTTTTTTCAGATAGCAGAAGATTGTTAGTCTTCCTTACAAAGATTAATGTTACCGCATCATGTTTATTCTGTTAAAGTCTGCTTTCATTTATGATCCAGATGTTTAATCTTATTGTTATCAAGAAACATCAGATCTTCCAATTATGGTTTTGCTGTCATTGTTCAGCCTTTTAAATGTTCTGTTAACCTTTAAATAAACTATCTTGATCACTTCCTATTTCATATCATATTAATCTACCAAGAAATTCACAACAAAGAACTATTGCTGCAATGTTATTCTTAATTTTGAACAATTATGGATATTTATATCCTCTAACAGAAATTCTCTATACAATCCATTAAAAGTCTTACTGAAAGGTAAGTCAATATAAAAGCATTATATTGCTTTTAGCAATATATTATATTAAACCATGCAAAGGAAATGGCAACTACACAGGTGTAGCAGTAGTAATAGCATCTTCAAAATACCTTAACTATAGATCATCAAAGTAATTCCTCAATTTGGCAAAATAAAAATGTCTTTATTATGATGCAGAATATATCACAACAATCTTCCCACTATAGGGAAAGTATTGCATAGGCAGGACCTTACTACCAGAAAAGGTCTTTTTCTGAAAGCTATTCATCATTTCTCATTTAGCAGGAGTATCTAGAGAAGCACTTCAAGTACAAATCCTATCATCCAATAGTAAATATGGCAGGTAATGCCTCTTTCAGACAGCCTGGCCTTGAGCACTATGCTCTCCAAATTGCATCTAGAACAGATTCACACCAGAAAACAGCAAAACACTGACATGATATGCTCATATCAACTATTCTGTCAGTAGCCTAACCACCCTATTCTGATCTATCTGAAGTTTCTGAACCAATTTCAAAAGAATCCCCTGATCCCTGCAATAGTCCAAAGAAGAAGATACCAGATGTAAGTAACTGCTGCAACACACAAATCTTCTGAACTTCATTGAAAACAGGTATATTCCAAGCTATTCAACAAACCCTTTTAGGAAAAGAGCAACCTGTTGTGAAATGAAACAATCACCACAAAACTGGAGAGGTAAATATAGACATATCTGGATTCAATCTCACTTTATTAATCCACATGTCTTTCATGACCAAAAAAAGGCACTGCTTGAGGTAACTGACCGCCTTGCTGTGTTAAATAAGGAGGGTTAAAAGAAAGCTAAAGGCGGATGTCTTGTGAATTTTGGTGATACCTCATCCCAAATCCACTGATAAACTTTCCAGTGGCTTCCTCTAGATTTTTTTAAAAAAATCAGAGGTATTTCATATTTGGAATCCCATCTCATGATTACCACAGAGCAAAATAATAAGATAACCTTTACTGTCACTTTTTCACGCTGCCACACATTAAAAATGAAATTCTGTTGCCTGCTCTCAAAAGGGAACATCCACATAGCACACATATAGATATGCTATAAAACATACATATCTACACCCTAACATATAAATACATATAGATATTAATCACTGTCCATCTTGAATACATAGTGAAAAGAGGAAGCCTGAGAGTTCACAAGGTTGATACTGCAGGGAACAAAACTGTGGCTGAATCTGGATGTTCTGCTTTGGATACCACAAACCCTCCCAGAAAGTAACAAGGAAAACAAGTCGTGAAGAGGATGTATAGCATCCCAGACAATCCTGTGGACTCTGCTCAAGCAAGGCTTATATGCTATGTCTTGGATAGAGGGAACCAACTGCCAATAGTCTTTTCTGCCATTCTCACCACTCTCTGCACTGCCTTCCTGTCTGGAGCAGAAATGCTTCCAAACTAGAGGTAACGCAATAATAACCTTTCTAAATCACTTTCTAAAATAGACAACCAAGTAGGAGAAGGATTCAGTGTGGTATATAATGTCTCCACATTGCAATGAAAACAGCCTATGTAGGACAGAACATTATAAGTGGAAGATGCTGAAAGCTCCGGAGAGATCTAAAATTAATAATCTTATGGCATCCTAAGAGACTAGCAAAAGAATTGACTCAGAAGGTTTGTGGATCTCAGCCCATCCTATCAGATGCATGGAATATAGTTACAAGTGTATGCTGTTCTTAGCCTTGGTGGTGGAGAAGAGGTCTAAGTGACTCAACATGGTTGCATCTTCTCTTAGAGCAAATGATCATACTAGAAAAACAGACAATTTCACTTTCAAAATAAGACTTGCAACTGGGCTGAATGGTTCAAAACAATCAGTTGTATCCAAATATTTCTGGACTTGTGAGCAACAAAAGCAGCAACAGTTGTTTTGTCTTTAGATTCAGATTAGGTTTCCCTGCATTAAATATAGCAAACTAAAAATGTCAATAGTCAAAGATGAAAATGTTTGGTCAAGGCTGACCAAGTATCTTTTCAACATACTTTGATTTCAGCAACTGAAACTCATCCAACATAATTGAATCAGACAATGCTCGGCACATCTACACTACAATGTATTGAACTAATTCTGAAAGCTAAGTTATGATGGATATGATCAAAGAGTCTTGCATACCGGTCACAGTGACATTCCAAAAATGACAACTATCTGTCTTTCTGGGTCAGGGAGAATTTGATCAGTCAAGGACTTCATCTATACTAGTCCTTAGCAACACAGAAAGATTACTCTGGCATGGATACCAAGAGGTTCTATATTTCTCTTATCAATTTCTTTTAAAAATAAAATTTAATGCCAAGCATACCTTTATTGTTTCAAACCAGCGGGGTTGCTTTACTTGGTAATATATAACAGATTTATATTCTGAAAGAGCTTCATCTCCGGCCCCAGGAAAAATCACATTCTTAAAACAAGGAAACAAAAGCAGAAATCAATGTTGCGGTTGCAGGTATAAGCAAATGCTATTACTATATTTAAGAAACAATCAGAATAAAAATGAACTTTTCAATTCAAATATAATAGCATAAAAAATAATTTTATCGTAATACAGGCAAGTGAAATCTTCAAAACATGTAACAACAGTATGAATATTTGAGAGGTCCTTGGTGTTCTCTGAGCTTGCTTGTTTTCTTACAGACATTTCATTACCCTAACTAGGTAACATAAATCAGTGCTAGTAAGAAGTGCTGTTTGCTGTCAGTTTATATTCTGGTGTCTTGCCAGTCTGTGTGGGTGGGGACAGTCTTGGGGATTGTTTTGTTGGGCTGTTTACTAATGGCTCTTTGGCAGTTTCTTGATTAGGGGTATTGCTTATTTGATTGTTGGTCTGAAGTTAACCCTGGAGTTAATCTATGCTAATCTGGGTGGTAACTGCTGGTGCAGAGGTGTTATAATCTTTTTGTTCTGTTTTGTGCTGGTTGATTGTTACTGCTACCCTTCAAAAAAACCTTGACTATGTATCAGAATGGTCAAACAAATGGCAACTTCAAATCTCAACAAATAAATGCTCTGTCCTACATGTTGTCAAAAAAAATCAGAAAATAAAATACAGGCTGAATAGTCAAGATCTTGTTGATGATCCAAACTCTGTCAAGGATCTTGGAGTACTCATCTCTAATGATCTAAGTGCTAGAGCCCGCTGTAACTACGTAGCCAAAAAGGTGTTAAGAGTTGTTAACCTAATGTTACGTAGCTTTTTCTCTGGCAATATTACACTAATAACTAGAGCATACAAAACATTTGCTAGACCAATACTCGAATACAGCTCATCAGTCTGGAACCCACATTACGTATCTGATATTAACACAGTTGAGAAAGTCCGGAAATATTTCACAAAAAGAGTTCTCCACTCCTCTACTCATTGTAGAATACCTTATGCCATGAGACTCGAAATTCTAGACCTAGAAAACCTAGAACTAGCCACCTCCGGTCGGAACTAAATATAGTATATAAAATCATACATTGCAATGTCCTGCCTGCAAATGAATACTTCAGCTTCAATCATAACAACACAAGAGCACACAATAGATACAAACTCAAGGTTAATTGTACCAAACTTGACGGCAGAAAATACGATTTCAGCAACAGAGTGGTCAATTTCTGGAATACTCTACCTGACTCAGTGGTTTCTTCCCCAAACCCCCAAAACTTTAACCTTAGACTGTTTACTATTGACCTCACCCCTTTCCTAAGAGGTTTGTAGGGGGCGTGCAT
The DNA here is from genome assembly GCF_049901715.1 of Pseudonaja textilis. Taxonomy (NCBI): domain Eukaryota; kingdom Metazoa; phylum Chordata; class Lepidosauria; order Squamata; family Elapidae; genus Pseudonaja; species Pseudonaja textilis. The sequence goes on from NC_141993.1 coordinate 33,470,114, forward strand.
AAGCGCACCAACGTGCCTACCATCCCTGTCCTATTGTTTATTTTATTTTTATTTTTTATTTTTCTTATATGTATCCATGTATTCATAACTATGTTTTACTTATACCTATTATTTTTTAAGCAACTGACAAAAATAAATAAATAAAATAAATTGTTTCTTTTGCATTGTCTTTAGATGTTGTGAATGTCTACGTGTCTATTGATGACTGATCTGTCCAACTGCCAAGTTTCTAGACAAATTTGACTCTGACAGATCAGCCATATAGACATAATCAACATCATTGGACTATGCAAAAGAGACAATCAACCAGCCCAAAAGAGAACAAAAAGTCTCCAGCACCTCTCCACCAGCAATCACCACCCAGATCAGCATAGATTGAGCATTACCCCCAATCAAATATTCTGCTTTATTAATATGAATACAGGTAGTCCTTGATGTACAACCATTTCTTTAGCAACTGTTCAGTTACAAAAGCACTGAAAAAAGTGACCTATGATTGGTCCTTCTCCTTGGCAACTGGCATGCATTTATACAACAGTTGCAATGTCCAAAGGTCTTGTGATCAGCCTTTCAACTTTCCCAGTTGGCTTCTGATGAGCAAAGTCAATGAGGGAAGCCAGACTCACTTAACAATTCACTTAACAATTGCAGTGATTTGCTTAACCACCATGTCGAGAAAAGGAATGACTCACTTAACAACCTCTTTACTTAGCAATGGAAATTCTGATGTCAGTTGTAGCTGTAGGTCGGGACTACATGTAACGCTTTCTTACACATTCAAATGCTTTCAGTGGAACCGATACTCAAGATTTTTTTGACCCAGCCAAATGCCATAAATACAGTGACAATTATTTGATTATGAGAATATACAGAAAAATACACCAAGAACTCAAGAAGAGTAATCATCTTTAACTTAATATGTAATTAGTTAATAAGGAAAAGAATGAAGGAAGGAAGATTGTTTTCTAATACCGGAGCACTTGGAGAAAATCAAATAGATTTGTGAAGCACCTTTGTAGTCATCTACAGTTAACTTTAAAGATGACAAAGAATGGAGAATACCACTGCTAATAAACACAATTATAATTACATCTAGTAACAAACCAAATAATGCAAATGTAATTTCAGTTTCAGGATTCAAATTCTAAAATTATTATTCTTGAAATAAATGGCAGCATGGGAAAAATGTGGCATTAAATCATCCAGTAAATGTGCAAGAGAGAAAGGGGTGGTGGTTTCATGTTTTAAAAATTCTTTAACCATGATTTAATAAGTATGTGAATAATCAATCATATCATTTTGAACCAACTCAAAATCAGACATCAACTTTCCACAAAGATACCTCTAATTTTTTCCCATCTTCATCATAAACAGATACTGTAACTTCCACATTCTTTGCTGTAGTTTTGTTCCCTTTGTCAAAATCTCCTTGAACTAATGTTACATAAATATCATTACGGACATCACCTAGAAACAAAAAAGAAGAAGAACAATTCACTGATTTAATACCATATGATAACCCAGTATCCTACAAAATCAGAAAGCAAATTTTAAGAATTATGGTGGCTTAAGATTTGTTTTATTATCTGTTTTTCCTACACTTTCCTCTACGCTATAATAATTTCAATACTACATTTACAGAGAATGCATGTTAGAATAGTAGCAGTTCTTTACCTTTTTCTGAGCCTGTGTTTTAGAGCAGGGGTGTCAAACTCAATTTCATTGAGGGCCGCATCAAGGTTATGTTTGATCTCAGGAGGCGAGGTGGATGTGGCCAGGGTGGGCATGACCAGCTCAATGTCACTAGTATTTGGGGTCACCTATGGCAGCCCAAGCACTCTGCCAGCGAAAACAGGCCCCTGAGCTTTGTTTTTGACTGCAAGGCCTCCTGCAACCCTCTGCCAGTGAAAATGGACCTTGGGAGGGCCTCCCAAACCTTGAGTTTGGCACCCCTGTTTTAGAGTGTTGAATGTACAATAATTTTCAAGACTATCATCTAACCCAAAATAACGCTTTAAGAATAACTCATAATTTACAGTTCACATATAACAACAATAGCAATAGCACTTAAGACCTATGTACTGCTTCATAGTGCTTTACAGCCCTGTCTAAACAGTTTACAGTCACCATATTGCCCCCAACAATCTGGATCCTTACTTTACCAGCCTCGGAAGGATAGAAGGCTAAGTCACCCTTGAGCCAGTCAGGATTGAACTGCTGGCAGTTGGTAGAATCAATCTGCAATAATGCATTCTAACCATTGCGCCACCACGATTCTTCTAAAGAATTGTCTACACTGTGAATAAGTGCTATGCATGATAAATGAAAATGATTCCTATTGATGCAGCACATTCATAAACAAGTATGCCTTTTACCTCAAAGAAAAGATAGACAGACTTAACTAGGTCTTTTTCATGCTAAACAATCCAAATAAAGTTTAAATAAGTTCAGACTTCATATTTTTGACAACAAGCAACTTTTAATTTCTCCAAATACAACTTCATGACTCAGCCTATGCCTATGTTGTATCAACATCTTTAATTTTATCATTATTTAGTCTTACCAGGCATAATAATCTCTGGAAAGCCCATTTTCCGGGCCACAGCTGTGGTTCTATCAACTAGGTGAGGAAATTCTTTCCGTATCTGATGTATGTCTCCTGGAAGAAGTTTCAGTGTCACCCACAAACCTGCATAATTTATTACAAAATATTATTTTGTAAACTGAGGATTTCACATACAGTCTAATACATTGGGTTTTTTTTAAAAAAAATTAATATGATGGGGAAAATGTAAGAATAAAAACAGAATTCAGAGAAAGAAGAAACGGTACTTCTCAACTTATAACCACAATGAAGTCAAAATTGCCATTGCTAAGCAAGGCATTTGTTACATGACTTGTGTCCCATTTTATGACCTTTCTTTTAAGCAAATCACTGCAGCAGTTAAGTGAATCATGCAGACATTAAGCAAATCTGGCTTCCCCATTGACCTGGCTTGTCAGAAGCTGGCTCAGAATGTTAGAAATAGTGATCACGTGACTCTAGGGCTGTGAAACTGTAATGAATACATGTAGGTTACCAAGCTATATTATATTACCAAGGGGGTGCTACAACAATCTAAGTGTGAAAAGCAGTCAGAAAGCACTTTTTTCAGTGCCGTTCAAATGGTCATTAAATGAAGTCTATCTGTATTTATTTTCAGTAATCAAATAATACCATTCCATATTTGACTGCTATTTCTTACTAACTAAACCAGAGATATAGTTCTCCTGAATAAAAACACAGTATTCAAACAACATAACTAATACCTACTTTTGTTTTTGTTTTTCTCATTTAAATATGTTTTCTAAACTAGGGCTATCCTATTTTTGATCAAGTCAAATCCATAATTTAATTACATATATTATAAAAAGAAGTGCCACCTCTTGTTTAACAACTCTGTATCTTCCATCATTCATATTAATATATAAAGAAGAAAACAATGCCATCTTTGAAAAATATAATTGTTAGGTAGAGAAAAATGAACCAAAATAACTGAACATGGACTATGCAATATAAATAAACCTTATAAGAATACCTTGGGGCCAGTGAAATGAGTAAAACTGTAGTAATTATTTAAGTATAGCTGTTTAAACATATGTACAGAAATATTTTCAATATTTATGTACAATTCAACCAGAAATTCAAAACTAAAAAGCAGCATATCTAACATAACGATGGTGCTAAAAATATTGTTCCTATTCCAACTCCCCCTTTTTTTGTGGCCCTATAATCTCTTAATTCAGGGTACAGTCAAGGTGACTGGAAGGAAATGAGCATTTACTGACCTGATGCCCTTCCTGACACCACGTGGAATTCGTAGCAGATATTTTCTGCTACATCTACCACTACCTTTGAGATTGAGAAGGTTGAGATTGAACTCTCAACCTTCTGAGTGGGAAGTGAGTGCCTTTACCACTAGGCCACCACACTGCTCATTTTTTAATCTGTAAGGAGTGGATATATTTTTCTTTTCTACACCTGTACTACAATTTTGTAGCAGCTACACTCCAAAGAGCCTTCTGTGATTAATATTAAAATCATCTAATTTTAAAATGGCCAGGGGATCATTTTGGCAGAGTTTTGGTTTGCTCTATGAATACAATAATAGTACCCATTTTCAGAATAATGATGAATAAATTACTTTCTTTGTGTTCATCCACTAACCACAATTATTTTGCTTTATTTTGATAACGGAGAATAATATGATCTTATAATTTTATGATATGATCTTATAATTTTTTTCAAAAAAATCTATATTATCTTATTGTACAAATTAATAAATTGCGGCAGTGATACAAAGAAAAATTAACACAAGCCTTTTGTTTTCTTAAAAATAATCTTTAAGACAAAAACAAAAACAAGCCTTTTAATAAAGTTTTAAATAAATTTTACAAGAAGCAAGCAGCTATTTCTAAAATATCTTGAAAAGGGTTTCTATATCCATATCCAGTTTCGATTAAGAAGGCAAGAGAACTAAATAATAAGCTGAATAACAAAAAGCACGTAACATCTTAAATACATGTACATAATTTACTATTTTTGATACAGCCAATTAACCATGATCTCAAATTACAATTTCTTTTACAGTAAAATATGGAAAAGTACATTAATAAAATGGTGAATGGTTATATGTCAATGAAAGATGCAAAAATGCTTAAAGCGTGGCTTCTGAATGATGGCCACTCTTCATGAAGCAAAAGAATAGCAAATTAGAAACAAGAAACCTTTTCCATGCTCGAACAGCTCAATAGTTTTAGTACAAAATCGATTACTTTCCTAATCATTGCTAATGCTAACAACCTAAGGAAAGGAAAATACCTACCTTGACCCTTATGGTTAACTTCTTTAGCAGCAATCACTTTGTTTATTACAGTCTGAAGAAAATCATTCTCCCCTGCCACCCTGGGTGAAAAACGGGATGATATGTTCAACTGCTTGTGTCGAATGGTGTTATCCAATGCTAGCCTGGAGAATGCACATAACGACCAACACCAAAAGGTAACAAAGATGGAAGGGGCAGAAAACCAGAAGTTGTGGAACAAAGACATAACAGAGAATATCACACAGGTGACAAAGAGTATTTGTTAGTCAGCACAAGACAAAGAAAAAAAAAGGAAGACACAGAAAGATAATCAATCAGGAAACTAATAAGGAGAAATGAATTTATGATTACAGGAAAAAAAACATACTCCAGATTTATCATAGAGGTATGCAGAATAGAGATTGAAAGCCTGAAAAAGTTACATATAAAATAACAACACCGAAATGTAAAACATACCAACCCCATGGACCAGTAAAGCCCAGTTTCAGGGATGAAATGAATCGGCTACAATTCTAATGACAAATACAAAAAGCAGAAAGCTACTACAAATAAAAGTAGCTTAGTGGGGTTGGAAACAATCAAGAAAATCCATGAAACAATTTTGCTACTTGATGGAAAGGATGAAAATACTGAAATAACAAATGAAATGTGGTATTTAGAAAAATGTCATCCACCACCCCACAGCAATTTGGCCCCATGTTTAATGACAGCTGTTATATTTTTTCACTGGCACCCATAATCCAACACATGGAAAGAAAAATGCAATACAAAATAAATAAGTAACAACAAAGTCTTCATAAATTGTATATAACTCATTCTTGATAAAAAGCTTTTTCTAAAGAGTAATTTAATTAAGCATAATATAAAAAAGAAAGCTACAAAACATGAATGTAAAATACTTTATTTCAAAAAATTTCCAAATCCGTGAAGTACCTCATTTCATTTTTAACCTGTATGCTTTTAGAAATATATAAACAGACAATTCATAATGTAACACAAAAAATACTATCAGGGTCCCTTGAGAATACATCTCCAAGAAAATATTAATTCAGCAAGTGGAGTTTTATTTAATTTATCTCAACCCAATTTTTCTCTCTCACTGAGGTTTTCATTTTATACCAGGAGTGGCAAATTAAAGACTTGTGGACTTCAAATCCCAAAGCTGGCTAGGGAATTCTAGGAGCTAAAGTCCGTAAGTCTTAAATTTGCCATGATTTATACTGATTTACGCTATTAAATTTTCTTCTTTTTATTTAAACAGCATGTGCTATTATAGATGCACCCAACTAATGTTCGTTTGTGTTTATTATATACCTTTTTATATAAATTTATATTTGCATAAAAACCAAAAAATGCAAACACATCCAACATTAAGTTTATTGGAACAAATGATACTCTTCTACTCAATCACCATCATTAGCCACTAAATATAGAGCATAGTCTGTATTCTGGTTTTAGAAATCTGATAAATAGATTTGATAAATAAATTTCATTATACCCTGAGGATAATTGTTCTCTCACTTCTACTACAAGATATAAACAATTCACATATCATGTTTTTTTCTTTAAATTTAAAATACTGTATTTTAAATCTTATACTCAAGCTTTCATCTTAGTTCATACACTGCTCAAAACAATAAAGGGAATACTTAAACAACACAATGTAACTCCAAGTCAATCACACTTCTGTGAAATCAAGCTGTCCACTTAGGTAGCAATACTGATTGACAATCAATTTCACATGCTGTTGTGCAAATGGAATAGACAACAGGTAGAAAGCATAGGCAGTTAGCAAGACATACCCAATACAAAGTGGTAGCATGAGACCGAGTCTACAACCCACACAAGTGGCTCTGGTAGTGCAGCTCATCCAGGATGGCACATCAATGCGAGCTGTGCCAAGAAGGTTTGCTGTGTCTGTCAGCGTAGTGTCCAGAGCATGGAGGCACTACCAGGAGACAGGCCAGTACTTCAAGAGATGTGGAGGAGGCTGGAGGAGGGCAACAACCCAGCATCAGGACTGCTACCTCCACCTTTGTGCAAGGAGGGACAGGAGGAGCACTGCCAGAGCCCTGCAAAATGACCTCCAGCGGGCCACAAATGTGCATGTGGCTGCTCAAACGGTCAGAAACAGACTCCATGAGGGTGGTATGAGGGCCAGACGTCCACAGGTAGGGGTTGTGCTTACAGCCCAACACTGTGCAGGATGTTTGGCATTTGCCAGAGAACACCTAGATTGGCAAATTCGCCACTGGCTCCCTGTGCTCTTCACAGATGAAAGCAAGTTCACACTGAGCACATGTGACAGACGTGACAAGGTCTGGAGATGCCGTGGAGTACGTTCTGCTGCCTGCAACATCCTCCAGCATGACCGGTTTGGCAGTGGGTCTGTAATGGTGTGGGGTGGCATTTCTTTAGGGGGCCGCACAGTCCTCCATGTGCTCGCCAGAGGTAGCCTGACTGCCGTTGGGTACCGAGATGAGATCCTCACACCTCTTGTGAGACCATATGCTGGTACGGTTGGCCCTGGGTTCCTCCTAATGCATGACAATGCTAGACCTCATGTGGCTGGAGTGTGTCAGCAGTTCCTGCAAGTCGAAGGCATTGATGCTATGGACTGGCCCGCCCGTTTCCCAGACCTGAATCCAATTGAGCACATCTGGGACATCATGTCTCGCTCCATCCACCAACGCCACATTGCACCACAGACTGTCCAAGAGTTGGGGGATGCTTTAGTCCAGGTGTGGGAGGAGATCCCTCAGAAGACCATCCGCCACCTCATCAGGAGCATGCCCGGGCATTGTAGGGAGGTCATACAGGCACGTGGAGGCCACACACACTACTGATCCTCATTTTGACTTGTTTTAAGGACATTACATCAAAGTTGGATCAACCTGTAGTGTTTTTTTCCACTTTAATTTTGAGTGTAACGCCAAATCCAGACCTCCATGGGTTGGTAAATTTGATTTCCATTGATAATTATTGTGTGATTTTGTTGTCAGCACATTCAACTATGTAATGAACAAAGTATTTAATAAGAACATTTCATTCATTCAGATCTAGGATGTCTTATTTTTGTGTTCCCTTTATTTTTTTTGAGCAGTGTATATTTTATACACACAGATCTCATTTTATTGAAACAAAATAAAACAGTTAGTTCTAAAATGTATATGTTTGAAACTATTAATATTCCAGTACCCACATCTCTGAATCTTATCCAAGAATGGAATTAACAAGTCAAGATTTTGAACTACAAAGTTCAATAGAAATTGTATTCACAATTTAGAGAACCTTGTCTGCAGGCAGGTTGTGCCTGTAGGAATACTGAAATTATCTTTGCTTTACATAAAACGTTCAGAGCTGGCTGTTTAATTATTTGGGAAGAGATTGTTTAATTACTTAGGTTAGTTCCAAAGTAAACCATTTTTTCTTCCAAAACTGTCATGTCCATTTAGCTTTTTATTCTTCCCATTTTCAAAACCTTGTGGGTTTATTTTTAACAAAGAATCATAAGCCATCTCTTCCTAATATCAGTCCTGATTACTTTTCTGTATTAATTTGCACTTACGGTTGAAATGGAATGAAGTGCTGCTTGTCTTCATCATCTACTTTCCCATTAATTATGTCAGTTATATCCATCACTGAATTCAAAGAGAAACAAGCATCATTAAGGATTAAGTTATAATGGAAAAGAATGGCAAACAGTGATGATAACATACTGCTTGGAATTATTTTCTATTAAGAAGTGTTACTCTGTTTAAAGACAAACTTGCTTCACTCGTATCAGTAAAGCAGGTGGAATCTTCTGGAGGTAATTATCGGGTATTTATTGGCATTAACCAATAAACACATCAACATCTACATCCATATCTGTAACTACCTAAATTGATATAAAATTATTTTTAAAACTTAAAGCATTATAGTTAATGGTAATCAACCAAAGCCAGGAAAAGAAAACCATGCGTGTGTTTCATAAGATAGGCAGGCAACTTGTCCAAGGGCTCTTGAAATGTTCTTACCTCTTTTCTATTATTCTTTAAACCAGTGGTTCTCAACCTGGGGGTCAAACGACCCTTTCACAGGGGTCGCCTAAGACCATTGGAAAACACATACTTTCGATGGTCTTAGGAACCGAGCCATAATTTTATGGTTGGGGGTCACCACAACATGAGGAACTGTATTAAAGGGTCACATCATTAGGAAGTTTGGGAACCACGGCTTTAAACAAAAGGTCAATTTGTTGAGCCAGAATAAACCCTATTACCATTACCATGACACTCTACTTTGGAAACAGAGGATTTGGCCACAGTCTTTTGTCCAATGGCAAAGGCCACAGTTTTGTTCCCTTGAAGTCTACCTCAAAGTTTTCTTTCTGGGAGAAAGGGTAGAAGCTACTTCACTGTAGGTTTTTTTTCTGAGCCAAATGAATTGAGCTAACTGGTCTCCGCATTGTCATTTACTACAGGTCCCTGTTGGATAGCAAGTAAATTCACACTGTGCTGGTCACTCTTGCACCCTTTGAACCCTCTGTGCAGTACCTCTTACCCTTGCACTTTCCTGGCCCATGTAGCACCACTTGCACACTTCCTCACATCCTCCCTTCAATCCATGCAGCAATTCTCAGACACACCCTCCCTCCTTCCACGGTCTTGCAACCCTTTACTCCCTGCAGGTCTAGAACTTGCAACTTCTTGCCAACTTCTCCACTGACTTTCATTGTGGTGAGCCAAGAGGAAGTTTCCTTACCTAACGACTGTGTGATTCAGTTAATCATGGCCACTGGAATTATAGGGATTGCCATCGCTAAGCGATGCAGTGATGCTTTACAACCACGTCACTTAGTGATGGAAATTTCAGTCCCAACTGCTATTATAAGTTGATAGCAAAAAATATAATGTTACAAAAAGATTGAACATTAATTTCAAAACTATAGTATGTCACATCCCTTCAATTCCCAGCAGCTGCAATTATTGACAAACATTCCAACAATGTACTATATATAAGAATGGATTACCTGCTACACCAAAAGGGCGCCGTAGCCCAGAAGTTAGTTTCCTTGTGTTGTTTTCTCTTTGTTCCATTCTGCCAACTCGTACAATCTGACACACAAAACTAATCTTCTCTCTCTTCCGATCTTTACTGCTGCCAAGGTCCTACAAATGTGAATTTTTTCCTTACAAAATTCTCTCACACAGCTATTTTAGTTCATACTGAAGTTTTACTATTTAGCTTGTCATTTCTTTATTTTTATAATCCTTTATACACAGCTAAACATTCATACAGATAGTTAAGGGATATATTTCCTTGGACCTCTTAAAAGCTATTATGTAGAACCTTGAATAATTTTGCTAGATTAAAAGGCTATTTTCTCTCCAACTGTGAAAAGGATTCAAATTTGTTTATTTTGGAGAGAGGATGGAGAAACGTTATTTTAATAACACCATAGGGAAATCCATGTAGATTTTAAATGCATTAACAAAGAGTAAACAAAACTTATGAGGCACATCTGCTTAAGACAGTCTTCTCCAAATACGTTCCCAGTCCTGAAAAACCACACAGAACTCCACTCAGGTCCAATGATTGTACATATGCAAAGAAATCAAAAAGAACACTTGCAGGAATAGAAACTTTCTTTTACCATCAAACCATTTGTCTACCTCTTTGTCATTTATGTCATGATTTACCAAAACATCTAGTTTTAATAAGGACAGATACATTTGGACCCAAAATTTCTACCACTTACAGTGTTTGAAATGTTCTAGTGTTGGCTTTCTTCTAATGTATGCTAGAGTACCAGAATGGAAGGATCAGCTCCATAATATTTAAAGGACTCTCTCATTTCTAGAGCTAACAAAAAAAAATTAACCTAAGGCTCTTTGAATACGAAATACCTATCCTGATACAACATGGAAAATATTGAAGCAACTGGATAATATAAATATCACAAACAGAAAAAGAATATTTACCGTAAAGACCGCTCGAAGATTATGTAATTTATCTATGTCTTTTGGTAGACCAGAACTTGACCATCTCACCAGATAATTCTCACTATGTAAATAAAAATAAAATTTGACTGTCTTATTCATTATGAAAACAAAAATAGTTTCATATTAAAATATGTTAACATATTTAAACAAACACACTGAGGGTTATTCAGAGTTTGGTGCAAATCAGATTTATTTATTGCACAATTTATAGGTTGCCCAATGACTCTAGGTAGTTTACAATTAATAAAGTAAAAATATATAAAATAAATTTTAAATATATCTATATAGATATATACACACAGATAGATAGATAGATAGATAGATAGATAGATAGATAGATAGATAGATAGACACAAATAGATCTAAATAAAAAATGGTAATAAGGACAAAGTAAGTTTTTTCTTCTAACTGTTACCAAATAAAAATGATATCGAGTGCAAGGAAGAGCTCATTTTTTTCATCATAATGCATCAACAAAGAGAGATGAGCAACATGCTGTCTAAAACAAAATAAATTCAAAACGGTCTTCTCAAATTCATTTTCTAGTGATATGTCAGCTTACTATGTGAATTTTTTAAAATGCAGATTGTAAACAAGAAGCATTATTCCTATTTTAATAATTCTTCATATTTGTAATGTATCATTTGTTTCATAGCTTTCATCCTGTCTGATCTCAAAGCAGACCTGTAATGTTGACTATTATCATTATCATTCTGTTCTAGAATGAGAAAATATCCATCTCTTTCAGAAAAAGAATCCATAGAAGATTTTTTGATGGATTTTATTTTTTTGTGTGAAACTATATGGAAATGCAAAAACAAAGGATACTGAATATCCATTATAAAAATTCTGAACCTTTTTAAAACTTATTTTTAATGTCTCATATCATATTAAACAAACTGGGAAATCCACAAGAAATTATCTGTCTTTTTCTTCTTGTTGTGATAAAAAGTAATAGCACAACAGGACCAGAAGGTCCCAATAATACCACAAACTATATAAATGGTAATTAACACTATAACCTTTCATAGAGACATGATGTTTAGGAAATTTCCACAAACAATTTGTGGCCAATGACTAGCAACAGTGTTTCTCAGATAGCTTCTTTGTTCTTCCCATGTTAATACATATTACATAAAATCCGTTTTATGCCTTTGATATTATGAAGTTCTAAAGCAAGCATGGAAGCAGTTAAAGCACTGACCTTATAAACTTGGATTCCAAAGGATCATACAAAGACATAAGGACTTCAGCATCTTCTCCAATTTTGCAAACAACATTTTTCAGATTTACAAATAATGCAAATGAAGGTGTTGCAGCAAATTTTGCTTCTCTACTAATGTCAAGATTCTGCTTCTGAGACTACAACCCAAGAAAGAAAAGGAAAAAAGCTATACAATACTCTGCAATTACTATCATTATATAGTAATACAACCAATTACAGTACATAAATCTACTTTTGTAAATGTATATGGATTGGGGTATAATTGTATAATTAACTAATCGCTAGTCACCTTCATTCCGTTTATGTCTGCTCTGTTAAATGTAGAACAGTTCTAAGAGAAGTGGAAATGTAAAAAGTAAAATAAACTGAGTAGATTTTGCAGGACTACCTTCAATGTAAGTGAAAGCACAATTCACTGTTTCTATGTGCCTGAATAAACAGACTAATTACATATTTGCAAATCTACACAAATCCTGGTGAAGCATAGAATTTCTCATTTATGAATGCAAATTTGAGGTTCTGCCTATAATATTCCTCAAAAAGTCTAGAAAAAGTGAATTATAATGTATTTTTTAAAATGTGAAGAACATTTTTGACTGAGCATTATGCCCAAACTTTTTTGTTAAGATATACAAAAGATTCAGTGCGTGGGCTAGCTTTTACAAAGCAAAATTGGTTTCAGATGATCTAAGGCAATGGTCCCCAACCTTTCTGGCACCAGGGATCAGTTCTGTGGAAGACAATTTTTCCACGGACTTGGGGTAGGAGGGATGCTTTCACATCCAACCTAGATCCCATGCATGATAGATAAAGCTTTGCTCACTCTCCCACTGCTTGTACGGCTTGGTTCCCAATAGGCCATGGCCCAGTACTGGTCCACTGCCCAGAGATTGGGGACTTGTGATCTAAGACATAACCAAATTGTGCCTATTTCAGGTGTCTAGATTCCATGCAGCAGTTTTGCTTTGGGCAGAAATGGTTGGTGAGAACAAGAAGAGAAAATGCCAAGACCATAAGTGGCTGAGAAAAAGCACGACATGGAGAAGAGGGGGGGAGACATAAGATATAACATGCTAGAATATAGACAGACTGAGGTACTAGGAAGATCAGAAGATGTTTTAGGCAGTTAGGGAGAATGCATTTGTCTCTCTCTGTGTGTGTGTGTGTGTGTGTGTGTGTGTGCGTATGAGTGACCAAGAAGAGGCTCCTTTGCAAAATTATTACTGCAAATTCCCATTGCTCCTAAACAGAACAGAGAGTAGTGGCCCAAGCAGAAAATGTTGACTTTCCAGGAAAGCCGACAGGGAAGATTGTAAATGGTGATCTCATGATTGTTGGGCACTTGGCAACTAGCCATGTGCAAATGGGTTGCCAAGTGTCCAGATTGCAATCACACGACAGTGTATGCATGAGACATTTTGCACCCTTTCCAAGGCCACTGTAACATTGAACAATTGTTAAGCAAACAGTCATGAATTGACGACTACCTGTAATTTCCAATTCTGCCAAAAAATGGCTGACTCGGTTTTGTGAAACCTCCAGAACACAATTGCTTGACTTGGTTTCAAAAGAAAAATGTTTCTTTTAGTTTATATTTATGTATGTATGAAAACACATGTGCATGCACACACCTATGCATATTCATAGTTTACAGTCACTTATACTATCACAATATCAGTTGGGAGAAATAATTTTGTATCTCACTTTTTCTTCCAGCAGTCTTTCTTCTACTTGTTTGGAAGTTGTTTCATGAGCTCTGAATAGGCTAATCGTGCTGGTTTGATCTGGATCTAATATGTTACCATCGTCATCCCTTACCACTAGATCCAAATCGAGAATTCTGTATGAAACGGAAAACACCCAAAACAATACCATGGTTAACATAAAATCTGCTCAAAAACTGCCATCAAGTCCCTCTGCCTGCAATCCAAATAGTTTTAAAATGTAATATTAAATTTGGAGTAGGAGGAAGAGTGATCAAAGGTCCTCTTCCATCAGACAAAATAAAACGATACTTTTTGAAACTCAGACTAAGCAAATTTATTATCTGTCTTTTAGTATAATATACATAAACTATTGAAAACAATACAGGCAGTCCTTGACATATGACCACAAATGGCCCAAATTTTTTGTTGCTAAGTGAGACATTTGTTAAGTGAATTTTGCCCCATTTTACAACTTTTGCCGCAGTTGTTAAGCGAATCACTGCAATTGTTAAGTTAGTGACATGACTGTTAAGTGAATCTGGTTCCTCATTGATTTTGCTTGTCAGAAGGGGATCACATGACCCCAAAACACTGCAACCATCATAAATAAGAATCAGTTGTCAAGTGTCTAAATGTTGTTCACTAGACCATGGGGATGTGGCAGCGGCCATAAGTATGAAGAACAATCATAGGTCACTTTTTTCAGTGCCATTGTAACTTTGAACAGTTATTACATGAACTGTAGTAAGCCAAAGACTACCTGTATTTTTAAAAATTGCTTTTACAATATTTCTGAAAAAGAACAGGAGAGGGAAAGACTAGTCTGTATTTTCACATAGCATTTACTAAAGACATTATAAATGTTTATGTCTGGAAATAGCCAAACTGAAATTCTCATGTTAGATTCATTACGGGAAAGCATTAATGCATATTTGCACTAAACAAGAATGGCAGTATTTTATGGTACGTAATATGCACAGAAATTCAAACTCAGATGTCTCAATTCTAAAATACATAGTAAAATACATAGTAATCATTTAATTATTCCATCAAAACAATAATGAAGAAAAGATACATGTAATGTTTCAGCGTTTAGCACCTGGAAGTTGAATAGCTAGTTCCTCATCCAGATGGCTAAATAATATAGCCAACAAATAATACTGACAACTTCTGGTGAATTGTATGAAAAAGAAAAGACTGAATCTTTGACTGTAAATGTTCTACAATATAATGGTGTTAGTAGAATTTTTTATAATCATTTCTGGGATGGAAAACAGAAAGACAACAATTTCCATTGATCTCCAAAAACCAAATAAATAAATAAACAAACACAAACAAAGCAGCTTCTGGTACTCTCCACACTTTTCATGTGCTCATTATAAAGCAATATGTTTAAAATACTTAGATTCTCCTTCAATTTCTTTGTCTTAAGGTAAGTCTTTCTACATTATTTTTTCCCCTCACAATAAAAACTTTTCCAATCCTCACAGAAAATACAGTCAAAGACCTCTAAAAGCATGTAAAAATGTAGTTCATGCAAGATATTGACTAGGCCTGCTGAATCTTAATGTTGCCTAAGATAAATTAGTCTAGTTTACTTTATTTTCACTGCACCTCATTCAACGAAATCAAATCACTATCTTCAGTGCACATCATGACCATGACCATGAAAATAAACACAGACACCCTTCACCCTCCACACATTGAGTTGAAACCCCCCAACACCACACCAATACTGCGCTATACAGCAGAATTCAAAAGAGCTACTGCCTTGGGATAGAAGCTGTTTCTTTAGCCTATTTGTCCTTGTTTTTATTATTCTGTACCATCTGCCAGATGGTAATAGTTCAAAAGGATTCCCAGGATGGCCCAAATTTTTTGGATTTTTGAGAATGTTTTGAACATTCAAAAGGCAGCAGGAGCTATAAAGCTCTTCCAAAGAGGGGAGACGGCAACCAATGATCTTCTGGGTAATGACGTTAACCCTCTGGAGTGCTTTCCTATCTCCACTGTGCAATTGGCAAACCATATAGAGGTTCAGTAAGTTAAAATACTCTCTATGGTGCAGCGGCAGAAGGTCACCAGCAGTTTTCCATTCAGTTATTGTTTTCTGAGAAGTCTCAAGTAGTATAATCTCTGCTGGGCCCTTTTGACCAGTGCTGCAATGTGAGCACCCGAGGTCAGGTCCTCTTTCAAATTCAAACGGTCATCTCAAATGTATCTTAAAATCTCATTTATTTGAGTGCAACTATGAAAAATCTAGGGGTAAAGAAAGGAAAGAGGCTTCTTTTGAAGGAAACATGCTCAATGATCATTATCACATTCTGAAAACCACTGCTATTTCCAAAGTTTCCAAATTTGGCTATGTGAAACAATTTACTTTTCTCCCAAGCAGCCAGAAGAATAGCATATATTATACTGGTTTTTGTGTGTTTGTGTGTCTAGAGACATGCATGCATACTGTACATACGTACACATGTTGAGAAAATCTGTCGTCTGTGACATATTGTTTAGACTAGCCAGGTGTGCCATTTATACCTGGAAATTATTTATAGATGTTGGAACAACTGACTGCCAAGCATATTAAGTTTATTGTAGAATTTGTATTATGATCTTTTAACTTGACATGGGTTGTCCTGAAAATGATTAAATTCTTTTTTTTTTGCAAATTGGTCAGTTAAAGTTAATAGATTTTATTACTTTTCAAGCATTGATGAAATCTATTTAGAGCTATCTTATCTAAATGCCAATTATAGTTTATTATTAAACCTAGGGATCTGAACTTATTTAGTTATGTGCATATTATCTTAGCACATATGACTTAGATCAAAACTCCTTGCACAGCTATACTCTTGAACTGACCACAATTATGGATACACAAGTAATAAATAAAAAGTATGTATACATTATTTTTGCCAAGTTCTGCGTGGAACAAAAATACATTTGGAAAATTGTATCATAAAGCACTTTCTCTAAGCAATCAAGAAAGAGGCTACTTTGATTTTATAAATAATATTTATATTACCGTATAAATGTTTTAATGGACATATATTGTACATAAACAGAAACATGGAAGATCATCAAAGCAAAAAACAAAAATAAAAACAAGGAAATATATGCACGTTTCAAGGTAGTCATCACCAACCTGTTTCCATAATCAATCTTTGCTGTGACTTTCTTCTTTAGCTCTTTGAGCTCATCTTGGGGAAGTGTTCCAGATAGTATTTGCGATCGCCATTCAATAAGATCATATATCATATGTCTTACATTACGAAACATTTCTCTGTGGTCTTGCTGTGTGATAAGAATACATGTTAGTTCTCTCATTGATTGTACTCCTTTCTTCATGTAGAAATATACAAATGTAAACAATATAAAACAGAAGTAAAAGATGAGTAAGGGAGCAGGTTTCTATAACTTCAGTGTGAAATTTATTATTTAACCTTGTAGGTCATTACTTCTTATCCCAAACCATTTATATTCCCTCAGATGGGGAAATATTACATGTGATCAACCACAAATAACTCATCTGTAATCCAAGAATCAGTAATCAAGTAAAAATTAAAACTATTCATTTGCTAGAAACCTATAAATGAACATTTTGAATTAAGTCTTCAGAATAGATTTAGTTCAAGTATTGCATTCTACCATGAGAAGGAATTTTAAGTGAGTTACTTAAGAAGCTGTGACTTTTTTATTCTACATTCCTCATTTATTTTTATAAACTTTTAACTTGTTTTTCTTCTGCAAGAGATGACATCTTAACAAGATACTTGACATACAGGCTTGCAATAGTCTTCATGAAATTAGAAATGACAAAATTATTATCTTAGTCTGATCAAAAAATCCTCAGCTGGACCAGCTAATTTACATACACATGAAGTTGCAGAATTAACTGCATTAAAATGAAAATCAGCAGTATGGATTTAAATAGCATAAAAATATAGTTATCTGACAGTGGTGTATTAATTGGTCTAAAGGGATCAATTCTTACCAAGGACATCCATCCCTCACAATAGAATCAGACAGAATAAGCATTCACTGACAGTTGGAATTCTGTTACAATTAGCTGGGCTGTCTGATGTAAGACCTAATATTCGTTGACTGTCAGTCTAAGCAAATCTAGGTTATATAATTAATTATTAATAGTGGAATGCCTTCCAAGTCATATATAGATGATAAACATCACAGCATAAAACTAAGCAGCTATTTTATGCCTTGGCTATATCGGATACCTTTGTCCTCTTGGTATTTTAGACATTAACACAAGTTACAGAATTAAATCCACACATTAACCTCAGGTCTTTTTAATCTACTATAATTCCCTCTCTATTTCTCTATATTCTGTATTGATCAGAATGTCTTGAAAATATTGTGTCCTGTTCTAGACACTATACTTTTAGGAAGGACATTGAGATATATAGGTATGTCCAGAAGACACCAACCAAAGTAATAAAGTTTGGCAGGAAAAAAAAAGAAAAATAACTGCAAGTTTTGAATATGCTTAGCACGGGAAAAAAAGACTATGGGGATTCATAATACCTATATTCAAGTATTTGTAAATCTGTCACATAAAAGGCAAAGCTAAATTGTTCAGAGTTGTTTCAGAAGATGAAACAAAGAATTTAAATTCCATGAAAGTAGATTTCAACTGGACATCAAGAAAAAAATTGTTAAGGGTAAGAACTGTTTAATAATGAACCAGGATGACCCAGAAGATGGTGACTTCTCCTACTCTGTCCAGTAGTTCAATTCTTCAAGTAAATTAAACTTCCTTATCTAGAGACAATCCACAGATAGTTTTCACCTAGCACAACTGTGGGACAGTAGTCAGTTTTGAATAGTTATGATTTACAGGCCTGATTGCAGTACAGATTGTCTTTTTAATGGGGAATAAAAGAGTTTCTACTTGGGAAAGTTAATATGCAAAGCATATTCCTTTTCTTCAGCAATTATTTCAAATCACTGGCATGTACTTAATTGGTTTCTTTAGCTTGGCTGGTTTATAGATTAAGCTCCTTGGTTATCCTACAAAGAGGCATTCTAAATAAACCTACAATACTTACAATATAAAGTTGTCGCCATATTATGGACCATTCCCGTAGTGTAGTGGTAACCTCCTGAATAAGTGGTAATTCACTTGGTATAACAGTTTCATGTTGTCTAAGAATATGGGAATACCAAGAGTGGAGGGAGGGCAAACAGAAAACAGAAAACAATGTATTAATTATCAATACATTAAATGTATTTAAAATAAATCATTTACAGTATTCTGGATTATTTTTACTTAACAATTCATAAACATGGCTTGCAAAAAATATGCTTCCAATGTTTAAAATCTTAATAAGTAAGATATATTTTTTGGTATTATTCGCTATAATATAAATATTAAAACTGCGTAAAATAGGGCTTTAAAAAAAACATTAGCATTGCAGTAAGTTAAATCTCCAAAAAAAAAAAAAAGGGGGCTTCTGTGTTGTTTTAATTCCATATGGAATAAAAATCTCAAAATTGTTGTCCCATAGGGAGAACTGAAACAAACTTTTTACTCCCTCATTTTTCTCCAGAACTATTCAATTAGTTTGGTGGTATTCTACGCTGAGGATTCTGTATGATGTAACCTAAAGAAAAATTATCCATGTTGTTGTTGTTGTTGTTGTTATTATTATTATTATACTATACAAAAATGACATATAAACAGCAAATGAGATAACCATGCTGAGTTTCGTATCACAAATCACTAGTCGAACACTTCCCAAGTGTTTAGGACTGCGTGATGTATCGGCGGATTATGCGAGCAGATCCCAGTAAGGTGGCCTTCTGCAGCTGACCAATGGTGATCTTGTCAGTGCCAATTGTTTTTAAGTGCTTGCCTAAGTCTTTAGGCACAGCACCCAGTGTGCCGATTACCAGTGGAACCACCTGCACTGGATTATGTCAGAGTCTCTGCAGTTCAATTGTCAAGTCCTAATATCTGGTGACTTTTTCAAGTTGTTTCTCATCGATTCTGCTGTCACCAGGTATCGCAATGTTGACGATCCACACTTTTTTCTTCTCCACAATCGTGATATCCAGGGTATTGTGTTCCAAAACTTTGTCAGTCTATATTCTGAAGTCCCACAGTTGTTGTTGTTGTTGTTGTTGTTGTTATTGACAATTATTAAAAAAACACTGACAAAAGTAATGAAAATATAATTCCAAATGCATTCTTTCTACTCTTCTTATACAATCCACCACTGAATTCCAATTAAAAAATGGTATCTTGTGGATTCACTTTTTCACAGCCTACAAACACCATTTTCTTCCTAATGCATAAGTACAATGTACACTTCTTAATTTGGTAGCTTTTAACAAATTAAAGTAACACAGCCTGTCTATTTAACACCTTATTATCTGTAAAACTACAAGACAATCAGACAAGTGAGACCACTTTTTATCAGTTTTCATGCTTAGGATCATTTGTCCAATATTGTCTATAATTATAAGAAAGACACTGATTAAGTGGCCTAGGCATATCAACAAATGGAAGCCAAAAGCAACGTAACTCCTTCTGAGCAAATGCTTAAATAATTGCTGCTATTGCTGTCATTCCCTTCTGCTTTCAATTAGTCTTATCCAACAATTGCAGATAGGAACCTATATCTGTTGTAGCAAAGGAGAAGGGAAGGGGAAGGGGGGAATGGAAAACAAAGTCAATCACAACTTAAGAAACAAAGAACAAAACAGAATGTGAAAGTTGAGTTAAAAATGGTTTAGTCCCAAACTCAAAGCAGTGGGTTTTATTTCAAGGTAAGAAGAAAATTCTTTGAATGCCAACATTTTGAACTCAATACCTACTCCTCTCCAGGCATTTCAATCTCAAAATGTTCTGAGCTTAGAACATTCTGCATATTCCTTCTAAACATTCTAGCGTTGTAAAGGACTTGGCTCAGTCCCAAATGCTGAACAAAATCCTTTGTAGTTTTAAAGGTAAAGGAACTTATTTTGCAAGATTCTATCACTTTACCTCTGCAAATTTTCACTCAAATAATGCATTACTAGAGCTGTATACAATTAGTATATTACAAATACATGAGAAATATAACATTAATTGAAGAAGTTTTGCAATCAGTCAAGGCAGGCACCATTACATTAATCATTTTTTATAATTTGGATATATAAAGACTATAAAAATAAATCAGACTAGCTCTTTTATCAAATCATCTTCCTAACTTTTTCAATATATATATATACACATTGTTAGCTGGCCACTATAGTCCTTTATCAAATGTAATTTAACTATAAATGAATTTTGTTATCAATTTAATAATAAATAATAAATTCTTCCCTGTGGAAACTCCATGCTTATTTCTGACAACCTCTGAAGACTCTACAGCCTCTGGGCTGTGTCCTGATAACACTTCAGCTTGCTGTTTAGAGGCTTTGTTTAATGGGTCTCAGGTTATAAATTTCCAAGGAATTTGCAACTGCCTGAAACTGTGTGTGTGTGTGTGTGTGTGTGTGTGTGTGTGTGTGTGTGTGTGTGTGTGTGTCCTGCCTGCCACTGAGGTAATTACACAAACTAAGTTAAAGCCTAAAGCTTTGAACTGTTCTCGTTTGTGCATGTCTGTGTTTGTATAGCAGACTTGGGACACAACATTCTCTTTGCCATTCTCTATCAGAAAAATAGAGGGAAAGGGCCAGGGGTTGAATATTTTTCTCTTTTCTCATATAGAGCCCTACTGCCATTTTCTAAAACTCTCAGGTATTTCATTTGTCTTTTTATTATACACAAGGAATTTGACTCTGGTGCAGAAGTTCTCAATGTACATGCAAACCAAAAGAATAATACCGGTAATAACCATATAATATCAAAAAGAGCGGGTAGTAGAGAAGATGAAAAGGATAGTAATATTGCAGCCGTACAACATAGCTAAATATACTTAGACATAAAACAATACTGTGAGGATTAAGTGTTCAGGAGAGTGATGGCAAAGGGAAAAAACTATCCTGTGTCTAGATGTTTTAGCATGCAGTGCCCTATAGTGGCATCCTGAGGAAAAGAGTTGAAACAGTTTATATCCACGATGTGAGGGGTCTGTAGATATTTTCACAGCCCAACATCTGACCCATGCAATATACAGGTCTTCAACGGAAGGCAGGCTGACTGCAATGGTTTTTTCTGCAGTTCTAACTATCTGCTGGAGTCTGTACCTGTCCTGTTTAGTTGCTGTACTAAACCCATACAGTTATCTTAGTACAGACGACAGTATAGATAATTCCTCTGCAGAACTGTATCAATAGCTCCTGGGGAAATCTGAAATTCCTAAATTGATACTGAAAGAACATCCTTTGTTATGCTTTTTTTAGTGATGGTTTTAATTAGGCCCCCATTTGAAATCCTGGGAGATTATAGAACCCAGAAATTTGAAGGATTTTACTGCTGATACTGTGCTGTCAAATGTAGTAAGAGGCAGTAGAATAGGAGGGGGTCTTCCTAAAATCCCCTCTCATCTCTACAGTTTCAAGCATGTTCAGCTCTGGATTCTTCTGGCTGCATTAGAGGGCCAGTTATTCAACTCCCATTCACAGGCAGACTCATCACCATCTCCATGAGACCAATTACTGTTGTATCATCTGCAAACATCAGTTTTACCAGAGGGATCCTTAGAGATGCAGTCATCGGTGTAGAGAGGGAAGAGCAATAGAAAGAGTACACAGCCCTGAGAGAAGCCTATGCTCATTGACTTTTTATTTTATTTAGTGTTTAAGGCATCAGGCTAGAAATCAGGAGACCATGTGTTCAAGTCCCGACTTAGGCATGAAAGCCAGCTGAGTGACTTTGAGCCAGTCATTCTCTCTCAGCCCAACCCACCTCACAAGGTTGCTGTTGTAGAGACAACAGGAGGAGGAAAATGTGTTGGATATGTTTGCCGCCTTGAATTATTTGTAAAATCAATAAATTCAGGAAATAAACAAACAAACAAACAAACAAACAAACTCTTGTTATGATGTTTCTTTAGAATTCTTCCCTATTCCATTGTCTAAATCAGGCCAGGAAAGCACTCAAGGCCCATGGGCCTGCCAAGCCTCTTGAGCGTAAATAAATTAATCCACTGCTCCAAATATAGTTCGGGCAGGAAAAGATTTGCCTCCACCCAGAAAGACACGCCACCAAGGCATTTCCAAAGCCTCCAGGCCACACCAATGCCATAACTTCCAGTCCTCCTGCTCTAGTAGCCACCAAAACATTGATTAGTGCTATCAAATATTCCTTTGTGTCCCATGATAATTTATCAATGTGTCCCTTTCCCCTCTACAAGTTGTGTAGTCATGGTGTACTGTAAACCAATACAGTTTGAAGCAAATATTATTTTTAATCAGAAGAAATCATTCTGCTTGGAAAACTTGTTTCTGTTTCCCAAAACTGCCCATGTAAATAAATAAACTAAAGACAATCTCATAAACATTGGCATGTGTTGTACATAGATTTTCAGGAAATATCAACTAGGGAAATTAAACTTTCAGACTGATGGTTTAGTGAACTAAAGTATCTTAATATTTTATAACAAAACATAAGAGAAAAATGCAAATCAAACTGTAAGTGTCTCTCATTATTCTTCTTGTCATTGGGTTATAATATTATAATATTCATAATTAGAAAATAAATTTCAGACTTCATTTTTCTGTGCACTCCTATTTATATTCAAAATGTATTAAAAATCATAAAATTGATATTTTCATCCATTATTTTTAAGCCCCCAACTTACCCTTTTCCTTCAACTATTGCTTCTTTAAGTTGTATATAGGAAGCAGGAAAAATGCCCTTTAAATAAGAAAAATAAATTTTTTACTATTTATTTACCATATGCCCAGTAGAGTTTTTAATTATAATCTTTTTCTAGTGAGTCATTGTAGAATATAAATACTACCAGAACAATTGGCCCAAATAATAAGAAATATAATATGAAATATCTATGAAATATATTCAATAAGATTTTCTTTTTAAAAAAACCAACAACCTTACTGAGACTTTGGTCATAATTGTAAAGAATGTTTCATTGATAATAATTTCAGAAGTTTAGCTCCAAAAAAATTGCAGTAGTCCTAAACAACAAGCCCAAACAAACCTTGTATTCTACTCCATCAACTTTCCTTCTGCTATGTATGTAGGGAAAGAGTTTGGAATTTTTATTTCCACTTTAGGTTACCTACTGTTAAACTGATGCAGTCTAACACTGAATTTTTAATTCAGCTTGTACTGTATCACATTGACAAGCCTTCATTCCATAAACTCTCCTTAATCTTATAAACAATACGTTATTTTCTAATATATTTTAATAATTATCTAATTTAAGACGGAAGCCATTTCAATTAAACATGTTCATTCACATTGAAACCCAGAATTCCAAATTATTTTTAAAGCAAAACATAGATAGAAATAAAGGCTAGTAATCAATCTTGTTTGTTTTTGAAGAGAGATGTAAAATATAATGATTACTTTACAAGAACTAAGTACAACAAATTCATGTTATTTGTTTGAAAAAAAGTAATATTGAACTAGCATTAGCCGATTAAAAGTTGTATTTCATCAACTGTTCTGCTTTAATCTAAGTTTCCAACTATACTAAAACATTTTGAAGATTACTATAAATGCCTATGCTTTTTTTAAAAAAAGTGATGTCATTAATACAGAAACAAAATACTTACTTTTTTTGATTTTTTCCTCAAAGTATAACCTCTGTACCAACCTAAAAAATAAAATGTCTTAGTAAGTTTTATTACTAATTGGAAAATAAGAATGCCCATATATATTATCATTTATAATTGTGATGTATCTTCATAAGAGCACTTTATTTATAGTTACTAATTTCCTGATTTCTGATTCCTTACCAAAAAATTATAATTTGACAAGTATCTAAGAAAATTCCTTTGTTATAATTTAAATTATTCAACATATTTTATTCAATATAAACATAGAAAGATTAAATCTGATAGACCAACCGACACACTGTTTGTATATATGTATGGAAGAGAGCTAATGTTTTTATGTTCTGTTTGTTTTGTTTGTTTTTAAAAAAACCCAATAAAATTGTTTTCAAAAAAAAAAAGAAAGATTAAATCTCATCTCTCCAAGGACAATAATCCCCAATGTCCAGCATTTGTCTACAACCTAGTAGAAAACTAAAGATGGCAGTATATGCAATGGATTAATATAACATGTGACATGTCCCTAAAACTTAAAACACAATATAATTTCAAGGTTTCTCATTAATTCAGATAAGAAACATTAAGCCAAGCAAGTCCAACCCACAGACCATGGACCATATACACCCCGGGCAGCTAGTAATCAAGCTCATAAGATCATAAACTTTTAACATTATTATATGATTTATATACATTAACTATATTATATATTTTATATGCAGCTCAACCCAATTCCTCTTCACTCCATATGTAGCCCAGGCAAGCCAAAAGATTAGACACCTCTGCATTAAGTCTTATACCCCTTGAAGAAATAATGTTCTCACTATTATCTTAGACTGCAAGTTCCACAGCAATTTCCCCTAATCCAGATTGCTTCATATAGTGAAGGCTACACGTCCTTTTAATTCCAACAGGAAGAAATCTAGATTAAAATGACTGTCCTACTTTTTTTTACGTGTGCATTCTCAAACAGAAAAAAGAACTGTATCACCATGATCAGTACCTATTCAGAATATTGTATGTTTTGTTTTTACACTGCTTCAGTAAACTTCCACACCTTGAGCATCAACATCTATAGAAAGAGTCTACTCATTTCTCATTAGGTAGACATTTTCATTAAAGCAAAGCATAAAATATTCCACTCCATTCTCACGATTGCTTATAGCAGTGGTCCCCAACCTTTCTGGCTCTGCAGACCAGCAGTGGCAGGGGGAGGGAGGAAGGGATGCTTCTGCACGTGTGCCATTTGTGCAAATGCAGCTTTGTACGTTTACATGCCAGTTGCACGATCCGGTTCCCAACAAGCCATGGACTGGCACTGGGCCATGGACTGGAGTCTGCGGACCCCTAGTTTATAGCAAGTTATTTACACAAGTTGTATACTGAAATATTTTGCTCAAAAATAAATGTGTTACCCAATTTAGATTCTACTTCTATTTTCCTCATATCTTTCTGCATGGATAAGGCCTTTCTGTCTACCAATTTTAATTCTACAGTGGTACCTGATATTTTTCAGATTGCCTTCACTGACTATATATTGTAGTATAATTTCAGTTTATTAAAAGTTTTTTTAACATTTGGGGAAACAACATGCCATACTCTAGAAATAAAGTGGTAACGTCTCATTTACTATGTCCCAATCTGCAACACATCTGCAAGTGATCAGCATCATGTGTTTTTATTGCTAACAAGCCCATTCTGGTTTAGGATGAGTTTTTAATTAAAATAAAATCTCACAAACAATAAACATTCAGAATCATGGTGCTATGTCAGACAAATTGGGAGATCTTTCTCACAAAATATATCCATTCAGCACAGACTTGGCAAGAAACTTTGCACTGTAAACTATTATATATGCCAGGCTCAGGCTCAGGGAGTTCAAACAAATGAGGGTTTACTGTACTTGGGGCCCATTCTGTAATCATTGCTATA
This sequence comes from Pseudonaja textilis, assembly GCF_049901715.1. Classification (NCBI taxonomy): domain Eukaryota; kingdom Metazoa; phylum Chordata; class Lepidosauria; order Squamata; family Elapidae; genus Pseudonaja; species Pseudonaja textilis. The sequence goes on from NC_141993.1 coordinate 33,496,515, forward strand.
ATTTTTGAAATTTGCTTGCTGTTTCATTTTCATATTGTCCCTCTATCTCTGATTTTATCCTTTTATCTTTTTCCTCCCAATATTTCTCTTCTCTTCTCTTTCCTTTATTCATTTTTAATTGGTTGATTCTTGATAGGAGATCCACATTTAATATATTGTTTTTAATTTTCTTTCTCTGACATGACTCAGGCTCAGGAGTCAGATTCTGAATTTGAAGAAGCTACTCCAGCTAAACCTGTGGAATGTCAGTCTCAGGAGATACCAAGCCAATAATCACATAATGCTGATTAATATAGGCACCACTCGGACAACTTAAGCAGTCGGGTGAGGATTATGTACTGTCTTCCAGCCTGCTACCCAGCCAGCAAAGAGAGAGGAGAGAAGTTACTTTTCATAAGACTATTTGTCAAGCAAGGGAGTAATTCTCTGAAACAGCTTGCTCAGCCCATTTTAAGAAGCATATCTGATATATGTTCTTTTTCTGAAAAAGGGTGCTGGTACTTAACCTGACACGCCCGTTCTCTTTGAGCTGTGAAGAGCATCCAGTACTGGGAGGTGCTTCAGTCTCTGCATGTTTAGGCTGTGCATGTCTAGGCTGGGCTTAATGTGTGGAACGCTCCTCCTCCACGGGACCCTTCCCCAGCATTCCCCAGTTTTGGCGAAGATGAGAGAAATAAACACCCTCGTCCTCAATGCCCTAACAATTCGTTGGCCAAAACATGACCCCGCCAGATAGAAAAAGGGTGGGGCTGGATGCTCTTCACAGCTCAAAGAGAACCAGCATGTCAGGTAAGTACCAATCCCCTTTCTCCCATGAGCTGTTCAGAGCATCCAGTAGTGGGTCATACCAAAGCTTGGCCTGTCCTACAGGAGAGACTCCGTCTGGCTTGGAATCCCCTTCTGGTCCCTGTGGATCCATTGCAGAACTCTTCTGCCAAAGGAGGCCTCAGTGGAAGCAAACACATCTATTTTACAATGCCTAATGAAGGGCGATGGAGGTTGCTGCTCGACAAATTTCAGTTATTGGTGCCTGTGTGGCCCATGCTGCCGATGTTGTGGCGCTCCTTGTTGAATGAGCTGTTATGCCCCTGGGCACCTGTAGTGATTAAGTCTGATACGTTTTCGCTATCGCGGCCCATAGCCAACGGCCTATTGTAGAAGATGAGACCTTGCATCCCTGAGTGTTGGGCTGAAATGACACAAATAAGGCTTCCGTTTTTCTGAAAGTCGCTGTGCAGTGAATATACATTTGCAATGCTCGCCTCACATCAAGCCAATGCCATTGTAGTTCCAACCCTTGGGATGGTCTGGGACAAAAATTAGGAAGTATCAGCTCTTGTACCCTGTGAAAAGCCGAGTTAATTTTGGGTATAAACGTAGGATCAGGACGAACGACCACACAGTCAGAATGGAAGACATAAAGATCTTGTCTGATCGACAAAGCTGCAAATTCTGAAATACAATGAGCGGAAGTGATCGCTACGAGGAAAACTACTTTATATGTCAGAAATTGAAGACTTGACGATTTCAAGGGTTCGAAAGGGCACTTAGTGAGTGCAAGAAGGACCTTGTTAAGGTCCCAGGTGGGATAGAGGTGAACCGCTGGCAGGCGTAAATTTGTGGCTCCTCAAAGGAAACTCCGTATGCGAGGGTGATGGGAAAGAGATAATAGACCTTCACAAGCTATAACTGATGCCAAGGCCGCCACCTGTCTTTTCAACATATTAGGTGATAATCCCTTGTCAAGCCCCTCTTGTAAGAACTCTAGGATTTGAGCCACAGATGGAGAGATGGGATCAATTTGAAACTTGGTACACCATTTGCAGAAACTGGACCACGTAGCATTGTAAATGCGAGTTCTTGAGGGGCGTCTGGTGGCTTGAATATTGACAATAACTCTGTTGGAAACTTTTCACTCTTCAGACGACTCCACTCAGCCTCCAGACAGCCAGGTGCAACCACTGAGGGTCCGGATGTTGAAGGGGTCCCTGGGTTAGCGAGACCCTGTCTGGCGGAATTCTCCATGGTATTGATACAGATAGACTACGGAGGTCTGCAAACCATGGCCGTCTGTGCCAGTAAGGAGCTACTAGAAGCAGCTCCGCCCTCTTGTGTAGCAGCTTCTGGATGACCTTGGGAAGCAGTAAAAGTGGCGGGAATGCGTACAGAAGTCCCGGAGGCCATCGGCCACAGAGTGCATTGAAGTTCTCTGCTCCTTGCGAGGGGTACCTGGCAAAAAATCTTGAGAGCTGAGCGTTGAGGGGGGAAGCGAACAGGTCTACCACCAGCTGTCCAAATGTCCTGACCGCCTCTTGAAACAGGGTCGGATGGAGGTGCCACTCTGATTGATCGATCATGGCCCTGCTTAGCCAGTCTGCCTGTGTATTCAACAGTCCTGAAATGTGCTCTGCTCTGATGGAAAGTAGGTTGCTCTCCGCCCAATGACAAAAGTGCTCCGCTTCACAAATGAGGTGTTTCGACTGTGTGCCCCCCTGTTTGTTTATGTGAACTTTTGCTGTTACGTTGTCGGTCAATATTAGCATGTATTGATTGCGTACCTGTGGAAGGAAGCTGTGGAGAGCCAGGTGTACTGCTCGAAGCTCCAGCCAGTTTATGCTGCACGACTGTTCTATGGAGGACCAGCAGCCTTGGGCTGTGAGCGATTGAAAGTGAGCTCCCCATCCAGACAGGCTGGCATCGGTGGTGACAGTAAGTCTGTGGAACTCTTTGAAGAGACAACCTCTGTTTATGACTGATCTGGTCCACCAGTGGAGTGATATGAGGGCCTTTGATGGAACCTTGACTTGTATTTGGAGTTGCTTCAGCCAGATCGCTGGTACGGGAGCAGGAACCACTGGAGGGATCTAGTGTGAAGGCGGGCCCAAGGAATAATAGATATACATGAGATCATCTTGCCTAACAATTTTGAAAGGTCAGCTAGGGGTACCCTTTTTTGAACTCTGATCTCCTTAACTAATTGATGAGTGCTGTTTTGTCTATCCGGTGACAGGAAAACTTTGCCTTCCACTGTATCTATGATTGCCCCAGATGGATTAATCAAGTCGATGGTGTTAATTGACTCTTTTTCCAATTGATTGAGAACCTGTGTAGTTGTAGGGATTGTAATATGGTCTGAGTATCTCTGAGTGCTTGATGAACGGAAGAGGACAAAATTAATATAGCATCAAGGTAAACTAGAGTCATACACCTTGAATTCCTTATTTACCACCAAATTGCTTTAACCGTTAGTAGTTCAGATTCTTGTAGAGAGCTTAAGCTTGCAATAAATCTTTATATCCTTTGAACTATCTGGATCTCCTGATTTCTCTGATGCTTGACATGACCTTGAGTAAACTGTGAACCACCATAGCAATTGTGGTTGAGTGAATAATTGAAAACAGAAGCAATACACTCTTCCTTTTATTGCCACTCACTAAGCTTAGCTACAGCATTATTGCAGGTGAAAGGCAAATAGAGAAGAGAGAACTTTGTTCTGTAATCTATGGGTTATCTTAAATATCAATACACCAATTGATTTACTTTGGAGTACTCTAGCAAGAGGGTTGCTATTAAAATAGAATGAACAAGCTACCTTTCTCTTGAAAATATATTCACTTGTTGAAATATTAAGTAACAGGATCAAAATTACTAATATAAATCACATATAGTATATTTTATATTAGCAAACTAAATTTGCTAATAAAATGTATTATATTCATACAGATCACAGTAATTGGTGATATTATGGTTGGATTCATGTGCTATATGTGTACTTAAATAAATAGTGGTTTAATGTTATACATTTCAGCATATGCCAAGGAATCATTATGGTATTGCCAGAATATTATCTTAATCCTAGAACAATCCCCTTCTTCTTCACAGAAAAGCTCCGACTGCTATCAGTCTTACTAAAGGATAACATTATGGTCATCAGAATTAACTGGAAGTACAGCTGAGGAAGAATATATTTTCTCACAGCCCTAGACTGTTGGCGGGGAGCTGAATGCAAAATTAAGCTCAAATCAGTATCACCCCAAAAAACTGAGCCATAGTCTCTATTATATGTAGCTATATAAATTAATCAGTACCAAAAGCTCAGGTGTGCATTATAAATCACAATGGGAACTATGAATCAACTCTATCCAACTACTGACTGAAGCAAGTAACTAAATGACTTACCTTTATTAAAAGATAAATAATTTATTATGGCAAATTACCACTTTACTACATATTACAACTAATATCAATTTCAATTTTGCATATATATGGTTTTTTTAAGAAGGACGACATGATTGAACCATAGTCTTGTAATGTAACTTCCATACCAGGATTATGATTCCATTTTTCCAAGTGTTTAAATCCATATAGAAATGACTGACATAGAACCAGTTAAATCTCATCAAGATAAATTACTAAAATAATTCATCCCTTCATCATTAAAATATGTATATGCTTCACAGAACCATGTAATTCATAATTTCACTAAACATCATTTAAAATAATTCTTAATGTATTCAACTGGGATAAACCTTTAGCATGAGCATTTTCTCAAGTGCCAAGATCTTCAAAAGCATAACTAACCAAACTTAATGGCCATAATTTTCCTGCTTTAAACATATTTAAATATTTCTATAATATTTAGCTGTCAGTATTTAGTTATGCAGGAAGCAAAACATCCCAAAACTATTTAAAAAGAGATTCCTTAATTATCAGTTGATACTTCAGCTGACATGAATAAAAACCTGCATTCATGCATTGTCCTTTTTAGATAGGAAAATATTATTGTAAATAAGTTTATAATCTTGATTAAACATCATATAGTCACTGATTTACCAATATTTTATTAACTAATCAATTAAAAATATAATATAACATAATTAAAAACATTAATGTTAGCTACAATTATTAAATAAGATTAAGATTCTCCAAAAATATAGAATCAGTAGATCCATTCTATCAAATTATTCTATCATATTTTATCAACTATCAACCCCCGACAAATAATATTCAAACATACTTAGATCAGATAATATGCAGTTCAGTTTCAACAAAAGCTACATTATTTATCTAAATTAAATGAAGATTTCTTGTACTTGATCCAGAATTTTTTTTTCTAAGATGCATAAATGGCTGTTTCCTAAATAAACTTTTAAACTTAATAACATTTATTACTTGAATTCAAAATCCTTGTGTAGTAATAAATATTATTACATTTGAAATGTGTAAATTTTCAATTATGTCTTTTTCTGCTATATGACACCCAGAGTTACTGTGTGTTAGTTGGATGGCCATTTAAATTTGTTTGATGAATAGTAAGTTTTTTTTAGAAAACACTCATTTCTTTTTCTTGACTAATGCATTTGTCATTTATTTTGTGAAGATGTTTTACACTTCGATGTTTTTATGCTAAAACATGTAGGCATTATGTATTACAAAGAAATGAATTGCAAGTGTTTTATAAGATTGGCAAATTTAACTTTAAAGCTCCACCTAACTTGAGAAGTGAATAATTCTGCAAATAATGCAAAACCCAAAGCCAAAGTCCAAAAGAGTAATGTTTTTTCAGAAAATAGAATATACTACTTTAATGTTGTCAACAATATTCAAAAAATTAAATCCTCAAGCAGACTTTAAGAATAGCAAAGCACTTAGACTTATCTACCACTTCACAGTGCTTTACAGCCCTCTCTAAGTGTTTTGCAAAGTCAGCATAAAGCCCCCAACAATATGCGTTTGGAAGGATGGAAGGCTGAGTCAACCTTGAGCTGGTAAGGATGGAACTCCTGCCTACAATACTGCATTTCCACCATGCTTCATGACAGCAAATAACTTCTTTGCTTTAGAGAAGTTCAGACTTTGCACAGTGCTATCTTAAAACAATTGATATTTGACAGCATCTGTAAAACCAGAAACCAGAAACCACTTTAACAGCCTGACTTGAGCTTAATTCTGCATTCAGCTTTTTTTAGATTTAATACACGGTCTACTTGTCTCCCTTAACATAGAGAGGAAGGGAATTCTGAGTGTGACCTCTAAACCCAAAGAGTTCATTCACACAAAGTTTATCTGAGCTTATTTCAAAAAGCTAAACACATCAGGTTAGATCAGGATACAAGCTGAATAGAATACATCAAGAAATACTGGGCCTATGAGCTAGAATGAGAAGTTGAAAAAATATAAGGCAATGGCAAAACACTGCCACACTTTTTCAGAAAAAAATTACGTGTCATGTCCACAAAGTTGTGAGTTGAGTTAAAACACAAAATATTTTTCTTTTATTGTACTTTAGAAATAGTATAAATAATTAAATTAAAACAGGGTTGCATAGGTCCACTTATGCATATAAGATTGACCCAGCCTTCCATCATTCCAAGGTCGGTAAAATGAGGGCCCAGATAGTTGAGGGCAATATGCTGACTCTGTAAACCACTTAGAGAGGACTGTAAAGCACTGTGAAGCGGTATATAAGTCTTGAGCTATTGCTATAAGACCATCAGAATGACATAGAATCCATGAATCTAAAACATCATTCAAAATCTAATTTATGCTGCAACTCAGTTAGCATACAACTATCTTCATTATCCAGCAATGAAACAATGAAGCTTGACTTTTAGGAAAAAAACATACAGAAAATGAAAGTGGGAATACATATCATTTGCCACCAAAAAGACACTTCCCTGTGTATATTATAAATAAGCAGCTTTTCCTAGCTTACACGGTACTTCTTCCATTTATGTCTAAATGTTAGAGGAAAATGAGTAAAGGAAGAGCAAGCAAATGTATATATTGATGAGAAAGAAAATAATTCTAGCAAGAGCTTACTGGTAGTGGTAGTATGGGTAGTAGGGGAGAATTGATAACATTGTTAAAGAGTACAGCATTGTATTTGCAGATACAAGAAGACTGAAAACATAATGCATTCAAAGGTAGGCAAGCACAGCTGGATACAAGAGAAAGAATGAAGAGATTGTCTCCTAACCTGTACTGAAAATTTCTGGGTACAAATCAGTGGTGGGATTCAAATTTTTTTACTACTAGTTCTGTGGGCGTGGCTTGGTGGGCATGGCAGGGGAAGGATTCTATAAAATCTCCAGTCAGAGGTGGTATTTGCCAGTTCTCTGAACTACTCAAAATTTCCACTACCTGTTCTCCAGAACTGGTCAGAACCTACTGAATACCACCCCTGGTACAAATCCCTATTCCTGAATGGAGATTTTAACTTTAACAAATCACTTTCACTCTAACTGATTTCACAGAGCTGCTAAGAAAACAAAATGGAGAGTTCTCTGTATACATCTCATTAATTAAACATCTCACAATAGTAAGCATTCCTGCTGCTTTAATTTATGATGAAGAAAATGCACATAAAGGGTTATTTCTGAAATAGCTGATCACCATGTAGTTTTTTTTTTTAACAAAGTGTAAGTAATTTAGAGGATAAGCATCTTTTATATTTTCAGCATTTAAGATTAAGCCCTTTTAAAAGATGGATTTTATTTATTATCTGCAAGGGTACCAAGAACATCTATCACCTTTCTAACTCCTTAACAGATACCACCAGAGATCTATACAAATTAAGATACACAAACATTAATCTTGGGGTGTGTGGTTTTTTTTTTCAGAAAAAGAAAAAAAGACATTTGCATCTTACAAAGGTTATTCATCAATTATAATATGCCTATTTAATGTGTAATGACTGTTAATTTTAGTGCTTATTTAAATGTTTCAATATTTCATTAGGTCTCAAAATAGAACTGGTTTTCCAAAATAAGCAAGGCACACTAAGCCAAAATGCTAATAATAATGACTATGGGAATAATGATTAGGAAAGAAACATTTATTCCACTTGCCTTCGTGTGTTTCCAGTATGTGCATGGTGTCTCCTATTTGTAGTGATAGCTCATCTGGACCCCGGGCATCATAATTATAGAAAGCTAAAAGGGAAAAGAAGAAAAAAGGTCATTATTTAAGTATTTTTAAAAATGCCAGAAAGAAAAACACCAAATGAGCAAAAACTTTGCACACACAGTTTATAGCCATTACTGTGCTGACATGGTTGAAAGCACTCTAACCAAAGCAAAGTCTCTCCAACATTTATTTATTGAATTCATACACTGCCCATTTCACTACCTAAGCAATTTTGTAAAACGAAGTTTAAAAAAGGCAAAGGATACCAAGTTGTATATGTCCATCCTGGGTAATGCTGTGGTTGCACTGCCGTAGGCACACTCAGTGGATAGTGTGGGATAGGCCCATGGCCACCATGGTAGTCATGAACTTTCTAGCTGTTTCCAAGATCCACCCTAGATATGGCAAATTAAAGTCCCCCAAGATTTCAAGCCTGGGGAACTCCATAACCAAACCAGAGGTGGCCTCCAGCAGCAGCATAGCTTTAAAAACAGGATTTCACACCAGCAATGTGTGGAGTAGCACTACTGAAGATCAACAGAGATTCCCAAATGACTGCTTCCTTGTCCCTCCTGCCCTGAGGTCTTGGCCGGTGTCATACACAAAATCCAGCTGGGCATATTGCAAAGAGATATATTGAGAGTATATCAAGCTTAACTTTCTGTATAGATGAATTCAACCTGATATATTAATAGTGGCTGCTATATATGTTTATACAAAAGTAAGTTCTATTAAGTATCAGGTAAATAGATATGTGAGATCAAATTTGGGTTGGTCACCCGGATCAGAGATTTACTCCTGGGGCATGTATATTTCCCTTTGTTCTTGAAACAGATATGTATTTCCACTAGAAAGTATCAATTGTGCTAGTACTTTTGCTGAAAACAATGTATGAAAAATATGTAACAGAAATTAATCTAGTAACTATAAAATGGACCTTGGTAATCTGGAACAGCTCTCCCTTCATACTTTCCCTCATCTGAGGATCATTCAATGATATTTGATTTGGATTACTTTAGATTATTCCCACTTTCAAGAAAAAGGCCACTTTCAAAGAACTCATGGTAATAGCATTGATATAGAGGGCTCTTTCTTCTTTACCTGGTTTCATCTTTTTAAAAAAATGGGGGAAGAAGCCTTTAGATTTGGGAATGTTACTAATATGTCTCATCAGAATGCTAAATCCTTGTCACTTAATTCCAAATAAGAGCCTGATAATCTTGAACACTGCCCAAATTATGGATCAGCATGATCAAACTGAAATTAAATCCAGGCAACAATGGACAGCGGATCAATATAAAGCAAGGCTAGAGGATTGCAGTTTAGCTTGTTCTCAACTGAGATCATACATCATGGTATTGTGGGATTTACATGGAAATTACTGTTTCTCAGGGCAGATGTTCATTAGGCCAATATAAAACAAAGAAAATGTGAAAAAATATGATATTTCTGTAGTTACTTACCAAGCACATCTAAATTATATTGAAGTAACCAAAAGATCTTTACAATGCCCAAGGCACGTCAAAACTTTGAGCACCCTAATGTTTGGAAATTGAAAGTTGAAAAATTTGACATGCCCTAGGTCAGGGCTGTCAAACTCATGCTCCCCCAGGCTGGATGCATCACACGCTGGCCACACCCATGCCTGGTTTAGCAAAGGGGGGAAAAGTCCTAATATGTCATGTGACACCGCCGTGATGATGCAAGTTTGACACCCCTGCCCTAGGTCAATAATCAACAGTCACCTAGCTTTATGACTGAGTGATTCAAGGCTAAATTGTAGAAGCAGAAACTAATAATTACAACAACAGAAACAATTTGTCTAAGACTGTAGGATTTTCTAAAATTATAGAAGTGCTAAGAAAAAGCCAAAAGTTATACAAATTGGTATAATATAAATAACTCTCATTATCTGATCTCATATCCATAACAAAAACTGGCAGTACATTGCTTGAACGTGACTTGTAGACCTCAACATAAAATATTAGTTTCATAAATGAGTCAGTATAAACAGACATATTTGCCTGAGATTATCTAGATTATTGCTACACAGCAATTGAATGCTTAATGGTTCTGCTTTTTGTACATAGCAACTATGTACGAAACATCAAAATCTGTAACATTTGAAATAAACGTATCAATATTTTGAGCTGAAAACAAACATGTATATCCTGAAATTTGGGGGGTGGGGAGGCTTTGTATATTTTTTTAAAAAGTTGCCTCTTACAATTGATTTTGTTTTGTATGCATACAGATTTTTAAACTTTTGCTTGTACATTGCTTTTGCTTTTTATTTCTCAGATTATTCACCTGAGTAACTCACAGTGCATACCCCAAAATTGCATGTGATTAATCTGCATTCCACTGATGATGCTGTCCTTCTTTTCTGAATAATTGCCCAATCAGACATAAGAAAAAAATGACAAAGTGTATTTTTCACATGTCACCTATTAGGGAAAAGTCTTTTCTAACTGTAAACTCAGTAAAGATTGGCAGCATTGTACATGCATATATCCTGCTATCAAATAACCAAAGTTGGGGCCTGAAAGCTAAAACATATGAAGAACGGTTGCAAGAATTGGGCATGGCTAGTCCAGTGAAGAGAAGGACCAGGGGTGACATGATAGCAGTGTTCCAATATCTGACAGGCCATCACCTAGGAATAAAGATGCATTTTCTGACAGGAGAATAATCAACCAATGGAATAGCTTCCCTTCAGAAGTTGTGGGTACTTCATTACTGGAAGCAGTCAAGAAGAGACTGGACAGCCACTTGTCATGAATGGTATAGGGTCTCCCGCTTGAGCAGATTGTTGGACTTCATGACCTACAAGACCCCTTCCAACTCTATTATTCTGTATTCTATTCTGTACTTCTGGATGCCAGTTTTGGTTATAAAAGAACTATAGAATGTACACTGTAGTGAAGATAACTTACTAGAGATGAATTACAAAAATTTAATTAAATTCCTTTATTTCAGTCAGTTTCAGTCATTGTAGGTTTAAGGGTAGAGCTAGAGCCTGCTCCCTAGACCTCTGCTTTGTGGACTGCTCTCTCTTGCTCTCTTTCCTCTCTGTTCAACATCTACACAAAACTGTTGAGCGAGGTCATCCAATAGCATGTAGTTCAGAATCATCACTCTGCTAATGATAACCAATTAACCCTTGCAACTCCAGGCAAGGCAAGTAAGACTATCAAAGCCCAACCCCCACACCTGCAAGTTGTATCAACAATATCCTACTATAATCTGTACCTAGACCAGGTAGTCGGTACAGGTATTCCCAACTTACCACAATTTGTTCAAGGACTGTTCAAGGTTACAGCAGTGTTGAGTGAAGGAACTTATGGCCAATCCCCAAAGATGACCCTATCATCATGCAACACTGGAATGTTCTTCCAAAATATCTTGGGTGATTTGTTTCATCAAATTAATTGCCTACCTCATCAGCAAGTCCTTCTCTAAATTGGTCAGAGACAATGCTTTCCATCCCATATTTCTGGCAAATATTTTAAAACCAACATGTATGCCGACATCCTATACTAATCATGCTTACATTCATTTGCAGGTTTCATGGTTGATGGTCATGTGTCTTTTATGGTTATCAAAGAACTAAAATTCTGACTGAAATTTTAATAATTATCTAGTAGGGGTTCAATATTCTCAATAATAGGTAGGGCCCATTTAGCTCCAACCTTCTCTTTTTACCTTGGCTGGAAGAAATTTTTGTATGGGAGGCTACCTCTATATCCTGTAGTGATCACATATACCAATCAATTGGTTTCTGAAATGAGACACAACCCATTATCAAGCCATAATTCTCTCTAATATAAACACATTTAGGTATTTTTAAATAAACAGGTTATCTAAGAAAAATGAGAATAAACAAACAAAAAAAAGTCTGTTTCTTGGAAAAACAATTTCAAAGGTATATACAAAACAAAATATTCAGAAAATAAAAACCTTCTATGGATACTTTTTGACAGCATTCATAATTTTCTTAATGGCTTTTTTAAAAAAAGCTACGTCAGCATTTTCTTCAGTCATTCTCTTGAATTCCTCTCTCTTATCTTCTCACAAAATCATGAAAAGTATGGCCTGCCAACACAGCTTTAAATTAACATTTGAAATGATGCTTTTTCCCTTTAAAAATAAAACAAAAATTCTCTCTTCTTAGATCATTTTTAGAGAAGCACAAAATTGCTACAGATGTATTTTCAACTGAGTCACTTCCTCATTACATGCACATTGTAACAGAACTATCTTAATAGAATTTCATTCTATATACATGCCTTCTCTGGAGCAAGCCATTACTTGCTTCAGAGTATTCTGAATTAAAAGTAGTTATTTCAAATACAAGTTTACCTCAAAGCAAGTCCTATTAAATTCCTTGGGGTCAACCTTTGATAAAATTTCACATTAATATATCAGCAAACTTCCATGAAAGCATGACATTAATGCCCTTCTTACTATTATAAAAAATATAATCCGCTCATAACACAATAAATCTTATTAAATATTTTTTTCAAAATATAATATTTAAAAGCCATCACAAAACCAAAAACCTACTACACAATTCAATATGTTGAAACAAACAAAAACACAACACAGAGGCCTATCTAGCCTACCCTTGTTCAACTTGGTCCCTTTTTTGTTGTGTTGAATGATGTCCTACAACTCTCAATTATCCTGGCTTTCCCCTTTTGGTTCAAGATTATGGAAGATGAGGTCCAGCACATTTAGAAGGTGCTAGACTTCAGAAAGCTAATTTAGCTAACAGGAAATATCAGGAAGAACAATTAATTCTATAAAATGATAATACTGCACAATTTTTAAGGATGTACATTGTTGAATAACGTATCGCTGATCAAAAAACTTTGCTGCTGCCTATCCATAGGGATTATATTAAAGCACTGCAAAATGTTTCAATATATACTTTCCTAAATTATAACACATAAGAAGTACTATACACTATACTGTCCATAGTATTTAGAAGTTGGCAAAAATGTTCCATTTTCAACCTAGACACTGCTATTTCTAACTCTAATATTATTATTTCCAACACAATGCATTCTGGCTGGAAATTACAGAAGTTATAATAATGTAATAACTTCAGAAAATATCATGTTGGAGACAGTGCTGCCTTAGCATACAGCAGAGGTGTCAAACTCGTGGCCCGCAGGCTGGATGCCTCATGCGCTGACCATGCCTACCCCCGTTTTAGCAAAGAGGGAAAAAGTCACGATACTTCACATGATGATGTGACGCTGCAGGTTTGACACCCCTGCATATAGGATAGCAGGATATACTTGTAACAAGAGTTCTTCTACTTCCACGATCATGCACCAATCTCTCAATCCTGGTTCAGTCCACAAGCCTATGAGGAAACAGCTAATCAGTCTATGACAATTCAACACTGAGACTCATTACAACACAGTGTCTATACAACAATCTACTTCTTAAATACAATAAGCTAAACAGGCATCTGATAGGAACTGTCATTCACATTCCACACTGGCCTCTGATGAATTAGAAGCATTGATCCAGAGTATTTTGATAGGATTTTAAGTAAATTTCTTTTTTTAAACCAGCTTGTTGGAGAGATAGCCTGAAGCATGCATCTCTGCATTGCTTTCTTTAAGCAATCCCCAAAGAGACAATAATATTAAAATCCAATTCCTTTGGGGGAACAAAAAATGAATACTACAACAAGTGCTTTGTGTGTGTGTGTGTGTGTGTGTGTATCAATCATGCTAAGCTAAACAAAATTACGATAAGAACAGAAAAAGAATGAAATGTAGTGAGCAAAGAAATTAATGTCAGAAGTTAAAATGAAATTTAACTAAGCCCAGTTTACACCAACACTATTTTTTTATCTTTCTGTATTTTTTGTCCTTGAAAGTTGTACCTAATTCCACCCTGTCGATATAGAAAAAAAAACCATCTGAGAAAGAAATACCAGATTTCGTATATTAAGAAAAATGGTTAAGAAGCACTAAGTGGAATTCTGAACAATGCCTTTTACACCAGCATCAGTCCTAACATGCGTAAATCATTCACTATATTTTTCCTTCATACACAATACCTTGATCTCTGACACATGATTTTTAAAAGCCATGCTGTAAATTACATCATACAAGGTAATAATTTACTGAGACTCACTTGGACTCTTCAGTGAAGCAACTTGCCTCCAGAACTCGTGGGTGCTCCAACACTGGAGGTTTTTAAGAAGAGACTGGACAACCATTTCTCTGAAGTGGTAAAGGGGTTTCCCGCTTGACCAGGGGGTTAGACAAGAAGATCTTCAAGGACCCTTCCAACTCTGTTATTCTGTTTATTGTCTTGCAAAGTATTTTAGAAGTATAAATTGAACTACTTTCTCTTTCATTAAATCTTTACAAGTATGTTGGTAGAAGCAGAACATTTTATCTGCATCCATTGTTTCATGCCTTCTACAGCTCAAGCAATATCTTCAAATTCCTTGGCAGTAAACTCTTTCACCTGCACATTACTCAGAGGTGGTATTCAGCCGGTTCACACTACTTGGGAGAACCAGTAGCGATAATTTGGCGTGGGTCACCAAACAGGTAACAACTTCTGGCTGGCCACACCCCTGAACCGGTTCCTGGTTGCAGCTTGCTCACTTGCCCCGCCCTACGCTCACCCCGCCCAGTCACTGCTCACTTCACACTGGGTCCTCGTGGCTTAACCTGCCTTCCCACATGGTGCTTGGCCGTATGCCCCAACTGAGCAGCTCTGATCTTCCTACTGAAAGCCTGCGAGTCATGCTAGCCCCCCCTCCCGCATCCCCGGAGCTTGCCTTTCCCTCCACTCAAGCCTCTGTTGCCCTCTTCCTCCTTCTCCCGGGGGGGAGGAAGAAAGGCACGGGCGCAGCATGCTCAATCCTCCGTTGCCATCTTCCTCCTTCTTCCTGGGGGGAGGAAAAAGGCATGGGCGCAGCATGCTCAAGCATCCATTCATTCCGCTGAGATGAAGCTGCCACCTCTTTTCCAGAGCAGCCCCATCCCTGAAAGAGGCTCCTCCAAGGGATTCAGCAGCCCACCCCAACCTCCCCCCAAGATTTGGAGACTGGGCTCCAGTGGGAGCCTTTGCGGCTGGATGGCATTACGTAAAGAACACGGATTTTTCTGTACATGGGGGAATTGACAAAATTTGGAGGGGGGCAGTTGACTGGCGTGGAGCACAAGGTCGAAGGGGCGATGTGAGCGAAGGCTTTGCCCATGCTTTTTTTCACATCTACTTTTAAAAAACTCGTATATTCTCAGCAGCCAGCCAACCAGCGAGCTGTCAGGCTCTGGACAAAATGCAGATTATTTTGTTGTTCAAACAGTTTGCGCTCCAGTTCCTCCCCAATTAGTGGCAAAGGTGTGGGGCAGCATGGGGCAAGGACTTCAAGGGAGGTGGAGGAGGCAGTCTGTTGCTGGTCATGACTGATGCAGCTGCTCCATTGGGGCAAGGCAAGGGGTGAGTAGGGAGGCACAGCTGCAGAATGAGCGTTGGGAGCTGCCTGGGGGGCTGCAAGGATGCACAAGGAGATGCAGTGTTTGATGCTAAGGGCAATGTTTTAGATGTGAGTGTGGGCTGGGCAGAAACTCCCAAGGGTAGCCCCGCCACCCGCCGGAGCTCCTCCGCAAGCTTTCTTCATTCTCCTGCTGGTCTAGAGCTTGCTGGATCAGTTCATTCCAGACCAGTATCATGAGAGAGAGTGGGGTGTGTGTTTGTGTGTGTTTCAGGTGGGCACTTGGAAGTGTGTGTGTGTGTGCGTGTATGTGTTTGTTTGTTTGTTTCAGGTGGGTCTCCTCTCCTAGCTTTAGAAGGAGAGGGAAGGGAAGGGAAGGGAAGGGAAGGGAAAGAGAGAGAGAGAGAGAGAGAGAGAGAGAAACAGAAAGAGAGGGGGAAAGAGAGGGAGAGAGGAAGAGAGAGAGAGAGAGAAAGAAAGAAAGAGAGGGAGAGAGAGGAAAAGAGAGATAGGGAAATATTTTAGTCAAAGGGTCTTCAAATTTGGCAAGTTTAAGACTTGTGGACTTCAACTCCCAGAATTCCTCAGCTAACATTACCGGAGGGGGTTGGACTGTTCTAGTCCAACCCCCTGCTCCAGCAGGAGATCCTTACAGAATCATAGAATAGCAGCGTTAGAAGGAACCTTGGAGGCCATCTAGTCCAACCTCCTGTTCCAGCAGGAGACCTTATATCATCTGGAATCTGGATTATTTTGGTGCTTCTAATAGAAAGGAAAATTGGCAGAGGAGTTTACTAGGACAAGGCTGCCATGCAGAGGAAAGCAGAGAAAGTCCTTCACTTATGACCACAATTGAGACCAAAATTTTGGTTGCTAAGCAAGAGCGTTGTTAAGTGAGTTTCACCACATTTTACTCAATCCATGATATCTCCTGGGTCTAACGGTCATGTGCAGGTTAGGGAAGTAAATCTGAAGGTATGTGCAATGTTCTAATGTATAGACGTTATAGTTAAATGTGTGGCAGAAAGTGGACTATGGGTGTGTTTTTCCAAACGCAGTGAGGTTGAATGTATATTGTTTTAGAAGAGCTGTGTGTGTGTGCATGTGTGTATGTGTACATACACATACGGTATATATAGTAGATAATGTATCTTTTTGTGTGTCTTTACACCAGGGTGGGTTTCTACTGGTTCTGTCCAACTCTGTAGAACCGGTAACTCTGAAGAGCGGCAGACACAGAACCGGTTCTATGTCTGCTGCTGTTGTGGCCCACCCACCCACCCACCCAGGCTCTTACCTGACCTTTATTTCCTGATTTTTTCAACTTCAGCTGCCCTGCGAGGCACAGCTGCAGTTTAAAAAGCAGGAAAAAAGGGCTTTTTGAAAGGCTACTTCTCTGCACGGAGCGTACTGATAACGATTTACAGGCGCACGCCAGCAGCATGCAGGGAAGCACATTGTAAATCACCAAATCTCGTAAATCACCGAACTGGTAGTTAACCCTGTCGGATCCCACCCCTGCTTTACACACACTATACTATGTAATATGTATGTATACATATGGCATATATACACAGGATTAAATAATGTATTTTGATTGTTCAATAATAGTAAATAAATAGGGAAATTGTATCTCTTTGAGGCCAGGCAAGGCACTCCTTGACGTGAGTGATGTCAAGTTGACCACGCCCACCCAGTCACATGACCAAGCCACGCCACCCAGTCACATGACCAAGCCATGACCACATGACCACCAAGCCACGCCCACCAAATAATTAATGCCCACAGAACCGGTAGTGAAACAAATTGAATCCCACCACTGACATTACCGTTTTCTTCTGATAGACTCTTCCTTTTCTCCATTTTGCACATCTAAATTTTAACAGTATTTAAAACCCCAATGGCACCTGCACATGTGCTACCCTCAACTGTACTCTTGCTAGCTCACATTAATTGAATTTTGGTTTGCCTTAAACAAAACCTGGTATCCATTTACAATTTACACTAAATCAAACATCTTTATAATTTTTAAAGTATCCAATTAAAAGGTAACATTGGAATCCCTCTTAGAATATACATGAATTCAATGTATTATTCATTTGATAACATTAACCTTGCTTTAAAAGCTTAATTGGAGATTTAGATATTATACCTATGCATTTAGACATGTTTAATTCAATATACTATTATATGTTTAGAAGAAAAAAGATAAAGCCAAGTACTCTATGAGTCTCTAATTTTTATAATAATCTACAAATATAGTAAATCTCAAAGGCAGGTTCAGATCTATCATATTTGTTCCAATAATATAATCTAAATATAAGCCATATTGTTTGTATGATTATGTTTCTAGTAACATTACATAATTATCAAGGATAGTTCTAATATCATTGACATATAAGAACAATTCAGTCATCATTATGTCTCAATTCAACCTAAATATCTTGACACTGTTTAATAGAAAACAGGTTCAATAAACAAACTGAAAATTAAAGGAGAGAAGGTTTTTCCTTGAAAATGTTTTGCTTCTCATCCAAGAAGCTTCTTCAGTTTATAGCTAGCACTATAGTATTTTATATTCATATTAAGCAAAAAATAGTGGTGTATAGCTTGCACACCTTGTAGGATCTTTCTCAGATATTAACATTACAGTAATATAAGTTTCATAATAAAGGAAATACATACAGATTAAATAAGAGACAACAGATTTTCAATAAATCTGTAAAGTACCAATAAATCTGTATAAATGCCATACCATTCAACTGGTAGTTCATTTGGTCTGGGGGCTTTCCCTAATTTTGTTTTTAGATTGCAGCATCTTTGTTCTTTCTTGAAATATCACTAGTTGTGCCAATTAATTTTTATCTTCTTGTGAAATATCTTCCATTTCAATATATTCCAAGACATTGATAAGTTGCTCTGAAGTTACAGAAGTACAGGTGCTCCTCGACTTATAACAGTTCACTTAGTGACCACTCAAAGTTACAATGGCAATGGAAAAAGTGACATGATCATGTTTCGCGCTTATGACCATTGTTGCATCTCCATGGTCATGTGATCTACATCTGGATGCTTGATAATTGACTCACATTTATGCTGGTTGCAGTGTCTTGGGATCATGCAATCATCTTTTGCAACCTTCTGACAAGCAAAGTCAATGGGGAAGCCAGGTTCACTTAACAACTGTGTTACTAATTTAACAACTGCAATGATTAATTTAACAAATGTGGCAAGTCATAAAATGAGGCAAAACTCACTTAACAAATTTCTCACTTTGCAACAGAAATTTTGGGCTCAATTGTGGTTGTAACTTGAGGTCTACCTGTACAAAGGTCATTTAAGTTAGTATCAGAATCTTAAAGGAACTAATTAATAAATTTTAATAAATAATAGGGTATCATTAATCTGAAATCCAAAAGAAAATTTTGTTGTTTTTGTTGTTTCAATCATTTTCCATACTGAATGACTTTAACAACAGTAGGTGTAAAAAACAAGTGATAAGATAAGGACGTGAAATGAATATATCTTGCTTATTTCAGTCAGCCACAGCAAAACTAATACTTGTACTTTTGTGATCACTAGAGTTTGTTCACTCATTGTAAATTATTCACAAATTCAATTGCAAATGGATATGCCAAAATCAAGCCTAATGTTACATGAGTACATTTATAAAATTAATAGGCCACCATTTGTGATATCAGAGTATTTAAAATATCAATGAAGAATCAGAATAGTACATTGTTGTTCCTGATAAATTCAGAGTATATTTTCAGAGGCCATTTAATTAAGTAAGAAATTCATGTTCGTGTTACTCATTGTCATAGGTGAGTATAAGAAATGCTAAAAAAATAATTTTAAGAGGAAAGAAACTATTCACAATTCTCTACTAACACAGATATAAAAGAGAAGAGAGGAGATAACAATAAAAACATGGTACCCTGACCACAAAGTACGTTTTAAAAGCTCTTCTCTCCAATGATTAATGCAACTGAGTTCACTTTATTGGGTTTCTATCTCAACTGCCTCAAATGCATAACAGTTCCAGCAGTTCTTCACAATGCTAATTAATATAAAGTGACATTTTATAGATGCAGGAATTAAACAGGGGAAATATGGAATTTACTAGCTTCATTATGTATCCAGTGCCTGGCTCTCATTGCTGTTTTATTATTCACACTCTTCCAATTTTCAAACCTGTTCTCCATACAGTTGAACATAACTGTATATATAGCTACACACAGACAGACACACCCCTACAAAAGACCATTTCACTAGAACTACATGAAATATTAGCAGGAAAAGATAGCAGTGATCTTCTAACTGCTCCAAGAATTTGTTTATTCCAACAATATATCTGTTCAAAACATTTTTTAACAAGTACATCTTTCATTAACCATAATTTCAAACATTTTATTTGCACATTCAATAAGCTAAGCCACACCAAAAAAAACTTCATTAATAAAGCAATTAGTAAAATATGCAATACTATTATATAGAACTGTGGCAAAAGGAACAATGGATTTGTTTTGTGGAGGGGAAACCAAAAATAGAATAGCTATCTATCCTTTTAGATGCTCAAAACCACAAAGCTTCTAACAATTAGTACAAATTAAAAAAGCCTCCCTAGCAATCCCTCTGGCCCTCCCTTTCACTTAAGCCAACTGTTTGTGCCACTAATGTTTTCTCAAGCAGTTGAAGAATAAGAAGTCACGTTGCTTTCCTATTGCTATTGGTTAAACAGCATTTAACCCTCAGAATTGTAACCAGACACTTAAATAAGTGGCATTGTCAGTAAACCTTTAAAAAGAAACTATTGTTGTTGATGAAGGAGGCAGAAGAAGAGGAAAAGTATTTACTGAAAACCAAAAATAGATTTGCTTTCTCAACAGGAAAGTATCAGTTGTAGTAACCACTTGCTACTACGTTACATATTCAATGCTTCTGAGCATCTTTGTAATCCACTTTTCTTTCACATGCAGTGCCCTTCATACAATTCCTGTTTTAGGCACCACTCACAAGCAAAATAATACTGGTAATTCTAGTCAGGCAGACCGAACACATCTTTCATGATCTTATTCTCCACAAATCAAATACACGTCCAGCCAAAATTAATGTCTCCAAGAGACTATTCTTGGAGACTTCAAGAGACTCTATTCATTTCAAACCAAGAAATCTGAACATATAAATCCTGAAAAAGCTGAATCTATCAAGAATGTGCACCTACTGTCTAAAATTTACAATGCACATCCGTAAGTTCTGATGTAATACAACAAATTTTCTTGAAACAACATTTATCTCGGATATTATATTCCATGCCAGTTTCAGACATTATGCCTTATGCTTTCAAGCAAACCTTCAGCACCATATGCTTTTCCACATATCCTCTATAGATTTCTACAGTGAAAACTTATTTATTATTCAAATTTACAAGAGATATGGAACAAATCCAGACTTGCAATCTTGTCAATACAGTAAACTTTGCTAATCATTGGGTTTTCCTTTCTCTATCGGCTATACATCATTCAACAGCTGTATGTCAACAAGCTAGCAAAGGAAAATGATTCTAATTCCTATCTTCATCTAAGAGGGTTAGGACCATAACAGCAGTAATGCCATTCAAATCAGGCAGAGCAAGCATAACAAATTAACGTTAGTTGCCACCCATCTTATATCCAATGATTCTACTAATAAACTACTATTAAGATACATGGTGATGCAGTGGTTAGAATGAAGCATTGCAGGCTAATTCTACTGACTGCCAGCAGTTCAATCCTGACCACCTCAAGGTTGACTCAGCCTTCCATCCTTCCGAGGTTGATAAAATGAGGACCCAGATTGTTGGGGGCAATATGTTGACTCTGTAAACCACTTAGGGAGGGTTATAAAGCTCTGTGAAGTGGTATATAAGTCTAAGTGCTACTGTTACCTATATTGGAGGTATGTAAATCATATGAAAATGCTAAAGTGGAAGAAAGCATTTATCTTTTAGAATTATCAACAGTAAGGAAATCAGAAGTCAAGAAATATGCCATATACTAGCTGTATTGGTATGTGAGAATGACCTTTGGAGATGAAGGAAGAACCACAGCCAGGGGAATGGTCCAAAAAGAGGCAGCTTATCCCGCAAAAGCATAGAGGGTAAAACACATCGCCCTAGTTGGGCTGTAAGGGGAGAAATGTACTTTCAGACTTGTAAGGTTTTGTTAATGTAACCTTACATAAAGTAAGATGAGTTCATCTCAACATTCTTTACAAGGCTGGCACTAGCACTTAATGGCTGATCTTACTGAGCTAAGCTGGACTGGGCCCAGTCAAAACCTAGACAAAAAAACTTGGGGAACATTCACACTGTTGCTATAATGTATGTCAAGAAAGCATTCCATATCATGACTAAAAAGAAAGTATGTGGCCATGAATTTATCAGGAATTCAGCTTGATCACAGATAGACTTTTTAACGTATACTATATGATATATGGATGAGAAATATCCTATTCTGTGAGGTTAAAAGAGTACACTAATTCCAGGATTTTACAGGCAGGAAAATAATTTGGTAAACATGAAGCCTTTTATCCAATTCATCACAAGTCTCATTTTAGCATTATTATTCTCAAGCATGCAACATGTGAAAAAGTCCATTTAACGCTCAAAGGATGTCAGTTCATGCAAGTAGTGCATATTCTGTACAAAGTCTAGCTTTTGAGAGTCAGACACTGCATTAGAAGGTTCTGATTCATGTTGAAACTAACCTGATGTCTTTACTGCCAAAAAACTGGGAAGTACTGTAGTTTTCCCAAGGGTCCTTGATAATGCACTACATCTTGGGAATCCTACAATTTGGAAAAGTACTGTATTCAAGTCTACATAGCCTATTATTTCAGATGAAAAAGTAAGGGGATAATGTAGATCAGTGGCTTCCAAGCTTTTGGCGCCAGGGAGTGGTTCTCTGGAGATCAGTTTTTCCTTGGATCTGGGGGGCAAGCTTTTGTGCACTGCCTGCATCTTGTGTGCACATGGATGGGCCTCCACTCACTTGTGTGGTCCAGTTCCTGGCAGGCTGCAGACCCAGTTCCAGTCCATGGGGCGGGGATTAAGAACACCTGCTGTAAATAACTTTTTCATTCTTATGCAATTGCTGTCAATCTACAATATTTCCAGTTTGATGAAAAAAATGGAAATTTGGAATCTATTTTCCAATATTTCATTCCAGCTCTTACTTCATGAGTTTAACATCTATGCTTGAAATGATTTTGGGACTTAAAGACTTTCTAGTTTTGGAGCATTCTGAACCTAAGCAGGGATTGGAATGCCCTCAAATCTGCCAAGAGAGTTCCACTATCAAAGATGAAGGCAAATTGCCAATATCGAAGATGTGATATTCTGCCAATTTCTGTGGAAAACAAAAGGAATATATTGCATTCAGTTTTTAGGACAAGCTTAATATTTATTTATTTTTTAAAAAAAATCCTACCCATTTAAAAAATAAGAACTCAAGAAACCTCCCCATTTCTTTTATATAATGCCATTGCAGCTTCAGGCTGCCAAAAATAATAAATGTTTAAAAGTTCATCTGACAAAAAGTCTTATAGAAAATGGAATTATGTAAGCTTGCAACATAAGTAAATGACTATAGTAAAACTAAGCTTTCAGTAATCATGACCCTTTTATAAAATTACTAGTATGTCTAGATTTTATCAAAAACAAAAATCTCTCATGTGCGTTAACCATCCATATTAATAGAAAAAGTATTAAAAAATAAAAAGTATTGAAAAGTAAAGTCCTACACAGGCAAGAAAAATCAAAAGTACCCATATAGGCTGGGTGAAACCAGGCTCAATAGCAGTAACTGTGAGAGGGATCCTGGAGTCTTAGTGGACAACCAGCTAAATATGAGCCAGCAGTGTGCAGCAGCAGCCCAAAAAGCTAATGCAATCCTAGGTTGCAGTAACAGAGGGATACAATCAAGATCAAGGGAAGTACTAATACCACTCTATAAAGTCTTAGTAAGACCATACCTAGAGTACTGCATCCAGTTTTGGTCACCACATTATAAAAAGGATGTTGAGACTCTAGAAAAAGTAAAGAGAAGACAACGAGGATGATTAGGGAACTGGAGACTAAAACATATCAAGAACGGTTACAGGAATTGGGCATGGCTAGTCTAGTAAAGAGAAGGACCAGGGGAGACATGATAGCACCGTTCCAATATTTGAGGGGCTGCCACAGAGAGGAAAGGGTCAAGTTATTTTCTAAAGCGCCTGTAGGCCAGACAAGGAATAATGGATGGAAACTGAACAAGGAGAGATTTAATCTGGAAATAAGGAAAAAACTTTCTGACAATGAGAACAATGAACCAATTGAACAGCTTGCCCTTAGAAATTGTGGGAGCATCATCACTTGAGACTTTCAAGAAGAGACTGGGCTGCCATTTGTCAGAAATGGTGTAGGGTCTCCTGCTTTGGCAGGGGGGTTGGACTAGATGTCCTACAAGGTCCCTTCCAACTGTACTTATCTGTTACCTGTTAAATATATATGTCAAAATAGTATATACTTATAACACAAATGTGAATATTTTATAACATTATTTTACTGCATATTGAAGAGGGAGAGGTTTTTGAAGCTATTGTGAAAATGTGGAAAATAAAGACTACAGTGATCTAGATGTAAGGGAGAAAAGATGATACAGAACACACAGGAGGACACAAGTAACATCTGCTGACTTCTCTTTAAAGAACAAACTTCTTTCGCTAGAATTGGACAAAAAGACATATTTGGTATAAGAAATGCTGATAGGTGATGTGTGTGAGACACCTGTGCAAACTTCAAATCACTTTTTCCCCTTTGAGCCTCAACGTAGCCTAGTACAATACGGTGAACCTAAGACATGTATGTCAAAGGTGACATACCATAATGTTTGGGGGTGACACGCCAGTGTTCACCAATACCCAACAACTATTCTCAAAAACGCACCCTATTATTGTCTGATTTTCAGAAGTCGCATAAGAATGAGGTGTGCCCTGGACTCTTCAAAGGTCACACAAAAAGGCTATGTTCTCTATAGCCTCTGAAAATTTTGTGACAATGGGATGTGTTTTCGTACAATTTTCAGTTGCTGCAGAGGCCACAAAAGAGCATTCTCCAAAGTTACATCAAGAATGAAGGCCTCGTGTAATCCGGAACAGTCTCAGGTAGGCCACAGGGACTTGTAAACAGAAAGAGAACAGTGTTTAAAGGTATTGGTACAGCAGAGCCTATAAAGTGCTGTTCACAGGCAATAGCACTGTTCCCCAAGGCTCACACTTCTTGGAGATGACCAAGGGCTCAAGTCAAGGACGAGGCTTTTATTTCAGGCCCAGCTTTGGCATTGTCATTGGGTATTGCTGTTCAGGTTGTCTAGATAGGAACAAGATAGGTCACTGTTCTCTGTTTTGTTCAGGGTGATATACCAACAGAGTCAAAGTAGGCATTTTCTGTTTTTTTTTGAGATGCCAGGCTACAAAGTTTCACTATCACTGGTCTAATACCATACTGTATAATCCACTTGTAACTGCCTGATATGCTTCAGACATCAAAATTGGTAAGAGGCACTATTTTCATTCTTCACCTTCTGTTAGCAGACTTTTTTCTTAAAGCAAGACTGTTTTAAAGACCCTGAGGCAGTGGCAAACAGACATTACCCTAACACAAGCTTCTGTACCTTAAAAAAAGAAATTAACCCAAGCCTTCAAATCTCAACATTTTTATTTTAATGAAAAGCTAAATTACCACTTAACATGAGGGTCCCTAACCCTTTTCATTCTCAACTGCTTCCAGTTTTACATCATATAGTCAAATCTCGGGGGGAGGAGCAAAAACTATCTGTGCACAGATAAAACTAGTTATTTAGCAACTCTGACAGTTTTGGGCTACTATGCTATACTTGCAGTGATAGCAGACGATTAAAATGTTATGACTAGAATTTGCAAATGTTTTAAAATGTCTTTGTAATATTATTTTAAGTATTAGGCTGCTTTCAAATGACTTAAATCCTTGCAGTGTACATCCAGAGTGGGAAATGGGTCTTCAACTCACATATGTATAGAGTTGTTGGTTAAGGGGCAATACCCTTTGGGGCAATAGCTGCAATCAAGCACTTTCTGTAGCTCCAAATAAGATTCTCCATTTCTCAACTTGCAATTTGTCCTAGACTTCTTGTGCAAATTGCTTCAGTTGTCTTAGTTTTGATGGACTCCTTCCCCCATTTATAAGTTTCATCTATTTCTATAGATGTTCTGTTATATTGACATCAGGATTCATGGCAGGCCCTTTCAAAATAATTCAAAATCTCTTCTTCACAAGTATGTATCTCTTAGATATATGTTTTGTATTATTATCCTGATGGGAGACCCTTGCCCTGCAACTTAGACATATTAGGCATTGTGTTTCACTTCAGAACACCTTGATAGTCTTCAGATTGTGCCCATACAGATTCAAGGCACCTGATTCTGGAGGCAGCAAAGCAATGGCATTACATTATAGATCCTCTTCCATATTGGAATTTTATTTATTGTTTTTTTATTCTGTGAATCTACAGCAAGTATGACTTATCAACAAGGCCAATTTTGTTTCATCTGTCCAGATATAGTCTCTCAAAAGGACTGTCGCTTGTCGACATATATTCTAAAAAACTCCAGTCTGGTTTTTTTGTGTCTGTATTTCAGAAGTGGGAACTTCTTCTGTGGAAGTCATTTTCAATAAGGCAGTGATGTATGGTACAACTTGATATTGTTGTACCTTGATTTTGGAGGTCACCAAGGATCTTTATTGAAGTTTTGGTTTTGGTTTTTTCTTTTTCTAACATTTAAACTTTCTTCCTGTTCTGTATGGGATTAATTTTCCTCTTGTGGCCACATCCAGGGAAACTGGCTATAGTCTTTTTGATAATATTAGCGACTGTGATCCCAGGAACATGAAGCTTTGGGGGGATGGTTTTGTAGCCTTTGCTGTTACCATGCTTACTATTGCCTTCTTCCTTTCCTCCACAGACAATTCTCTGCTGTTTCTTCTCTTATCTATGTTCGCTGTACTGCATACAATGACGGAAAATGCCTAAGTGAGGTATTTTTTTTCCATTCAAATAGGCTGAGTGACCGATAATGAGATTAAAGACACTTGTGATATTAATTAATGTAAACAGTATGCTTGAGAGAATAATGAAATCCAATAAAGTTTTTGAACATCTAAGGGGTACCAATAATTATGCAAAACCATTTCCATTTGTTTTATTATTTACAAGAATATATTAAGTCATACATCAAAAACAAAATGTTTGCTTTGTGGAAATAAAAATGAAATAAAAAATGATGACTACCATTTGCTTGTATCAGTTTCAACTTATTTCACAGCAAATCTGGATTCTTTGGAAAGGGGGCGGTACTTATCTGATACGCCCATTCTCTGTAAGCTGTGAAGAGCATCCAGGCATGGGAGATGCTTCTGTCTCTCGTTCGATAGGCTGACCTGATTTCTGAGGACACTCCTCCTTGAGGCTCTCCTTAGTGTCCCCAGTTTTGGTGAAGTCGAAGTGACAAGTTTATCGTTGTTCTCCTTCACCTTTGCTCTCTAGTCTTGGCCAGGATTGAACCCACACGAGACAGACTCTGGGTGGGGCTGCATGCTCTTCACAGCTCAGAGAATGGGCGTATCAGGTAAGCACCAATGCCCCTTCTCCAGATGAGCTGTTCAGAGCATCCAGGCATGGAACATACCAAAGATGGCATGTCCTTATAGGAGGGTCTCTGTCTGGTTTGGAGTCCCCTTTTTACCTGTGGACCCGTTGTAATACCCATCTGCCAAAGGCTGCTTCAGCGGAAGCATAAATGTCCAGTTTATAGTGCCTTATGAAAGGCAACGGTGAAGCCCACATTGCCACCCTACAAATCTCATCGACTGATGCTTGAGTAGCCCAAGCTGCTGAAATTGCAGTTCTCCTAGTTGAGTGTGCCGTAATACCTGTAGCCACGGGCAATGACTGCGTATCGTAAGTCTTTGCAATTGTGGTTCGCAGCCACCTGCCAACTGTCGATGGGGTGAACTTTCTTCCTTGAGTAGAAGGTTGAAAAGAGACGAAGAGGGCCTCCGTCTTCCTAAATGAAGCAGTCCTGTCTATGTAGATTTGGAGGGCACATCGTACATCTAATAGATGCCATCGTCACCCTAGACTGTGAGATGGTCTAGGACAGAAGTTGGGGAGTATCAACTCCTGTGCTCTGTGGAAGGCCAAATTAATTTTGGGAATGAAGGTTGGATCTAAGTGAAGGACGACTCTGTCAGAATGAAAAATGCAGAGATCTTGTTTCACTGACAGGGCGGCTATCTCAGAAATTCATCTTGCAGAGGTTATCGCTACTAAGAACACCACCTTGTACGAAAGTAGGTGGAGATTCGTGATTCTCAGAGGCTCAAATAATTGTTTTGTGTGTGCCATAACAACTTTGTTTAGATCCCAGGTGGGGTATCTATGAACCATTGGGGGTTTTAAATTAGTGGCCCCTGGAGAAAACTGTGTATCCTTGGGTGATGAGCGAGGGATCTTAGGTCACCACAGGTAATGATCGAGGCTAAAGCCATCACCTATCTACATAAAGTGTTTGGTGAGAGTCAGGCAGGACAATAACAAGATTAATATGTCATCGAGATAGCATTGTAGCCAGATTGGCTTAGTCCTAAGATGGTCTGCTAATGCCGCCAGAACCTTTGTAAAGATTTGGGGAGCTAAGGCCAGGCCAAATGGAAGGGCTCTGTACTCATAGTGATGGCTATTGTAGCAGAATCTCATGAAATCTCAGAAATCAGCTCAGCCTATCAAATAAGAAACAGAAGTACTTCCCATGCCTGAATGCTCTGGGGAAAAGTAGAAAGGTAAATACTTGTGGCTGTGTCTATATTTTAGATATTACTTGTATTACGTATTTTATTATGCAACCTTTCAAATTTGCTGGGATTACAGTTCCCAGAATTCCCAGCCAATGGCCCAACATTAACAATGGGAGAATATAAAAGAGGTTTTATAATTTCAAATTGAAAACAAAATCACAACTAAATCATATATCTGCAATAATTTCTAATTTGAAAATTTAAATACCACTTCAAGTCTTCTCCAAGTTACCCTCCCTATGTTTTAATGTGTTCTACTCAAAGCAGAATTAAATCAGGATAAGTGCAGCCAAAGTAGTCTGCACTGGATAAACTATTAAGTTATTTTGTAAATTAATTTTGTGAATTGATTGTCTCAATATATCAAGAAAACATTTTTTTTGGTAACCAATATTACCTAATACATAGAATGTGAGTTTGGAAATTTTAGAAATAATATACTCAATGGATAACCTTGTTCTTATTACCTCAGTTTCCTATATGTCTTAATTAATCCACAGGGTCATTATAGGGCCATGGTTATCAAGCCACTGTAACTCATTATCTTAACACAGCTCTATCAAACTTCATGCAGTTTTAGAGAGAAAAATAGATTATGATGTTGCTGCCAGTGAATGGAGAAAACGAACTGCTCTCTTGAAAAGGTGTTAGAATCGATCACTTGAAATTTACAGACACATCAATACAATATTACAACAGGAAGATTTTCCTGAAAACTTTCAAACCATCTTGTCCTCCCAAGTAATAGCTCTGAAAATTGCTACAAAAATATGAATAAATTACATCACCAGCTGGCAAATAAAAGGGCATACAGTATAATTGCTTATGTTTTTATAATGCCAAGCATTGGCGGAATATTTTCTAAAAGTTATATAAAAAACATAAATTTTAACCAGCTGGATGTCACTGCCGCTTTGTAGATCTAGTAGCACAGCTAACTCAGTAAATAGCTAACTCAAACACAAACTGCACAAGCAGACAAAACTATCAGGGTTATATTCATTAGCATTCAACTCACAGTAATAGAAACATCAATATAACTGATGGAATGACTGTAGCTTTTTTCAGTGAACTGCATGGCAGATAAGAAGCAATATCACAGGATTTTTCAACTGCTTCAATGTCACGCTGAATCACTTTGATTAGCACAAAATCTTGCCAAGGCATTTTGCTTAAGTGTCTTAACCAATATGCAGTTTATGACTGATAGTATATAAAATATAGCAGTTCTCAAGGGGAACTATCAGTAATTAACAAGAACATTACAGGTTTGCTGAGAAATACATGACATATAAGACAATCAGAACAGGCACATAAATAAAACTCTACCAATATTGAAGTTTAATTGCTCCCACCTCAGCAAATAATACAGAATAAGCAAAAATAAAGACAGTGAGCTTTTTTTCTCAAGTAAAAATACTTTGTGATTTGCAAAGAAATGTATCTTTATAACTATACAGAAATGCCTAACTGCAAGCTGAAAGAACACAACAAACATTTAAATTATTAAATAATCCCTTGATTTTACACAGTCAGATCCATGGGTTTTTTTAAATCTATAAAGTAACAGAATAATATCAACTGTGTACATTATATTAACTATGTAAGTGTGTATGTGTGTAAATATACCATTTTGTAGCATTTAAAAAAGAAGTAGATATTTCATTTTTTCTAATTTGTTTTATAACATTCATTACAATTATAAATTAACAATAGTCACAAGGAATCTTAGCTTCCTTGACAATCAACAAGAAGAAAAATGGAAAAAGTTTTTCCTGAATCCTTCTCCTATGATATCCTTGAGTCATTACTTAAACTTTTTCTTACTGAACGAAATCATAAACACAGTTTCTGTCACTGGCTGAATTAAGTGGTGTCTGTTTTATCATCACAGGATTTGACATTCAGATTTTACTGAAGACAGAAACTAGGCCTAGGTTTTCAAATCTGAAATGTCTCTGGCTTCAAAGTAGGACAACAAAATTTCCAATAACTTCAATGAGATCTGCTGGACTGCAACATTAGAGGCTTTGTTACATAAATATTAATGATACCTTATATAAAAATTGTTGGGTGTTTTGCAGTTGACATATAGCAATGGAAAGGAATTACATAGATTAGATATGGTTAAGAGTAAACTGTATATAAGGAAGGGTCATTGCTTAATATAAAATAGAATATATGGCTATTCACATACGTGCACTCTGCAGGACAGATTAACAGCTCCAATTATAACTGTAATCAGTTTTAAAACTTTAATTAGGAAAGCAGGAGGAGAAAATTCACTAGTGAGAGTTATATATATATCCTTTCCTTTTTAAAGTGACTAACCAATCCAGTCTTCATTTCCATATCTAGTATATATTTAATAGCTACCGACTTCCATATTTGGTCACCATCTATCTATTTTTTAAAATTTCAAGTATCCTAACAAAATCAGCTACGTCCATCTGGGCCAGCGCTTTAACATATTTCCTGTTTTAAATTCCGTTGTGAGACAAGTATTGTATTCATTTATTTGAACATTTATGATATTTCAATCATTGTGACTTTGAGTGGGTTCCAAGCAAAAACAATATGGTACAAAACCCCAATAATGATAAAACAAGTACAAATTAATTATCGCTCTAATTGTCATAGTAAGCATCAATCAAGCATATTCTTATTACCATTTATCATCCCAGATATAACAACGAACAGCCACAGTTGAATGATGAGAAAGACTTATGCTCAACGAAAAAGATCAAGATCAATTCTTCCTACCGAAGTGCTCTGACTAACAAAAGTTGTTTCAAATACAGCTCCTAAGAAATATCTGCTCTTCTTCCTGCTACAAAACTGTCGCAGCAGAGTGATTTATAAAAATGTTTCTGTATCAGGGAGTTTGCTCCTGTGAGTAGACTTTCAATGCTTTATTCTTCTATGTTTTTGGCAAACACTTCAAGAAATCTAATTTAATCATTGCTCTCTCTTCACAGAAAACCTGTTAAGATTACAGACTAGCCATGTACCTCTCTGTAGCAGCAAAGCAAGACATTTATAGCTAAACCATGGAAACCACAATGTTAACATGCTCAATATAGATTGAGGGAGGCGAAAACCTAAGCAAGATAGATTCTGAGAAACAAATGTAGTTGAGAAAGCCTACCATAGTATTGTGATTCTAGGGGACTTTTTTTTTTTTGGAAGGCTTATGACTAACAAAACAGGTCCATTAAATAACCGAGTTAAATTGAAGGCATTCAGTAACTGTTTACAATAGTGAACTATACATAAGTACAGGACATTTTATATGCCTTATATTAGAGATTAAAAGTCTCAACAACTATCTGTAAGCTAAAAGAACACAACTAACATGACTACAGACGCTGGCTCCTTGGCTAGGAAATACAGATCAACACCATCTCTAGAGTTTGATACAACTGGACAGAGAAAACCTTTACTTCTTTTTTAAAAAAATATTTAATTTATGAAATAATCCCTTGATTTTACACAGGCAGATCCCTTTTTTACTTCTAATCAATAGATAATATAAACTGATTTTTTTCTGATTATCACCATCACCATCAATTTATTATGAAATGCTTTAAGATGGACTACAGTACAATGGAGTCAATAATTTATTGAAGAGATCCTGTCACATTATAATCCATATATTCCCCAGAATTTAACATTTTGCCTCAAGGCAGCTGTCTATTATCTGAATACCAGCTGCTCTTAAACTAAATTTGTACTAAAGACATAGGTGCACATATGCATATAAAAGAATAATTCAATTGTTAAGAACCATTATTGTGGAGACTAAAATAAATGGACAGAGATTTAAAAATGTACTTTTAATCCATTTTAAACCAGTCAATTTAATCCTTTCTAAGAGTTCTCAATAATGCTGAGAAACATGAGGAATTTGTGACCTGAATGAAAAGATGAATAATAATAATTAAAAACCTGTGTAGAGATCAATCATAGGCTATCACCTTGAAGGTTTATGAAAAAACGTATTTCTGTATCATTCTAATCACAATGCAATGAACTATGTAATTTAAAAATCCACCAATCCTCTTCACTTAAATTATTCCTTTCTTTTTTTAACGGAAGCAAGATTGTCAAATACTGCAATTACTATAAGCAGAAATTATAAATACATAATAAAATGGCTATTTATTAATTTGAAACATGCAGGGAATTCAAGCAAATCAATGGAACCAAAAAGGCCAAAAATCATCTATGTAATTACCAAAGAAACATTGTATGAAAATGAACATTTATTTGATTTACTTGTTTCTATTCTGCTATAGCAGTCCACCATAATTAATTACAGTTTATTATGAATCCTTATTGTTGTGATATATATATTGAATTTGTATTCTGAAAGCCAGATGTGAAACGCAAATCAAATTCTTAGGTTAAGTCTTACATAAATAAGGACTTATTGAAGACCAAAATAATAATGAAAAAAATCCAGAAATTACATGGGTTGGGGTTTATGTAGGCACAGAATTTAAAAGGTACATGGTACATCAAATTGAACTATGATTTTTTTTTTACAAATTAATTACAGAATAGACCATGATTGGTTGAATTTGCAGAACCCACTACAAAAAAAAACAAGTCATATTATGGCTTAGTACAACTACGAATCCAGTCTAGATATGGCTACAAGGAGTCCATTTTCTCTCTTCCTACTTTAAAAATAATTAAAGGATTTGAGTTGACTGAAGCAGCTAGGCTACAACTACCATTATAATTAACTAGGTGTCCTCAAGATTAGTGCAACTTTGGAGACTATATGGGCAATATTTGTTATCCTAATTGGTAAACATAAGATTATATTTATTAGATTTACATCTCACCCTTTCATTCTGGAGTTCAGGATAGCATACATATTGCTCCTATTTTTCTCTATAGCCATCTTGCGAGGTGTGCTCATTTAAAGAAAGAATGCTTAATGTCCAGCCCACCAAGAGGCAGGGCAGCTGTTGCAGAGAGGCTGTGCTCCTTTGCTTTAGACCTTTTGCTTTAGAATAAATTTTCCCTGAATAGTTGCTTTACTTTCTCATTGCTCATATTTAGGGAGGCTATACAGGCACTATTATTCAACCGATTATTTTGGCTCTGGCCATGACTAATTGATGCAATGTTATTTATCATTTGGTTAATAATGGTACGTTTATTGTTTTGCAGGTAGCCCCAACTTTACGAATAAATTCCATTCCCAAGGTCTGCTCTTCAGTTGAATTTTTATGTAAGCCAAAACGGTATTATTGTATTGTATGATACTGCATAAGTAGTATTGTGTAATGAACTGTTGTGTATTCAATTTGAAATTTGCTTCAAAAGGTTCCATTTTTAACTATGGGTCATTCTTAAACTAGGGTGTGCTTATCTCAGAGACTTACTGCATTGTAATCTTTTTAATCATCAGGAATAGTGAACAATAGAAGCATGTATATGTAGTCCTTGACTTACAACCAGTAACATGATCAAAATTCAGGCACTTGACAACCTGACAGCACTTACAACTGCAGGGGCACTTCAACTCCACCCCGCCCCACCAATTTCCCCCACATGCCTTCTGCACTCCATGGCCTTTGTCATCCTACTGATTGTTATTGATCTAGCATGCCTACCTTGGCCATTTGTAAGGCAGCTGCTGATTGCATGAGGCTTTCTTCCCAAGACTATGCACACTGTTTCCTTGCACAACCAGTGGAAGATGGCCTCACAGCCAGCAGCTGCCTTCTAAAGGGCCAGGACAGACATACCTTCACAGCAATGGGAGCAAAACAGCAAAGGTCAGCCAGGACAGTGGAGCATTGGGCAGCAGTGATGGAGGACTGCTAGGTGACAAGAGTGACTGAGCAGTGACCGAGGAGTGCAAGGTGACAGAAGTTTCCTAGGGCAGCTGCAGCTTTGCGATGCACTGCTAGCAAAGCTCAGGCTTCCAGGAGCAGCTTCCAGAACCATGGCACACCAAAAAACCCTGAACTGCACTGTGAATATCATTCATATTTAGTGAAACTGAAATGTTTAGTTAAAGAGGCGTTGGTCCTACCTGAACACTTCTTCTTGGGGAGCCGAAGGGAGAATCCAGGATGGATGGGTAGTCTCTAGTCTCATAGCTCTGCAGACCGAATTGAAAAACTGAGGGCACACCCCCTGGTAACAGTCCCCAGTTCTGAACGACGTCGAAGCGAATCCAGCTGCTCCTCGTCCTCTAACAGATAGCCTAATTGATACTGTGAGGAAAAAACATTTCCTCCCTACTCCGACCAGACAGAATACAGGGTGGGACTGGATTCTCCCTTCGGCTCCCCGAGAAGAAGCGTTCAGGTAGGACCAATGCCCCTTCTCCACTGAGCCGAAGGGAGAATCCAGGATGGGACATACCAAAGCTGGCTGATGGCTGTCCTATGGGAGGGAACTGGATTGGTCTGAGGTCCCCACTTCTACATGAACGCCCTGCAGGACTCATCTTCCAAAGGACACCTCTGCTGAGGCAAAGGAGTCAATTTTATAATGTCTTATGATGGGGGCGCAGATGACCAAGTCACAACTCTACAAAAGTCCAGAACCGAAGCCTGCATTACCCAGGCTGCAGTGGTCGCTGCACTCCTGGTTGAGTGTGCAGTGGTTCTCCTGGGCACAGGAAGAGCCAGTAACTCATAGGCCTTCGCAATACAGGCTCTAAGCCAGCGACCCACAGTAGATGGTATCACCCTGAGACCCAAAGTTGACGCTGAAAGGAAGCGAACAGGGCTTCAGTCCTCCTAAAAGAGGAGGTCCTTTTGATGTATATACGGACGGCCCTCCTAACGTCCAAGGCGTCCCATTTTCTCTCCAGTGCATGGGTAGGCCCTGGACAGAAGTCAGGCAAAATCAACTCCTGTGAGCGATGGAATAAGGAGTTCAGCCTGGGCAGAAAGGTAGGGTCCAACCGCAGAACCACCCTGCCTGCATGGAAAACGCACAGGTCCTTTCTGATGGATAAGGCCGTCAACTCCGAGATACGCCTGGCTGAAATAATGGCCACTAAGAATGACACCTTGCATGTGAGTAGGCAAAGACTGACTTCATGCAAGGGTTTAAATGGGGAAGAAGTCAGTGCCTGCAGGACCCTAGGCAAATCCCATGTGGGGAAACAGTGGACCACCGTTGGCTTCAAATTAGTGGCTCCCCTAAGGAAAGCTTTCACCCTGGGATGTTGGGCCAGAGTGGTTGAGTCCTTGACCGAAAAAACTGAGGCCAAGGTAGCCACCTGTCTCTTCAAGGTACTAGGGGCGAGACCTCTATCCAACCCGTTCTGCAGGAACTCTAACACATTTGCCACAGACATAGCAGTAGGTTCCAATAGGTGACTGGCACACCAGCCGCAGAAAATCCTCCACGATAAATCATATATCCTGTTTGTGGAAGGTCTTCTGGCCGCCTGGATGATCTGAATGACCCTTCTGGAAAACTACTCCTGTTTCAGGAGCACCCGCTCAAGCGCCAGATAGTCAACCAAAACTAGGCTGGATCTGGGTGCTCAATCAGGCTCTGGCTGAGGGAGATCCTGTGCAGGGGAAATTCTCCAGGGTCTGGCAACCAACAGGCCCACCAGGTAGGCAAACCATGGGCGCCTGGGCCAGTAAGGGGCTACCAACAGAACCTCTGCCCTCTCTGTCAGTACATTTCTGATTGTTCCTGAAATCAGGGGAAGGGGGGAAGGCATAGAATAGCCCTTGGGACCACTTGCACTGGAGACCGTTGACCCTTTCTGCTCCCGGTGCTGGGAACCGTGCAAAGAACCTCAGGAGCTGCAAGTTCTCTGGAGATGCAAAGAGATCCAGAATTGGATGGCTGAACTGTTCCGTCATCTCCTGGAACAGACTGTTGACTGTGGGCCTGCTCAACCAGTCTGCTTGCACATTGGAAACTCCTGAGATGTTTTCTGCTCGCAGGGACAACAGGTGTCTCTCCGCCCACCTGTACAACCGAGTAACCTCCTGCATTAGAGATCTGGAGCGAGTGCCCCCCTGCTGGTTTATGTGGGCCTTGGTGGCCACATTGTCTGTGAGGAAAAAAATCTGTCTCCCCATCACCTCCTGCCTTAGATCCTTGAGAGTTAAGCGGGCAGCCCTGAGTTCTAGCCAATTTATGTTGTGGGCGAGCTCCTCCTCTGACCACCTAACCTGGACTCCCAGGTGGGCCCCCCAACCATACAGACTGGCATCGGTGGTGATGGTAATCCTCTGGGGATCCCTGTACAAGCAACCCTGATTCATGGGCAAAAGAAAAATAAAAACAAAATTTATTTGACCTAAAGCTGTCTGCTTTGGTCACAGCAGCTGTCCACCACTTCAGGAGGCTAGTGCGACCCAGAAGTGGTGAGCTCAACACAGCTCTGCAATTTAAGGCAAGAGTCAAAGCAAAAAGGAAAAAAAAAATGGCTGACTCTTTAAAATTGCTAAAGCCCTTACAGATCAGAGGCTTGCAAGCCAGTGCTGGCTGCACCGCAATCGATTTGGCAGTTTCAAGCATCTCACAGCATGGTGCTCAGGTGACTGGACAGGGGGTCAGGATTCAATCCAGATGGCCAGTACCTCCCCCAAGGGACAATCATGGAGATGAACTGCAGAATTGTCCTGAAATGTCTGAAATGGTCACCAACGCCGAAAAGGGGCAGAAGTGCCTCATGGTTTTCGCGGCTAGCACAGATCAATAAGAACAGACAGGGAGAAAGTGAGTTGAATAAGACACTGACTCCCGCCCTCCCAGCCCGGGCCACACGGACTCTCAGGGGAACCTCCAACCAAATTTACAATCACAATTCCAAAAACCAGTCTACCAGCAAAGAATATTTTTTAAAGGCAGTCAAAAAACCCGCAAAAAATAAAAGTGCTAACCGGCAAGCCAGCTAGCTGTCAAACCTGCTCTAAGCCTCTCAAACAAAGAAAAAAAACACTCAACCCAAGGGGTGAAGATTCTTCTACAATCTGAACTATTCAGAGCCCTTAAAGGGTGGTCTGAACACGCTGAATGAGTGAAGAACTGGGGACCAGAGGGTGTGTCCTCAGTTTTTCAATTCGGTCTGCAGAGCTATGAGACTAGAGATTACCCATCCATCCTGGATTCTCCCTTCGGCACAGTGGAGAACATGCAACAGCTCTAAAGAAAGAAAGAAATCAACTCTATATACAGATAATCCTCATCTTGCGAACAAAATTGGGATTGGGCTTTTAATTGATAAGCAATGCAGTCATTGGGTGAATCATAATCTGATTGGGTTCAATTTTAAGATAATTTTTACCATGCTGATTAAGAAAATCATCTGGTTGTTAAGTGCATCATGCAATTGTTAAGAGAATCCAGCTTGCTCGGTTGAT
This sequence comes from Pseudonaja textilis, assembly GCF_049901715.1. Lineage (NCBI taxonomy): Eukaryota > Metazoa > Chordata > Lepidosauria > Squamata > Elapidae > Pseudonaja > Pseudonaja textilis. The sequence goes on from NC_141993.1 coordinate 33,534,181, forward strand.
TTTGCTTGTCAGAAACCGGCTGGCAACATCCCAGATTGTGATCATATGATTGCAAGATGCTACAACCATTTTAAATGTGAGCTGTTACCAAGTGAACAAATTGCAATCAACTTATTATTACCTTTACGGTCAGAGTACAACATGTGCATAATGAGCCTCCCTTCGTTCACCACCACCCCAAACACAACTCACCGTGAGGACGGAAGTCCCTAACCCACTTCCAATCTTACTACACTATGTAGTAGTTGCAAGTCTATCATACTATGTTGACATGAAGTTATTTTCCATTCAGAATCTGACAGCCCACAGGTAGAAACTATTCTTCAGCCTGCTGGTGCAGCTGTATGGTTCTATATCTCCTACCCGATGGTAGGAGAGTGAAGAAGTGCTGACCGGAATGTGAGTTGTCCCTGAGAATTTTCCTCATTCTTCTAAGACAGCAAGCCCTAGCAATGTCATCTAGTGGTATCAGGGAACAGCCCACAATGTTTTGTGCTGTGGTCACCACCTTCTGTAATGTCTTTCTATCCACGGCTGTCAAGCCAGCGTATCACACCGTAATGCAATATGTGAGGATGCTTTCTATTGTGGACCAGTAAAAGGTGGTCATCAGTCATTGTTCCACTTTATTCCTTCACAAGACCCTAAGGAAACAGAGTCCCTGTTGGGTCTTTCTGGCCACCTGGGTTGTGTTGATTTTTCAGGTAAGATCTTCACTGAGGTAGACTCCCAGGAATTTAAAGGATACTCTCTCCACACAGCCCCCCTTGATGTAAAGTGGGGCAGGTTCCTCGCTCTTCTTCCGGAAGTCTAACATCATCTCCTTTGTCTTGCTGATGTTTAGGTGCAGGTTGTTTTCTAGGCACCCTGAGGGAAAATTTTGAACCTCCCCCTGGTACGCTGTTTTGTCTCCACCTGTAATGAGACCCAATACGGTAGTATCATCTACAAACTTAATGATCACCGTGGATAGACGATACACAGTCATATGTGGGGAGCCAGTGCTAAGCTTCAGGGAAGTGGATGTGATAGACCCAGCCATTACTGTTTGTGGTCAGTCTCTCAGAAAGTCTTTGATCCAGTCGCAGATGGAAGAGGGAAAATCCAAGTCAGTCAGCTTTTTAATAAGGATGCTCAGCAGGATAATATTGAAGGCCAAGCTGTAGTCAATGAAAAGCATCAACATAGTTTCTGGGTTTCTCCAGATGGCTCGCTACAGAATGAAAGGCAGCAGCTATAGTGTCGTCTGTGGACCTGTTTCCTCTGTAGGCAAACTGATGTTTGTCAAAGTCTGGTGGAGGCATATCCTAAGGTGTTAGAAAAGTCTTTCACAGCTTTTTATCACTACTGATGTTTTTTTCTCTGATGTTAACGTGATAGGTCTGTAGTCATTTAGACAGTAAGTTGCCGTTTTCTTGGGGACAAGGACAATAGTGGCTGTTTTCAAGCATGATGGAATACAGGCTGTTTGCAGGGAGATGTTAAAGATCTTTGTCAGGACCCCTGCTAATTGATCGGCACAAGTCTTTACCACTATCCCCAGCACCCCATCTGGACCTGCAGCTTTACTGGGATTTACAGCCTTCAGTGCAGCTCTCACTTGATGTTCATATAGGGTGAGTGGCTGGGAATCAGAAGCTGGCAGGCAGAGACTACAGGGTCTGGTCTTTTCACCTCATAGCAGGCGAAGATGTTCAACTCCTCTACCAAAGAGGTGTCAGCATTGACCATGTTCCTCGTGTTGTCCTTATAGTTAGTTAGGTATTGCAGTCCCTCCCACACTTACTTCAGGTTGTTATCTGCTAGGTGGTTCTCCATCTTATATTTGTATTGTTATTTTGCCATCTTAATGCCTCTTCTAATGCCTCTATATATCCCTTAATGCCTCTATATATCCCTGTCCCCTGCCTTAAAGGCAGAATCCCGGGCTCTCAGAAGTGTCCATATCTTGGCAATCATCCAGGTTTTACAATTCCCATAGACTCTGATGCACTTGTTTGTTGTTACACTGTCATTGCACACTTTGATGTAAGAGAGTCCAGCATCAGTGTATTCATGCAGGTCTTGATGTTCAAATACACTCCACTCAGTGGTTTCAAAACAGTCCTGCAGCTGACTGAGAGCACCCTCTGGTCAGATTTTAACCATTTTCATGACTGGCTGAGTTCTTTTCCTGAGAAGGGCATATTTCGGGCATGACAGAAGTGAAAGATGATCTGATGCACCCAGATGGGGGAGGGGGATTACTCTATATGCCTGTTTCAGGTTAGAGTACACATGGTCTAAAGTGTTCTTCCCTATGGTGGAAAATTGCACGTACTGCACAAACTTAGGAAAAACTGTCTTTAAACAGGCTTGATTGAAGTCCCCAGCCACAACAAGAGCACCATCTGGGTGAGTTTGCTGCTGCCTGGAGATGACAAGATGAGACTGGATTATAAGTCACTTTTTCCAAGGTTTCATAACTTTGAACCATTGCTAAATGAACGTGTCAAGGGCTACCTGTATAGCTCACCAAAAAATTGAAGTATTCAGAGCAGCTTCTGCTACTAGATTAAGAACTGAACCTGGATCTTGCTTTTTCAACTCTTCCTAATTGTTGTACCAGGCTATGTTTCAATTTTTTTCAATGTTCAGGAAATGCATTTGCCCCATCTATATAAGAAGAATGAACTTGGGAAGGACAAAGGTCCCAATTTCTTTTTTTGTTTCCCAATTTCCCTTCAAAAATCTTTCTAAAAATAGTTATAAATATAAAAATTATAAATATAAATCCTCTTTCAAATCCATGCTTCACTTGCGCAGATACTTGTTTCTCTTAAGTAATCATGTACTGCAATCCTTAGATTTATATAAAACATGAGGCATCCAAAAAGCCATCCCAAGAGCTAGTCATACAGCATCCTGAAGTGTAGCAAAGACTACAGTATTGTAGAAAAGTGCTTTCAAATCCAAGTGTCAAAGAAACAACAACAGTTTAAAAATACTGTATATAGTTACCTTTACTACTACTTATTATGACTACTAATATTTATCAAGCTCAAAAAAGAAAAAGAACAAAGAATAACAAATGCATGTTTTCACAATTATTGCATTTCTATAATTGTCATATATACAGGTAAGACAAATTATGTTTTAAAAAGAGACAAAAATGTCTCACAAAACAGAATATTGGGGCATATTTGTTTGGCAGGCTTTATAAGGATTTTCTCACATTAGCATGGTTGTGTTGTTTTTGGAGTCTTTGATGGCACTCATCCTGTTAAGAAACAATGCATTTCCCCCATTAAAACAATTTCTGGCTCATCTATATTCCTGCATGAAATACTCCAGGATATGAAGCTGAGTCATCCTTACAACTGCATTTTGCGATAATATTTATAAAATGAATTACAATGCCTTTTGTTCCAAGGCAGTAATTTTCCCTTATATCTACAATGAATATTCAGGATGATTTATAAATCTAACCCTAAAGATTGGTTTCACAGAAGGAAAACAGTTTTTCAGGAATGTTTATACACCATACAGTGTCACACTGACAACAAAGCATTACAGATATGGAAAATAAGTTATTGAGATACATATCACAAGCAGTAACTCTTTTGAACTAAAGAGATTAGAAAAAAAAAACAGCCTTGCACAGGAATGTCCGGCTCAAAAGAAAAGCTCAACTCTTTTCTTTCGCTCAACTCTTCAAACAGCCATATAAATTTTAAAAAACAATGAACATATTCAAAAAATTATGTACAGTACTGCTACAACATGATACTCCTACTTAAAGTTAGATATACATTTAAAAGTTTAAGACTGCAAATGAATTGACTTTAAGTCATAGCTTTCGAGTGAATTAAAGTAGGTGCAATCTATTATGTGGGGATATAAAATCAGCACTTGACTAATTGACAAGCTGATCTATGATATCAGACAAGCGGAGAAGTATGGATTATTCTTACAGATGGCTAAGTAATATAAAGAAATATATATTATTTAGAAGCAGGCTTTTATCTATAAAAAGATTATGGCTATGACTGTAGAAATATTTCACTGTTGATTACTGATACATTAATTCACACTAATTTCTTCAATGTGGTAACATAGATACACTTTCATAGATTACTAGCATTACAAATTAGAAGAATGCTATAGACCATTTCTCTTGACTGCAGCAAAGCCTTTAACATAAAATGGTAATACATGGGCTATCTAGTACTTATGTCAACCCTAAAGCGAACCTGGCTGAGGCCATCTTTGAGGCTTCATTGTTGGCTCAAAGTGGAGGGGGGAAAAGGGAAGGGAAGGAAATGTAGATAATTTGGCTTTGCTGCCAAAATAAAGTTTTCTTGTGGGAACCAAGGTCATTCCAACAGGTGGCTGAGAAGAAGAGGAATGGAGTAACCAAGCAACCTGCCAGCACCACTATTGGACAATGTAACCAATGACCTGGGGGGAAGGGGGAACTTTCACTTTTTAATTAGGTGAAAACCGTGGGAACTTTCAGAGTCAGTTTTCACCAGTTATGCCAATATGATGTATCCAATAAATGTTCTGAGGAATCTACCTGCCTTGAAGTTCTGCTTTCAATGGGCGCATTATTTGGAACACTGACAACTTATGTTTACCAAAGGGTGCAAAATAGCAAGTACCAAGTGAATGTCATCCTAGTGTACATCACAAAAACATCTAGGTGTACATCACATAAACATCTAGATTATATATATATAAATATATGTATGTATATATGTATGTATGCATGTATGTATGTATTATACACACACACACACACGTGAACACAAGAACTCAATCAAAAAAGAAGAACCGACCTCTTCCCTGGTCCAACACCTCAAAGCCACAGGACATGAGATTGATTTTAAAAATACCAGAACTATCGCCAAAACCAAACACTTCAACAACAGAATAATCTGAGAAGCCATAGAGATAGAAAAACACCCACACAGCATGAATAAACAAGATGATACCTCCCTCCTACCAGCCATTTGGAAACCTGCCCTCATGAACAGACGAGTAACTAACATGAAGAATGACACCAGACCCACACCCACGAGGGCCACACAAGATGCTACCACCACACTTCCACGTAGAAAGCAGACTCACATCCACACAGATGAGACACGACCACGGACCAGAAGCCGTACCGCAGCTGCATCACTACCCACTTCAAACCCCTCCGACCCATACATGAAGCGAACTGACGCCCACCATGAAGATGTGGCACGACCACGAACGCGAAGCCAAACAAGAGGATCACAGCTCACCAGCACAAATCCCCCGGCAACTAAGACTAACCTGAGCACAACCAAGCCCCCACCTAAACAGAACACACCCCCAGCCAATCAGAACACAGCCAACCCCCCAACCAATAAGAACACACCCCCAGCCAATCAGAACACAGCCAAGCCCCCACCCAATCAAGTCACACCCCCACTAGCAGTTAAAAGGAAGAAGCAGCTGCAAGCGCACATTACTCCGAGAAGCACAAAGCCAAAGACACAAGCCCGAAGATGATGAATGAGACTTCATCGAAACGTCGCCTAGATACGTCCAATTTTACGCAGGAGAAAACCCGAATAACCAAAGATCCACATACAAATACCCACGAAAACCTCAGAAAATATATATATGTATGTATGTATGTATGTATGTATGTATGTATGTATGTATGTGTATGTATACAGTGAGTGTATGTGTCTGTGTGTAATTTCTCTAATGACTAAATTAGCTAATAAACTTAAGATCAATCCATCTTAACAGCAATACATATTAATATGTATTGTCAAGAGCTCCAGAATATAACTAATATTTGCAACAGTACATTAGCACCCGCTCAATCAAAATTTGGATACTTGGCAGTCCACCCAGGTTTACAACCACAGGGTGCACTTCAAACCCTCCCGTTCACCCGTATCCCATCTCTGCCCTTTTGCTTGCCCTGCCTCTGCCACCCCAGCACTCCACTGCTCTATAACTCTACCACCCTGCTGACCCCATTTGACTGGGATCTTCTGCTGCTGCTGAGGTGTGTCAGCCCTAATCAAGGGGCAGCAGCTGACTTTGCAAGGCTTTCCCAAGGGCCACAAAGAGCCTTTCTGGGAGTCTTTCAAGGTGTTCCTGAGAGCAACCAGCAGCTGGCTCATGAACAGGCAAGCTACATATGCCTAGTCATCACCAGGAGGAAGATGACAGCAAACGTCAGCTGGAAGAGACAAGGGCAGAAGATTGGAGGGTGGGTACTGGAGAGAAGTACAGAACCACAATGGTGGCAGAATGCAAGGTGGCCAAAGGGGCAAAAATGGAGATGGTGGGTGTATGAAAATAGGTGAAGTGCAGAGCAGAAGTGTGGTTTAATGACCCCAACCAGGGCTCCAGACTGCTTTCACTAAGTACTGTGGTTACCTGATGTTTCACCTAATCATCGCTTTGCTTACCAATGGAAATAGTGGTCCCAATTGGAGTTGTTAATGAGGGCTACCTATAATCTATTTACATTTAATTTTCTATTCCAAGGTTAAATTGGTACATTAAAACCTCATAACATTTGTTGTTGTCATTTAGTAACTCCTTCTGAGTACATGTGAATTTATGCTTCAGTCTTCAGTAAGAGTACTTAGCCATCTTGTCCTCTATTAAACAACATATAAAACACTAGACAACCAATGACAGCTGAGTCATCATCTCCTTACCTAAACAGAGAAACAGAATGACCATGGCAAACAAAAAAGTAGTGCAAGTAGGACTGATTTCTGATTTCCTGCCAGCTTCCCTATTGAGTTTCTTTGTAGAAAACTAACAAGGGGCATCAGAAATCCTTCCTTCCCTTCCTCCCTCCTCTCTCTGAGTTTTCTTTTTCTTTGTCTTCCTTCCTTCCGTCCCTTTATTTTCCTTTTCTTCCCTCTTTTCCTTCCATCTCTTTTCCTTGCTTCCCTTCCTTCATCCCTTCTTCCCTCTCCTTTCCTTCCCTCCCTCCCTGTTCCTTCCATCCTTTGACCCCTTTCCTTCTCTCTCACTTTATTCTTTCCTTCCTCTCTCCTTTTCTTCCTTCCTTCCTCTTCCTTCCTTGTATCTCCCTACTTTCTTGCTTCCTTTTTTCATTTTCTTCTTTCCTCTTCTTTTCTTCCTTCTTTCCTCCCTCCTTCCTCCCTCACTCCCACATTTCCTCTCTTCCCCACTTACTTTGTGGGAAACTTGCAGAAAGAAAGTCGGTAGGGAAGTCAGCAGGAAGTTGCAAGTCCAGGGCCAGAAGGCAAGTAAGAGGATGAGGGGGTGCACGAGAAGTGCTGCACAGATTAGGGAGAGTGCAGAAGGATGTAGTGCAAGACTGGAAGGATGCACAAAAGGTGCCACACAACTCGGGGAGGTACAAGGGTTGCCACACAGGTCAAGAAGAATGCACGGGGTGCAGAAGAAATGGTCGGCATTGGAGCACAGGAGTCCAAAAGTGGTTGGCATGGCATGACCACTGAGGGGCTAGAGAGGTTGTACAGGTGAAAGAGGTTTACCTGATCAACTTGCGACATTTTCTACTGGCTTCCCCATTGACTTGTGGGAAACTGTTAGAGAAAACTGGAAATGCAGATCACATGACTGCAACTGACTGCAGCAGCAGAGTGGCACTGAAAGCTGCCATAATAAATTTAATTCCCATGGGAATAATGAATCCTGATATTCTGTATGTTTGTCCAATTGAGGTACTTGGGTCAATAATTATTGCCCTAGGAGGCACCATTTGAGTAGATGTATTGCCAGCATAATCCTATATACTGCCACACAGAAGTAAACCTTTTTGAGACACTCTTAAAAGAAAAAAACAACAGTGAGGCAGAAAACAGAACCAGATTTCAAAATCAACAGTTGCAAGAAAATTATAATGTCTATATTCAGTTCACTCTTCTCCTTTCTGTTAGCAAAAATGTATTTATTTTCAACTCCCACACCCTTGAAATTCATTAGAGACATGCCACATTGTTGGACATGATCATCATTCACAGCTATTGTAAAAAAAATATTATAATGAGTGCTATTTTTTTCAAGAACACTGGACAAAAGACAAAATTTCCATTACAATAAAAGAATAAACACTGAATTATTCTGCTGCAAGCTTAGCATTGTTTTTAACTGAAACAACCCAAATGTACTTAGTTTTAATGACAAATTATTCAAATTTCACACAGCTAAATTTTCTTTCTTTTTTTAAAGAATGGTACACGTCTCACAATTCATATCCTAAAAAATGATCCTACTGAAGCTGATATTATTTTAAAGTATAGTATATAGCACACAATCTATATCCAATACAAATGATGCTATTGAAATTCTGATATTACTTTATGCCTGACTTCAGTTTCTGTCCTTCTGTCCCATGTCTGTTCCCCACATACATTCAATTTTTAAAAAAATCTACTTCAACTCAGGACCTGCTTGGATAAAACAATAAAACTGTCCAAATAATTGTATACAACATTATATACAGGATAGGAAAGGGATCTCGGAAGACTTTTGGTCCAGGGCTGGAATCTTCACACCATCCCAAATGACTCTCCAACTTTTATTTGAAATCCTCCAGTTACAGAGCATCAACAATTCCAGGAGGCAGGCTGTTCCACTGCTTGCTGTCAGGAAATTATTCCTTATTTAGGGTTTGGATCTCTTTCTGTAAAACTGCCTGCCACCCACTGGTTCTACCCTGGAGCACTACAGAGAATGAATCTACATCCTCTTCTCTGTGACAGTCATTCAAATATGGAAGATTGCTATTATGTCTCCCCTTAGCCTTTTCTTCTTTAGCTAAACATAACTAGTTCCTTTAATGATTCTTCACAGGTTTCGGTCTCCAAGCTTTTAGAGACCCGCAGAGATACCCTTGGAGAAACAAAGTAGTGGCAGTGATTAGCAAAATATGAATTAAGTTGATGAAAGAAATAAGGCATTCGGGGCGGTGGGGAAAACAAAGCGACCCCACTTTGACTTTCTTTCATATAAGAGAGAAGACAAATGTTGTGAGGTTTTTAAGATTCTATAACTTTTTGTAGAGGTAGTCCTTGACTTGCAGGAGTTAATTTAGTGACTGTTCAAAGTTACAACGGCACTGAAAAAAGTGACTTATGCCATTTTTCACACTTATAATCACTGCAGCATCCCATGGTCACATGAGTTACATTTGGACACTTAACAACTGACTCACATTTATGATGATTAAAGTGTCCCAGAGTCATGTGATCCCCTTTTGTGACCTTCTGACAAGTAAAGTCAATGGGAAAACTAGATTCACTTAACAACTGTTACTAATTTAATGCAATGATTCAACAAACGTGGCAAGAAAAGTCATAAAATGGGGCAAAATTCATTTAAAAAATTTCTCAGCAACATAAATTTTGGGCTCAGTTGTAGGTTGAGGACTACCTGTATAGTCTTCAAGCTAAGAAAATTCAAGCAGGCAACAGATTACCAGACCCCAGTCTTAGCTAAGCTATCAGGGCAAGGAACAGTGGTGGGAATTTTGGTTGATGGTTGCAGTTACAGCTATCATCTTTGGCCTGTAGACCTGCCAACCACACTAGAGAGGCAGAGAAGTTAACAAAAAAATCTGATCCTTCACAGAAAAAAATTTTGGACTCTTGCTGTAGCTTATATAATTAAAGCAGAATTCTATTCAAGTATGTCTTGTGGAATCTGTTTCCTGAACTGGCTTATGTCGCTGTATTGACAAAGTCCCTTACCATCTTTGTTGGCTCTTCTCTGCACTCTCTCTTTTCCCCAGCATCATTCTTGTACTGTATATAGTATCTGTATACCTCTATTGATGTAGCCCAATATTGCACGGATTCTTTGAGTTTCTGCAACACACTGCTGGCTCATGCTTAATCTATTGTCTACCAAGACACGGAGATCCTTCTCATAAGTATTACTGCTGAAACAATACCACTTATATTGTATATCTACATGATTCTTCTTAAGTGCAGTTTCTTGCCACTGAACTGCATTTTGCTAGAAAAGCCCAATGTTCAAGTCTATTAAGTTTCTTTTGAATCTTGAGTCTCTCTTCAGAGATGTTATCAGTTCCCTTCAGCTTTGTGGTGTCTGCAAATGTGTATATAGAAAACTATAAGAAAAAGATATATATAAGAAAAAGATCTAGTCATCCATCAAGTCTCCCCTTTGAGATGTTTGGGATTTTTATTTATTATTTTTAACTATTTTTAATTTTATTTTAAATTTTTGTTGGATAACGGACATGCATGTATCCCAAGCATGTTTAAACTTAGTTACTGATGGTCAATCTAATCATACATAAAACATTAAACAATGAGCCCAGGATAAAACACTGATATACTCAACTTCACGTAGCAAAAAATTCAATAAGGACCCTTGACTGGGTCAGTTATTCAACCTACCGAAATCAATCTGATAGTGAGTCTGTTAAGGTATTGAGATTTAAGAGCTGACCAGCCACTATAAGGCTGATGCAATGTATGGCTGATGCACTGAAGATGAATCAGCATTGGTATTGCCGGTTTTAGATGAAGAGGTCCACAAAAGTTTTACCACTTTAAGAGATGTTTATATAAGGCAGCCATTATAGGGCATATTCTCTCTCCTTGTGTCCTGTCTCTATTGTAGAGTTCTCCATGTGGAGTTAAGATGATTGATTGCTTGTCAGGTTTTTGCCTACCATGTATATTACTGTATATGTCTTGGATATAAACCACTGTTAAATGTCCAAATCTCTGTGTGCTGTGTTTTGCTCCTGGGTTGTCTCATAATAATAGTCACGCTGCAAACGCTCTGCAGGGTCCATCCAAAATTGCTCCATTGTATCAAGGAATCAATTAAGGTCAGCTTCATTAAATGCTTTATTGAAGTCTACTATTCAACATCCATAGCATTCCTTTGTCTATTAATGTATTCACTTTGTCTACCAATAAATTCACTTTGACAAAAAACTATAACAAAAAAAAAGTATAATTAGTCTAGCACAACCTATTCTTAAGAAACTCATGCCAGCTTCTAGTTTGTTTGTTCCTTGTTTCTCTCTAAGGGCTTGCAAACCCACTGTTTAATTATCTTTTCTAGTATTTTTCCAGATACCAACATCAAGCTGACTGATTTGCAATTTCCTATTTTTTTTCCTTTTTTAAAAGACTGAAAAGCTAACTCTTCTGCCTCTTCTGCCTCTTCTCCACTATCCAGTATTAATTCTCAAAATATTACACTTAGTAATTCTGAGATCACATCCACTAGAATGTAATCCATTTGGACCTGGCAACCTGAATTTATTCAAAGCAGCTAGGGTTCTGTCATCACTTCCTTGCCTATTTTCATCTGCATTTCTTTTTTGCCCATTATGATACCATTTTTGACAGATTGGACCATTTTCTTCAGCAAAAAGACTGATGCAAAATAGAAATTAAGCAATTCAGTCTTTTCTCTTTGTCCATCACAGTATTGCCATCTTCTCCAGCCAGTATACCAAGATCTTCCTGCTGTTCCACACCTAAACAAATAAACTGCTTTGTTGTTTTTGGCATTCATTGAAAGCCTCAGCTTATTCTGAGCCATAGTCTTCCAGATCTTATCCTTATAGATTAGGGCTACTTCTTAATATTCTTTTGTTGTATGCTTTCCATTTGTTTTAAAATAGATTTTTTCATTTTTCAATTTCTTAGAGGGATCACTATGCAACCCTACCAGTCTCATTAAATACCTTTCTTCCCTTTTCTCTTATTCTCGTATTTATGTTTGGAACTTAATATCTCATTTTTCAGGATGCCCCCACTATTTTTCCCTTCAGGATTTCAAGGTACTGAATCCTTCCTACTATCCAATTACCTTACTGAAGTCAGCTCTTTTGAAATGTAGAATACTTATCAGATTACATTCAATTCAGTTTGTTTTGAAAAAAAAAATCCTATATACTTCAGTACTATAATCCAATGAATTCCAGTTCATCTGATTTTAGCAATATTGGATTTGCCACCTTCTACCACAACCTGGAGCTCTTTCTGCTGGTTCCCCCTACTCTGAGCAGTAATGTAAATGCTCTGAGTTCTTTAGTGTCACTCTTCTTATGCTTGCCTATTGCATCTCCTGAGGTATTTGTGAGCATTCCTTCCTTCTTACTACTTCCTTCCTGCTGTAAGGTTTACTGCCTTTGGCCTAATGCTTCTGGATATTGGATTCCCTCCTCCTCCTGATTTAAAGCCTGACTCTTTGTGAGATGCTGCCCACCCTGCATATAAAATAGTGGTTTACTATGGGATCCTTGTCTGCTCTCCTTAATGCATTTCATTCAAATAAAGGCAAAAAATGGATTCTTTTTTTTATTCTTGCAGATGATACAGTGACTTGTTTATCTGGATTAACTGAAATGATCTTACACTAATAATCTGCAATTCCACATTAAACACCTAGCTAACTCATAGTCCGATTTTGCCATAAGACACTAATGATACAGCAATTCTCCTATTTCAAAGAATCATGCCAAGTATAACAGCAAAGTGTTATTTTAAATCAAGAATCTCTTTTTGGGATTTAAATGATTTATAGAACAGACATTATGTATATACACTACAGCATCAGGGCAAAATGCTCCACTTACAATGCTGAGATGCATAAATCATGCAAAATATCTCCCGTAAAGTAGAACAGACACTGCTTGTAAATTACCCTGAATTAAAAGTTGTTTGTTTCAACTGGAGCCTCACATGTTCAGGACCAGGAAAAATATCCCAACTGAAATTACAATGACTACCATGAAAACAGGTAACATCCCCTACAATAAGAAGCAGTTTATCAATAAGCTTCCATGAATTCCACATTATAATTTCATATATATAAACTGTCCATCAGTCAAGATACAGTGGTCTAATTCTTACTGTGCTAAGCCATGGTTTCTTTAATCAAATGTATTGAATAAATCACGATTATTTGCTTTTGCATAATATGCTAAGTCAAAATCAAACAAACCACATTATAGCTCAAGTATAAAACATGGTCCTGCCTTCCAACACCACATACCTATGTAGTTTGAATGTTGGATTGGCTTCAGACATCACACTATTGTTTGTATTGGATTTAACACAGTGTCTTAACCCATCAAGTTGAGGGCTGTAACACATTAGACAACCCCTCCCTCTCTTCCACCCAATTCTATTCCTGAATTTTCCTATCACACTAAACTATATAACATTTTTTTAGAAAAAAATCAACTGGTGGCATACATGATGCTAAGCAAGAACTCAGGATTTCCAATCAAATGTCAAGCATATATATCATACTAAGTCAAGCAAAACAATCTCAGCAATAGCAACAAATAATAATATTAAAGGAGTAATGCCCAATACTTACTAAGATGTCATTCTACAAAGAAAATTTCTTTCTTATTTACATACTAGTTAATTAGAATATATTCTGGTGTGTGTGTGTGTGTGTGTGTGTGTGTGTTCTGCTTGTTTCAGAAAGAAGTTACATGCAAATGAATATAAACTGATTCGGGAATATTAAATGAAGTGAAAAATATTTCTTCAAAAACACTGTGGAATATAAATGTCATAAATCTCTCACTTTTTCTATCAAACACTAATTAAATTCTAATAGAGAAGCTGTGAACATTATTGAATAGCCAAAACAAACACATGACTGTTAAAATACTCAATTATTTTGGAATATAATCTGTATGAACTACATGTGTATCTCTGTCATCACAGAAATCAACTCCAACTTAAGAGAATTTTGCTTTAGAGCTGTGTAATTTCCTCCAGATACTGTATAATCTGGGAAAAATACAGCTGTTTTAATGGATTATAGACAGATGCTATGTGTAGACTCCTGTATACTCCAAAGCACCCTTTCCTTTCATACACAATGCTCTGTATCACTCTCAAACCTGTAGAATTCCAGTTCACCATCCTGTTTCTTGGATCCCAGTATACAAATGGTGCTCATTTAATAACCATTTGTTCATGGTTCAAATTTGCAACACTGCCGGAAAAGTGATAATTGTTTTTGGACTAGTCCAGCGCAAGTATGACATAGAACAATTCAGCCAAACTTCAGTTCTTTATTTGCTACATCAGTAAACTGAATCTTGTCAGAATAAACCAATACTAATCTCACCCTAAAGCAGCGGTCGACAACCAGTGGGCCACAAGAAAATTTTGGTGGGATGCAGAGAAATTTCACCCCGAGCACCCCACAAAGCAATTAATCCAGTCTGCACAGAAACTCAAGGTTGCACTGCCCACGTGGCCCGTGGGAACCCTCCCCGCCCACTCACTCCTTACCCATCAAGCTTGCCTGCTAAATTGCTATTTTTCCTTTTCCCATCAAATGTTCTGCTGTGCTGGGAGATTTAGATTAGCTAGGAAGCAAGAAATAGTTGGATTTCTTGCTTTCTAGCTAGTCTTTAGATCTTCGACTCTGCTTTTAAGCACAACTGAACCTCCCTTAGGACTGAAGTTTCTATTATTCAGTGCAGACTCACAGCAAACAAATTTTATGTCACAGACTGAGGTAGCTGGTGGCAGATAGATAGATCACTGAATGATTCTGTGAGCAACTCAATCTGCCTGCCTGCTTTGCCTGATTTTGGGTAAAAGTTGCTCTTTTTTATATATAAAAAATTCAATATTTACAAACATTGTATGTTGTGAGTTAATTTTATGAGTTTGCTTGCAAGCAAATTTTATGAGTTTGCTTGCAAGCAAATTTTATGTGACAGACTGAGCTAGCTGATGGCAGATAGATAGATCACTGAATGATTCTGTGAGCAACTCAATCTACATGCCTACTTTGCCTGATTTAGTTGCTCTTTTTTATAAAAAAAATAATATTTATATATTTATAATATTTACATACAAGCCATGCCCAGCTAGTCACATGACCACCAAGCCACACCCACAAATTAGACCATGCCCACAGAACTGGTTAGTGGTCTCTGGGATTTAAAATTATGAGTTTGGTGGTCCCCGAAGTCCAAAAGGTTGGTGACCCCTGCCCTAAAGGATATATCCTGGGAGATTCTAGGGAATGGCTACCCTAACTCTCTTCCTCTGTATCCAATCCAGCTCTAGGTGTGATAAAAGACTGTGTTGCCTTTTAACATCCCACCTTCCCCCCTCCTCCTTGGAATGTGCTTCCTTCCTGGTAAACTGCCACTTCACCATAGTCCATTACACCATCTCCCCCTCTATAGCTGCCATCCCTTACATCAGATTTCTAACTACAACTCGATCACATAATTGTGATTTGCAGCATTTCCTGCCAGTTTGTCAATGTTCTCTGCTAGCAAAGTCAAAGGGGAAGTTGGCAGGGAGTCAGAAATTGTGATCATATGAGGTCATCACTTAATGATCCATGCAGTTTTCACGTAACAACAGTAACCAGGGATTTCCAGATCTGCTATTGCTAAGTAGCGTGGTCATATAATGTCACACTTTTAGACTACCTTGCTTGGTGATGGAAATTCCAATCTCAATTACAATCCTTAGGCAAGCACCTATAGTGACTTCTCTAGATACTAGCCAAGCTTCCCATCCTACCTGATTTTTATTTGTGAGAAATTATTTCCATTTAAAAAATTAGAAATAGATATCCTGCTAATTAAACATATAGATAGGCCTCTTGGATTAAGTGAAGGCTCATCTTTTTGTTTCTTGCAGTGACCAATCCAATGTCACTGGGATATTCACAAGTAGATAAAGACATAAATATTTTATCTGTCATTGCTATTTGGAGACATGCTGCCCCAAATCCAGACACTATAATAGATATTCAAGACAAATAACCCTATTGTATCATAAAATTATCTAATCCCTCTAATTAGTGATTATCACTACACCTTGTAATGAACTCCACAGGCTAGTTAAGTTCTGTGTAACAAAGTACTTTTTGTATTTATTCTAAATTTCCTTCTATCTTCAGGTGAACCCTTGTCCTAATGTTTGTTTGTTTTTGAAAACAGTTTTACTGGTTTTTTTAACAAACAAACAAAAACAGACAAAACATAAAAGCATCAGCTCTCTTCCATACTTATATACAAACAGTGTGTCGGTTGGTTCATCAGTTTTGTGCATCCATTTCGTAGTCTCAATTACAATTATGTTACATAATAGCTCTTATTTTCAATCCTAACTTATATATCTTCATATCATTATTAAAAAAAAAATCATTTGACTATACTTTTATTCGTTCATACTTTATGAGATAACTATAATTTAAGTAATTTATTCTATAACAAATCACATAATCATGCCAATTCTATCCTAAAAAAAAACACTTTATAGATATAGTATCTAATAACAAAAGAAAAAGAAAAAACAAGAATATTCCTTATTATCTAAGATTCTAGGTATTCTATTGTCATATTTCATCATCTAACCATTGATAGAAAAGGTCCCAAATTTTATAAAATTGTTTATCTTCTTGCGCTCTAATCCTTGTCCTAATGTTTTAAGGGATGATAAAAATATTTCACCCAAACTTTTTCTTCACAACAGAAGTGATTTTATGCACCTCAATAATATATCCTGTCAACCACCTATTTTTCCAAGCAAGAATCTCAAATGACCTTTTCTTATGGAAATAAAAAGGCTGAGTCCTCTGATTATTTTTACTGCCTTGTTCTATGTTTTTTCCAAGTCTATTTATATTTTTCAAATGTAGGAAAAAGAACTATTTTCATATTACAAAGATGACATTTTATATCAACCATTTTCCTAATATCCCTTAGAATTAAATTTGTCCTTTTCACAACTGCCCCCTCCCCCCAGTTTACATCTTCACTGTCCACTATTCCCCAAGAACTTTTTATTAATTTGTTGAACAGCTCAGGTCCCATCAGTGTTTGTTTGTATCTAATGACCCAATATGCCTAATGTTGCATTTATTTAAATTGGACCATATTTGTCTTTTGATCTTTCTGCTAGTTTAAGAAGATCTTTCTACAACTCATCATAACCATTTGATTTTTGCAATATTGAGTAGTTTATCATCCAATAAGGTGACAGCTTATGACTAACTCAAAATACTAATCACAGTACAATTTCAACTGCATTTTAAAAAACTGAAAGATAGCTAGAATCAAAACCTTGTTTGGAAGTGTACAAAAGTAAACTGATAACTAGATATTTTATAATTAACTACAGTTGCCAGGGTAATCAATATGTATAATAGCCACATCTGCTCTAGGATGGGTCTATTTGCTCAAAAAAATGTGGAATCCTTAGTTTTTCCTGATGAAGGATTCTCCAGATACTCTAAGGCTAGCAGAATATTTTCTAAAAATACTGCTTCAAAATGAATTCTGAATAGATGTGATACAAGCAATAAATACTGCAAAAATCAAACCTGGTAGTATATGTACAAGTAAGTAATTTTTTCTGTCAATAATCAGAAAACAATGTCAGTGTGTAATTAATTCTTTATTTAATCAAATGAAAGCAGTAACAGACATCTGAACCTCAAAAATATTGAATTTAAATTGGATAATCAAGGTTAAGATCTAGCAATTACAAGCAGTTAGAGCATATGAAATGAAGCCTATCTTACTAGTATGCCTTAATCATTCACAACCAAGAAGATAATAGGGGGAACCTACCAAGATAAATCAAACACAGGAGTTTTTTAATAACATTATTTAGAGAAACAGCCCCATTCACAGATCATCAGGATATCTTATTGCCTTATAACAATACTATATTACAGATGAATGTCTTCATCACTTGAACTATAGGTAGTCTTCGACTTATCACAATTAGCACTTGAATTACCATCTCTAAATAATGGAATTGTAAACCAAGACATCACATGACTGCATTGCTTAGTAACAATTCCGACATTGGCATTAACTAAATTCCACCAGTCATTAGCTGACACCCACTTCAAACCAAGCCATTTGGGACTCTGTCTCTCCCAGCCATGAGCCTTAGTAAAGTAAGGGACTACCTTCTCTTCAATTCTTCTCCCTCCCCACATCTATTCCCCCATCTCTGCCCTTGGGACTGCCCTGCATCCTGCCTTGTGGGACAGCAAGCAGCTCCAGAGCACACAGCTCTGTGTGTGCTTGCCACACTGTGGCATAGGGGCTTTCTGGCACACTGCTGCTCTGCAAAATGCCCCTAAGCTGCAGTACAAAACCCAGTCTCAGTCCAGCCCAGCAATGTGAAGTAACATGACTTCTTGGTACAGCACAGCTGTGAGGTTGCAAGAAGCCCTTGAGCCACAACTTAGAATGAAGCCCTTTGCAGCATGAAATCCAGCCGCAAGAGTGCAGCCAGAGCCACAGCCAGCCCAGCCCAGTCGCTCTCTACACCCTGCACTCCATCTGACCTCCATTTTGTTACTCCTGCTGCTGATTGAGGTGTGCCCAGCCTTTACAAGACAGATTCTGGTCACATGGGGCTCACCTTCCTCGTGAGGAAACTGCATGCATGACCTGGGGGAAAAAGTGCGTGGCTAACACCTGCATGGGCAAGGGCTGGCATGCTTGGTCTGCAGTAGCAGCAATAAGGTGGCAAAGTAGAGCTAGGATGGCTTGGGACCAAAGGGCATAGATGGGAGAGATAGGTGGGTAGTGAGGAGTTGAAGCTCCCCTAAGGTGAATTGTGATCACATGATTGCTACAATGGCCATAATTCTGGGGACTAGACCCTTTGTTCAATGCTACCATACATTCAAATGCTCATTGAATGAATAATCCTAAATTGAGGACTGCCTGTATTTGTGTTTCATTACTTCTGATCAGAGAATGAAGAACTGAAGATCATTCATTCAACTCAGTATTTTGGGTTCACACAATAGAATGAAGTATGGACTATTCACATGGACACATGGATTCAAGGAAAAAATAGATTAAAATATGGGTGATAAGCTATGAAAGTACTTAAAAGACAGCACTTGCACTTTAATACCAAAATGCATACATTCTTCAGAGGCCCCTGCCCATGCAGTTGGATAATTAAAGTATGATTCCTGGTGCATATGAGCCATTCAATGTAGTTTCATCTATCATATAGTATGATAATGTAATTTGTTTTATCTGAACTTAACAAAGAATACATTTTTCAAGTGTGGATTATTCCATATAATGTGTGTTATCATAGCATGCGGGGCCCATTCGCTCTTTGGTTTGCTTAATCATAATTTATTAAATAAACTATAGCTGGTTTACAAAACATGTGATTGCATAAATAATACGTTAAATATAGCATGATACAATATTTTAAGTCAATTACTATAAGAAAAATTATTATTAGGGTTATCAGATCTGTGTTCAGAATCATTAGACAGCAGCAGTTAGAATTAGTTTGCAATCCAGATCTCACAGCACTAATAATAGCTTAATTTGGTGAACCAGGTTAGAGAAAAGCAATAGATTGGGTTTTTTTCCTGCACAAGACAGATATTACATGAAACAAAACCACAAGTGATGCACGATGAAAGTTTATTTAGCATTATCTGCTATTTTTACTAATGTAAATACTGAATACTATTGCATAATTTCATGTTCATTATTTCAATTCTTTCCAATAGTCCTAATGTGAGTGAAATTAGATACTATACAGATAATGCATATTGCTAAAAACAAGCACTAAACAAAAAATTTGAAGAATACAACAGCCATATTTCTTTCCTACCATGGGTTCGTTCAAAATCCACACAAATAAAGCAGACATATGACAGAAAGAGAAGAGAGAAAGAGAAGAATAAACAATTTTGCACTTCTTTTTCCTCATCCCCAACTGCTATTATTTTTCTACTTCATTTGGAAAAAGCATCAGAAACCAAGAATAGCTTCTTTATTGGATAGTTGAATATATCACACTGGTGGGCACAATGTGCATTTCTTCAAATGTTGGCAAGTAAGTATGGCAATATGAAAAATACTTTAAAAATGTAGCACTCTCACATCTAGAAAACTACCAGCTATGCTCTCAAGATATACTTACTCTTTGTGAACTTAACTGTGACTTAATAAATTTTCCAATATTCTGGATGCAACATATTTATTAACTGCACAAATTGAAAATACATGCCAACCTAAATATTGCTCGCTACTTTGCTATTCAGACTACAAATATAACAGTATTTTGAAACCTGAAATAAATCAGAATTGTAAACCTAGCTAATTTTGGATTATTCAACAAACTATGGCTTATTACGATCTGTGCACACACCTATGGGAATAATAACTACTGCTGCACTGCCAGATTTAAAACTTTGCATCTGGCAAGTACTTCCTTAGATGAAACATTCCTTCTTTTTTTCACACATAGCTGAGAATGGTACTTCTGAAGTAATTTCTGATGTAACCATCATCTTAATAGAAGAAATCCATTTCATTCAGATTTGTTTTATTTCTCCCATTACTTAAATCATGCAATAAATCAACTAAGGTTTCACTAATCTAGCAAGAATCTCAATACTAATGAATATTTCTGCACACCTATCTTGAAGACAATATAATTGCAGGCTCCTCTAGACAACATTGAACACTAACAAGACAGGCTGAGTATCTACAGCGCAAGATACTGGTGTGTCCTGCAATGGGACTCAATTCTAATTCCCCCGTCAGAAAGACTATTGCAGAGAAGACTATTTTTTTAAAAAACTTCGGACTCAATATTCAGCTTATGGCATCAATCACTAGCCAGATTTCCAGAAAAGAAACAATATCCAACAGGGATTCATTCCTATTTGTCTGTTCTATATCAAAATAAGTCCAAGCAAGGAAGATTTAAAAAGAGTGGACACCGATTTTCCCCCCACTTCCTTTCTTTTGAAAGGAGAATTCAGCAGGTTAATGGGGAAAGAGGGTGTTAGAAGAAACTT
Organism: Pseudonaja textilis; assembly: GCF_049901715.1. NCBI lineage: Eukaryota > Metazoa > Chordata > Lepidosauria > Squamata > Elapidae > Pseudonaja > Pseudonaja textilis. The sequence continues at coordinate 33,555,022 of NC_141993.1, forward strand.
GAGTCCTGTTCTGCAGATTACAAAAGTGCGGTTCGGTTGGACCTCGCTTCCCTAACAACAACAAAAAAAAACTCGTGGAAGACATGGGGGAGTGTAAATAAAAAGCAACAAAAATGGAAAATAATGAAAGGACTAAGATATCAAAGAAGAGATAACTCCAAACGACGCTAGAAAGACTCGGACAGAAAGGAGGTAGGAAATAGAAGCCTCTCTCGGCAGAGGAAATGGGAAGTAAGGCGAAACAAGAGCCCCTCAATCCCCCCCCGCCCCAATCCTTCATCAGCGCGGGCCTTTTGAGAGAAGGGATGAAGCCGCTTTGTCTCGCCAGCCTCGACCCTTCCCCAAAGCGCCCCAGTGAGGCGTCGGATAGGAAAGGGATAAAAGACGAGTCACTTGCTCGTCAGGGGCGGGGAAGATTTCGGTTTGGTTGCGACACCCGCTTCTCAGCCGCGCAGCTTCAACTTCTGAGGAAGTTCGCTGGGAGCCGCACCACGAGCGAGGGATCCCCGCGGCGGGCGGCAGAGGGGAAAGGGAAAGCGCTCACCCACGCCGTATTTCTCCTCGCGCTTGGTGGGTATCCAACGCGTCATAACTGAGAGGAGCCCGAGCCCGCCAGCCGTCGGGGAAAGCCGGGGAGGAGAGAGGCGGAGACTGACGCGGCGGCGACACTGCTAAGCCGCCATTTTCCAGCCTCGGTCGCGGCCGCCCCGGGACAAGGAGAAGAAAGTTTGCAGGCAACGGAGCGGTCATGTGGTGCAGGCGGAGCCAGGGATTTGGGAGGCCCTGCCTGGAGAGGAAACCCAGGCGGTCGCTGCGGACGGGAAGGAGGCTCCCACGGCGGCACCGTCACCGCCGTTAAGCATCCTTCCGCGGGCTGGCGGGGCCCGTTTTCCCTTCCTCTTGAAAAGTCTTTTCCGTTCCCGAGAATGACACTTCCCGGTTCAGAAACTGCCCCGCGTTGCTTCACCTTTCCCTGCCTTTAGCCACAAGTAGCCGTGTTATCTTCTCCCGGTGGAGCGGCACGTCATGCTTTTCACCTGTGTAGGAAACAAGACAGTTTGACGTGGCTATTTTCCTTTAGAAGAAGAAAGTGAATGTTGGCGTCCATTTTAATGTTGGACCTATTTCAAAGCATGCAAAATGACTAACTTAAGGAACAAATAAGCCTCTACAGTTAAAAATTACACAAGCATTTCTTGTAGATTTGATTTTGTACGCAGGGGATCATCCTACCAAAGAAGGCAAGTTTGTGCACTGGATGAACGTTGAGAAAAGTTTTAGTTTAGTTTATTGTCATTGCACCTCGTACAACGAAATCAAACACCATCTTCAGTGCACATCATGACCATTAAAACACATCCTTCACACTCCATACATTGAACTGAAACCCCCAACACTGCACTATACCGTAGAATTCAAAAGACCTGCTGCCCTTCCTACACAGGTGAAAAGCATGCCAGATTACACTTATTGTTAAAGTTTAACAATGCCTTTTTTTAGGAGGGGGGCATACCAGTTGAAAAACGAAGGCAGATGGTACAGAAATGAAAGCATTCATCACCTCATGGATATAACTAGATACCACCTGGGAAATGTGGCAGCTGTGGCCAAGAGAACCATGGCCCCAACCAGTCCTTTACTTGTCCATAAATCTCTTCTTACAGATATTAATACATTAATCACTTCATGTTTAAACTATTACATTGCATTCTATATGGGACTACCCTTGAAAAATCACTGGTCCAGAATGTAGCTGCATAACCATACCTCTGCAAGCTGCGTTGGTTGCTGATGTGCTTCTAAATGTTAGTCAAGGTACTGGTAGTAAACTGTAAAGTCCTTCATGGCATGGGTCATGATTACTTGAAGGTTCACATTTCTTCCATCACTTCTTTCCGTTTTCCATTTTCATGTCCCACATTGAATGACATCTAATATCTGTGCCATTTAGCCTCTGGAATGATATCTATCCCCCCAGAATGTCTATGGAGATTCTCAGTCATCCAAGTCATGGTTGTCCCAAAGGTATTTTTTCAAGAGGCAGTTGGACTTTCTGGTTTTTCTTTGAAGACGTTTTGTTTCTCATCAGAGAAGCTGAATAAACTGCTCAGCTTTGAAGAAGCTTCTTGAATAAGAAGCAAAATGTCTTCAAAGAAAAATCAGAAAGTCCAGTTATCTCTTGAAAAAGCACTTTTAGGACATCCCCTCAGAATGTTGTGTTGCTCCTACCTTTAGCGTCTCAGATATACTATATAGGAAACTTGACAGGATGAACTAATTCTACTTTTGTCAACCATTCTAGCTAAACCAGATAGGAGACACAACTAGAGGAAATAATTCTAATTTATTCTAGGGCTACATTAAAAAACGTATAAGTCTGAAACTTCCTACCACAATTTTTAACTGCTTGATCCATTAGGATGGATCCTCCCTGAGTTTCTCAGACTGCTAAATTTCCTAGGCAGCATTTCTTCACCATAATACCTTAATTATAAGGCTACATTAACAGAGTCTTGCAAGTCTGAAAGTACAAATCTGCCATCTCAACTAGGGTGGATCCTTTCTAAGTTTCTCTGCCAATTATGCAAATGCAGGCTCTCCCCTCACTTATCCTCTAGGCAGCATCTCCCTCACCCTCATCCAAGATCCTTCTCACATTCCAACACTTTCCCTTGACATCTTTAAATGAATTTTGGCTGATATCTAAAGATTGTGCTACTTGCCTTGTTCCCAGGAATGTTTGGTTCTCCTCCAGGTTCATGTACAAACCCTAGATTCAGGGTGATGTGGGCTCCAACTTTGCCTGTAAATGTTAGTTTGATTCCCAAGATGTTTCATCCTAGATGTTTCTTTTCTGCAAGTCCTACTAAGAAAATGACTTAGGAGAATCAGATTCGCAGAGTTTATCTTTCACGCTGATTAAATTAAGCATCGAGAATTGTTGAATACAAGATAGATGTCAAATAAATTTTCTAAAGAAATAAAATACTTTGATATTCCTTATTGTGTTTTTAGGATTAAAATAATTGAAATATAGTAGTTGATGATTCACAAACATTTCCCTAGTGCAAAAATAATTAATTCAATATATCTCATTGGTATTTGAACTGAAACAAACATGCTAATTTATAAAGAGTGGGTATCTGTTACATTGTCGTTTTACTGGCAGTTCAGTGACATAAACAATTTAATAGTAAGCCTGCATGTACATAAATCATAGGATTATAGTCCATATTTGTTCTACGCTGAACATATTAAGGCTATGTTTGCTATTTGTTATGATAACTCATGTTTCAAAACAGATTTTAGTCTAATATTAACAGAAACAAATTCAAATACTAAATACTAAACATTAAATTTGGTGGTTGTTTTCTCACAAGGTTAATCTTTATCTAGCAATCCATATATAGAAGGTGACCAGACTTGATTAGTCTCTTTTCTGTGAGGCTACTTTACTATCTTCAGCTAAATAAGAATCTGTCCAACTCTTAGTAGGTGTAAGAAAATCAAGGCAGTGATTCCAATACTATACAACCTGTTCTTGCTAATGTGTCCGAAGATGCTTTTCTAAAAGATAACTGACAACTTTCTTACCAAGAAAGTACAGTGGCTTTTTGGAAAAGCACCTTTGGAATAACCATGACCTGATTGATGGAGAATCTCCATACACATTTTTGCCAGCGTGTTTCTAAGTTTAACTGAAAGTCTTAGTTTTAAGATTTAAAACTTTAAATATTAACCAGTTAATTTGATTGAATTTCTGCTTTCATTCAGGCAATCTGATCATGCTTTGAGGTTCTATTTAAATATTCCTTCCTGAGAATAATTAGGTTGTTGTTCTGAGGCTGACAATAACCCCGTGCCTGTGAAACTCATTATGGAGATAACACTAGGTAAGACATGCTCTTAAAATATGTATTTATCCTCAATGGATTGCCTCCTAAATATTTTATTGAACTACTGAATATAAATGGTTTTAAATTATTATTAATTTTAATATTTGTATTAAATTCAGTACTTTAATCTTACTATTGTATTTGTACTTTATTTTCTTTTTGAATTTGCTGTTATTCGTGTTTTATTAATAACTGATAATCATACTCAGGGTTCAGTTTTCTGTCAGGGGACCCATAACCATTTAAAGATATGAACATAAAATATTATTTTACATACTTCAACAGATTACTTTTAAATTTTTTCATGCTTCTTCTCCAATAGTAATAGAAAGACCTGAAACAAGTTCATCATCATATATTTTACAGTCCTATAAGTGATTAGATCCTACATTTAACTTCATTCTAAAACACCAGGGAAACTTACCAGATCAAAATGCTGATTGGGGTGGGGTGAGGGGAATCGCTTTAGAAAACATGTCTGAAATGAGAAATTTTCCTTTGTTTGTTCCTCGTGTTAAAGAGAATATAATCTTTCTTTACGCATTTATTGTCCTTCTCCTGATATAGATTCTAGATTTCAGATTCTGAAGGTCAGCTATATTACCAGCCACAGACAAAAAAAAAAGCTGACGCTATAGGAAGGTTAAGTATTAAAACAATAACCCAAAAATGATATTAATGACAATATCATTATAAATTACTGAAGTATACACTTTAAATTTATTTACGAACATTAGGGAATACTGTCATTTCTTAACACTTTTATTGCAAAAAATGAAATTATAGTGTTCCTGATTAAATATCTAAAACAGGGGTCTTTAAACTTGCGCTTTAAGACTTGTGGACTTCAACTCCCAGAATTTCTCCTCCAATCACGTTAGTTCAGGATTTCTGGGAATTGAAGTCCACAAGTCTTAAACTTGCCAAGTTTGAAGACCCTTGATCTAAAGCAGTGGTGGGATTCAAATTTTTTTACTACTGGTTCTGTGGGTGTGGTTTGGTGGGCATGGTAGGGGAAGGATACTATAAAATCTCCAGTCAGAGGTGGGATTTTCTGGTTCTCCGAACTACTCAAAATTTCCGCTACCAGTTCTCTAGAACTGGTCAAAACGTGCTGAATACCACCTCTGATCTGAACTATAATTAAGTTCAGCACTATTTAAAATTTAGGTTTATAATGCCACAAAGTTCAATAATGACTGGGCAGTATGCGAATTAAAAAGAGATGCAATGCAAAAAATAAAGTATAACTATAAACATAAGGGGGAACTGAAATACAGGTAGTCCTTGATTTATGACCATTCATTTAGTGAATGTTTGAAATTACAGTGGTGCTGAAACAATGGACTTGCAACCTGTGCCTGAAGTTATATGATATGGTACTTGGCAGCCACTTACATTTATGACTGAAGGGACTCTGCAATTCTCCCCACCTAGCTCTCCCTCCCAAGTTATGTCCTGTTAACTGCCCTGCACAACAGCACTTGTCTATTTTATTTATTTATTTATTTATTTGATTTGTCAATCGCTTACAAGATAATAGGTATAAGTATATACATAGTTATGAATACATGAAATGGGTACATAAAAGAAAAATTGCAGCAGCGAATCCACATCTAACAGCCTGGGCATATGCCAAGCCTCACGTAGGCAAAGGAGTTTTGATATATGCCAAGCCTCACGTAGGCAAAGGAGTTTCGATACCTGCAAGACCTCACGTAGGCTGAAAGCAAGTATCAGGAACAAAAGGATGCTGCCCACCTTGGGCTACTGGCTGGACTGCAGGCGCGGATTGGTTACTTTGTATCCCTTAAGCACTGTGATTGGGCGCTACAATGTATCCACTGAGACCCCCCACTCTTTTAACATGTAAAGTAGACTGAACTCTCTCTTTTGTGACGTTTAACAATGTGTGTTCAATAAAAGAGCTTCCCTGAGCGCGTGCTCGGGGCTGCTCATCCAAGACTGAACCTGCTTGGTCTCTTTCTTGATGCATTGGACTCAATGAGAAGCCCTCCTAATGCGGAGCAAAGCCGCATCTGGTGACCCCGACGTGATCTGCTGAAAGAAGCAGACCCGCCCGCCTCGACCTCCCATCTCACCCGGCCGGACGAGCCAGTTGCAACCCAGGGATGCCGTCTAGTGTCACGGATCCCTCCCCAGGAGAAATCCTCCCTTCAGGTGAGTATGGGCAGGAAATTCTCTAAAGCGCAGATGGTGCATCTGCAGGAATTAAGGGAATTAACGAAGAGCTCAATTTTGATTCTTAGGAGTCAGGGCAAAACGCTCCCGGCTCCAACTAAAAAGGACCTCATAGCCCTTTTAAAGTACATCCACACGCAGTGTCCGGCTTATCCGGAAAAGGGGTCCTTAAAAGTCTCCACATGGCAACGTTTGGGTGACTTTTTTCATGATACTCCCAGGGCTCCGCCAAAGATTTTAAACACCTGGCGGATAATTATGGAATGTTTAAAAGTTCACAGCTCAGCGCTGACTAACACTGGCACACCCCCCCGCGGGAGGTCCCCCTCCCTATGCTGCTGAGACCAAAACCAAAGACGCTCTCCCACTGGAAGCCTCTTCCCCCACAGCTCCTGAACCCTTGGTTCCTCCTAAATTAAATCCTGCGGGGGATCAGACACCCATGGGAGCAGTTGCACAAGCCATGGCACAGGGGTGCAAGGAGGGCTCTCTTACCCTAGAGGAGCTCTCCCTCTGCACCATAGAATATGTGGGGGATGGAGCTGGGAATGTGCCTAGGCTTGAACCCTTATCCATGAAATTAATTAGAGATTTAAAACAAGCTGTGGCCATGTATGGCATTCAAGCACCTTATGTCAGAGGTCTCATTAACACCATCAGCACTTCCTTTTTTCTCCAAAAGGCTGTCCAGAGGCAAATTTCAAATGGAGAGGCCTGCAGAGAGTTTCTGTTGAAATTAGCCTTTGAGAATGCAAATGAGGATTGCAAAAGGATTCTGCAGCCTCTGGCTGCCCGAGGGGGGGTTTCCCTCTCAGACTATCTAAAGGCTTGCAGAATCGTGGGGACTGTTTCCTACAATATGAAACACCTGGCAATGGTCCTGCAGCAAGCAAATTCTCAAAACAGGCCAGCTGGGAATTGCTTCAATTGTGGGAAACCAGGCCACTTCCAAGCACAATGTAGGGCTAGGGACAATCCACAAAACAACAACAAGCCAAAAACAATTTGCCCAAGGTGCAAAAAAAAGGGTACCACTGGGCAAACCAGTGTTGCAGCAGCACCCCTCAACCGCAGGGAAACTAGAGGGGGGGCAGTCAGCCAGCCCCACTCCAAAGGCTGACACCATATCTTTCCAATTAGTTGCTTCTGAAGATATGGAAATTGACATCCCAGGCACTGTGTACTTTCTCCCCAAGTGTCTGAATAATTCCTCTCCCTCCTCTTGCTTTCAATGGAAAGTCCTACCTCAGGGCATGCTCAACAGCCCCACCATGTGTCAGCACTATGTAAATAAGGTCCTGTTACCCTATCATTCTGCCTATCCACAATTTCTGGTGTATCATTACATGGATGACATCCTTGTTGCTGCTCCTGGACCCCCAGGTACAGTGTTTGCTTCGTTCTCTTTCCTGAAAGCCATCCTCGCAAAGGGAGGCTTGCACATAGCGCCTGAAAAGGTACAAGTGCTAACTCCCTATGCATATCTAGGCTATAAAATGCTCTCAACTACTGCCTATCCTTCACTCCCCTCACTCTCTCTGCCTCCTCAACCTACCCTGGTTCAGCTTCAACAATATCTGGGCACCATTAATTGGGCCCGACCTTTCCTGTCACTAACCACTGACACTCTCTCTCCGCTGTTCGAAGCCCTTACTTGGGGAAAAGGGCCCGCTGACAAAATATCCTTGCAGCAACCTCAGCTTCAAGCGCTGACCCATATAGAAGAGAACATACGTAGAATATGGGTGGATAGGGCGCGCCAATACTCCTCTAGATATGGTCATTCTAGCCACCCCAAGGCTCTTGACCGCGGCAGTGACCCAAAAGGACCAAAAGCTCCACATCTTAGAGTGGATCCATCTCTCCCACACGCCCTGATGCTCCATCACTTCCAAACCAGCTCAATTGGCTCAATTAATCGTAAAGGGCAGGAGCCGCACAAAAGCACTCATGGGGATAGATGTCTCCACACTTTTTATCCCCTTCTCGCTGCAAATTTGGGAACCTCTATTCCAAAACTCCCAGGAGCTTCAGTTGGCCTTATCCGACTGGCCTGGGCTAGTCTCCTGCCACCCACCCGCTGACCCACGTTTTCAGATCATTCGAACCATACCCATCTCCTTCTCCTCTCCCATCAGCAAACAGCCTTTGGTCAGTGCCCTGACTATATTTGCTGATGGCAGCAGGGAACGAGGGGCATGCGCTTGGCAAAAGAATGGAGCATGGCACACCAAAACCACCCCTGTGCAGACTTCACCACAAAGGGCTGAGCTTGCTGCAACCATACTAGTCCTCCAAAATTTCAGCAAACCCCTCAACTTGATCTTGGACAGCCTGTATGTTACCCAAATAGTCTCTACCATCCACGACTCTTACCTCTCTCCCGCTATTGACAAGAACCTTCTCTCTCTTTTTGTTACACTGCAACAGCTTGTTGCGCAACGACAACACCCTCTCTTTGTAGCCCACATTCGCAGCCACCAGCCTTTCCCAGGAATTCTCCAGGAAGGCAATGACGTGGCTGATCAAGCAGCTGCAGGTATTATGACCACGCACACCCTAACTCCCTGGGAAAGCCATTCTTACTTTCATCAAAATGTCAAAGCCCTCATGAAACATTTTAACCTTACCATGGCAGAAGCCTCAGCCATCAGACAGCAATGCCCCACCTGCAGTCAGCAAGCCAATTCCATCCCCTTAGGAGTAAATCCCCGCGGGTTGAAAGCCTGTGAAATATGGCAAATGGACGTTACTCAGTTTCCTCCATTTGCCCCCTGGAAGTACCTGCATGTCACAATTGATACTTATTCAGGGTTCATAATGGCAACCCCGCAGAGAGGAGAAGCCTCTAAACATGTCATTAACCACTGCATTCGCACCTTTGCATCGTTGGGACGCCCAAACGAAATAAAAACAGACAATGGTCCTGCATACACTAGTGCGGCTATGTCAGAATTTTGCTCTAAGTGGCAGGTCACCCACAAATTTGGGATCTCTTACAACAGCCAGGGACAAGCCCTGGCAGAGAGAGCCAATTTAACTTTAAAGACAGCGCTAGAACAACATCTGACCAAAGGGAAAAAAACCCTTGGCCTCCCGGCGATGCAAAACACCCTTAATCTTTGCCTTTATACGCTTAATTTCCTCAATCTCTCTGGCACCCCTGCCACGACAGCAGCGGAGTGACATTTTTCCTACCCCACCTCTCCTGATTCTCCCAAACCACAGGTATACTACCGCCAACTGCCAGACCCTGTTTGGAAGGGTCCTGCTGATCTCCTCACCTGGGGTCGTGGCTACGCAGCTATCCAGCTTCCAGATCGTGTCCTGTGGGTTCCTGGACGGCACGTCAGACCATACCACCCCAAGGTAGCAAAACCACCAGCTGCAGACATATCAACATGATCTGCCCTGCTGCTTCACTGACCCTCCTCCTCCTCCTCTTCCTCCTTGCTGCACACGCCTCCAAAGTTTCCATTCCATCCAGAGTGACATACTTCACGCCAGACACCCCCCTCCTGCTGACCTGCACTGCATCCTGGGACATTTTTCCCCCTTATCTCAGATGGTCAACGCTTCCTCAGCCATGGTCCTACATCTCCAGCAACGCCTCTTTCCGGGTCAACACCTTTGAACAACCCCCTCGAGCTACACTCCTCATATCCCATCCTACTGCAACCACCTACTATTGTTCAGGTCGACGCCTCCATGATTCCACGCGCAACACCTACAGCTCCTGGACAATCCTCAGACCTCATCATCATCACAGACAATTTGTGAATCAGCCTGACACTCATATTCAGAACCCCCTTTGCTGCATAGGATTAAAAGATCACAAAAACCCACCAAACCAGATGACTGCACCCCTGCTTGACCAAAACCACACAAGCAGGCTTCACTCGACTGACTCTCATTTACCATACCCAGCAACCACAGAGATGCCTTTCTACTGGGAAAACTTGCCAGAATAACGGGACTATGTATCAGTTATGCAAAATGAACTCAAAAACTATTTGCTATGACCCCAAGACGGCTGTTCGCCTCAATGTTACTTTGTGGGCCGGACTTCCAAAAGCCTCTGGCAGAGCCGATCCTGAAGGGGAGGGAAAACTTTACTACCTAAATCACACCACTGTGCTTAAGGATGGTACTGACCCAATTGTCTTAACTTTTGATGTTTGCATTGCTTGTTCCAAACCAGGGGATATCCTTGTGGGTCAGATGATTGGAAAACCAAATATGCTCATGATCATAAGTATTTGTGTCCCACGCCCATCAATTGGGCCGTAGGAAACCCTAATCATTGGATCCCTTGCGGGGCTCCATTGAATGCTCGGGTTGGTCTTGTGTCTGTGATTACACTGGGGAGGGTACTCAGGCTGCAATCATCTGTCACATTTTAAACGAGTATCAGGGTCTACCAAGGACAACAAGGTAGAGATCACTATCTCCAGACAACACCCCGCCATGGATACCTATGGTATAGGGATCGATGGCATAGGAGCAGACCCAAACACCTACATTACTATAAAGACAGAAGTGATATATGAGGGTAAGGAAACATCATTAGGCTGGTCGGTGTATAATAATTTAAGAAAGTTAGATAAAGCCCCAGATACCAGCATAATAGCAAAAAACCTATTCATGGACATGGCAGAAAAAATTGCAAAACAACTTGCAATAACCAATTGCTTTGTCTGCGGGGGAACCACCACAGGAGAACAGTGGCCATGGCAAGCCTTAGAAGCCTTGCCATCACTGTTCAACAACATGTCTTCTATAGGAAACATAACAGCCAGAACTGCCCCCGACCCCCTTATCTGGACAATTACTACCAATCTAATCGGTAGAAACTGCTTCTCCCGAAATGGGTCCATTCCGGTAGGACATCTCCTTTGTTTAGGTACGTGGGACATCTCCTACTGGAATTGGACAGCACCTGATAATGCTACTACCACACCCACAAAATTCAACACAACCCTCCTCCCTTATCTCAGGGACACTTCATCCTTCCAGAACTGGACTGCACCCAATGATATGTATTGGATCTGCAGCAACCTAGCCTACCCATCCCTCCCAGCAGATTGGCAAGGGTCATGTGTATTGGGATGGATAAGACCTTCCTTCTTCCTCCTCCCAATCTCAGTGAAGCAGGAACTAGGCATCCCTGTTTATGACATGTTGTCTCGCAAAAAAAGGGAAGCCGACAATGCTTTTGCAGGCTTCCCCTGCCAATCAGAATACACAGGGGACACATGGACCTCAAAAATATCTTTGGCTCCTGGCTCCCAAAACTGCCAGGATTACAAGCTATAGTAGCGCTCATAGGTATTATTGCTGATGGGTGTGTCATTCTTCCATGTATATTACCAATCTTTGTTTGCACCATCTCCAATAGTCTGTCACTGCTAGCAGAAAAACGCGCCATTGCACAGGTCAATTCCCTCTGGGAAAAAGAATCTCTGTACAAAGCTATACCCTCAGAGGACCCCGATGAGAACATGCGCACGGGCTTCTGTATGGGCTATAGCGAAGAACCAGAAGAAATCCCTCTGCGTAAAACTAAAACAGAGGAGATGCAGCAGCGAATCCACATCTAACAGCCTGGGCATATGCCAAGCCTCACGTAGGCAAAGGAGTTTTGATATATGCCAAGCCTCACGTAGGCAAAGGAGTTTCGATACCTGCAAGACCTCACGTAGGCTGAAAGCAGGTATCAGGAACAAAAGGATGCTGCCCACCTTGGGCTACTGGCTGAACTGCAGGCGCGGATTGGTTACTTTGTATCCCTTAAGCACTGTGATTGGGTGCTACAATGTATCCACTGAGACCCCCCACTCTTTTAACATGTAAAGTAGACTGAACTCTCTCTTTTGTGACGTTTAACAATGTGTGTTCAATAAAAGAGCTTCCCTGAGCGCGTTCTCGGGGCTGCTCATCCAAGACTGAACCGGCTTGGTCTCTTTCTTGATGCATTGGACTCAATGAGAAGCCCTCCTAATGCGGAGCAAAGCCGCAAAAAATAAAAGAAACAATAGGACAGGGACGGTAGGCACGTTGGTGCGCTGATGCACGCCCCCTACAGACCTCTTAGGAAAGAGGTGAGGTCAATAGTAGACAGTCTAAGGTTAAAGTTTTGGGGGTTTGGGGAAGAAACCACAGAATCAGGTAGAGTATTCCAGACATTGACCGCTCTGTTGCTGAAGTCGTATTTCCTGCAATCAAGTTTGGTGCTGTTAACCTTGAGTTTGTATCTATTGTGTGCTCTTGTGTTGTTATGGCTGAATCTGAAGTATTAATTGACAGGTAAGTCATTCCAATGTATGATTTTATATACCATACTTAGATCAGACCGAAGACGGCATAATTCAAGGTTTTCTAGGTCTAGAATTTTAAGTCTGGTGGCGTAAGGTATTCTACAACGAGTTGAGGAGTAGTGAACTCTTCTTGTGAAATATTTCTGGACTTTCTCAATTTGTTGGTGGCAGCAGCCCAGGGTCTGGAGCTGAAGTAGTTTCTTGAGCAATCTCAGCTTGCCGACACCACCCCCACCACCATCTATTTGGGGATTGGGGAAATGAGGCTTTCAACAGATTGCAAGAATGAGGTGCCAGCTTAGAGACTGGCTCAAAATGTCCTTGGTAAGGCAGCTTGGCACAACTAGCAGCTGCCTCACACAGGTTGGGTACAACTGTCAGCATCTGGACAAAAAGGCAAGTGTGTTCTGAAAAATCTTATGGAACATATAGAAGTGGCACAACTGGGGCTTTATGGAATGGTGCTAGCAAGGAGGGCCAAGGTATGGAGCCTGACGTGACATTTCATTAATGGCAGTGGCAAGTCAATGGATGAAGTAGAGGCTTGGGAGTGGTGGCAGTTGGTTGAAACACATGAGAAGGTATTCTCAGTCCAGAAAAATTGGTGATGAATCTCAGCACAGACTTTCTTTGAGTAGGAGCTGTTAACCCAGGAAGAGCAAAATTACACAATTATGTATGGGAAAGTGCCATTCCATTCAAAACCAAGCACTAGAACACTCATGCACCAGTGTTGTCAAAGTATACCCCCATGCTCTACTCAATCCAATTTTATTGCACATTAATCAAATACAAAGAACATTTCAATCCATGAGCATTCTGACTTTAGCTTAAATCAGTGGTTCCCAAAGTGGGCAGTACTGCCCCCTGGCGGGTGGTGGGATGCCTTAGGGGGGCGGTAAGAGGCAAGGGGGCCAGCAGGGGGGTGCGAAGAGGTGGCAGGGGGGCATTCAAGGTGCCGGCCCTGCAGGCTCACTGACTGCTGGCTACGTAGCCCATTGACTCTCCAGCCAACCGGGCTTGCATGCAGGATGCGGGTGGGTGCAGCTCCGGCTCTCGAAGGTGCGTAGCTCGGTTCGATTCGCCTCTATGTGGCCGTCCCAGACCTAGAACCTAGCCTCCCTCTGCAGCCCAGTTCTTCTGACCGAGCCCTGCGCTTGCTTGCTTGCTTGCTTAGTTTCCAAGCGATCGTTCCCTCCGCCTCCACCGGTCTGGGCTGCTTCTGCACGCCTTCCTCCCCCTGCGTGGAGCATAAAGATGGGTGGAACACTTCACTGAAGTTGGGAGTCTCTGAGCGTTTGCAGAGTACCTCCCCTTGCTTGGCCCAATGGAAGTTGACCTTGGGTTGAAGCAAAAAGGGTGAGATCGGCTGCATCGCTGCCCCAGGGAGGTTGGCATTGCAAAATTTGCTGCCAAAGGGGGCTGGAGAAGGGTCACAGGGGCAGCTGCAAGGGGCTGGAGAAGAGGCAGAGGGGCAGCTGCATTAATGATCAGGAAGATCTTAGCCATGGTTTATTCATTGACAAACCAGAATCAAACAGCATGCTAAACTCTAAACCAGAATGGCTGGGTTGATATCTTCAGCCCGTGTTTCTGAACCTTAGCAACTTGTGTGGACTTCAATTCCCACTCTGGTTTTGCTCTACTAACTTTCTCAAAGTGCCACTGCTGTTGCATTCTTTCTTTTTACCTATCTATCTACCAATCTATCTGCCTACCTACCTACCTGTCTCTCTCTGTCTGTTTCTCTCTCTGTCTGTTTCTCTCTCTCTCTATCCATCCATCCATCCATCCATCTATCCATCCATGTTCAAAGCGCCAGCCCCGCAGGAACATTGGGAAAGTAGAGCAGAGCCAGTCTGGTACGGAGGGAGGGAGGGAGGGGAGAGGGAGGGTGGGGAGAGAGAGAGAGAGGCCTGATGCATCTGATTGAAATAAGGCCTAGTTTAGACTGAGGCCCTTTTCCACATTGAAACATTTTTGCCAGCACATTGAAACATCTTTGGCTTCTATTAAAGGATTTGTGGACAAAACATGGTCAAGACTATCAGGAAACTCTCACATTTTGTTGAGGCTTTAAACAGGATCCATTGGACCAGATCTTCATTCTAAAAATTACTTTTCCCCAATGTATTAATTACAGTGCCAATTCTGAAGAAGGCAAAACCAAAATGTACTGGTAAATTACAAGAACACACACACACACATACACTCCCTTCTAACCCTGCTGGAGCAGGTGATTGGACTAGAATAGATATCTCATTATCTTTCTCCTCCCTCCCTCCCTCCCTCCCTCCTTCTTTATTTCTTTTTCTTTCTGTCCCTTCCTTCCATCCCCCTTCTTTCTTTGTCCCCTTTTCTTTCTTTTCTTCCTTCTCTCTCTCTCTTTTCTTTCTCTCTCTTTCCATCTCTCAGGCTCACCCTATTGACTTGACTTGCTTGGGTGGGTCCCTCCAATGCAGTGGGCTCAATGGAGTGGACCTGTTGAGCCGGCACCTAGAACGTGGCAGTGTCGGAATGTTTGAAAAGTAGAGCAAAGCCAGAGGTCTGTAATTTTTGCTGCAAAGACTCACAAAAGCTTCTGGGTTGTGCACAAGAAGGGACACACGTCAATGCAATTCAGCAACATAAAATAAAGAGATACAAATAAAACAAATCAACAAGAATCGGCAAAGCATCTCTGATTAGATTTTATTCACTGCTAGAATCTAATCAGAGATGCTTTGCCAATTCTAGTGCAATGACCTGCTCCAGCAGGGTTAGAAGGGAGTGTGTGTGTTTGTGTGTGCATGGGTGTCAAAACTTCAAAAACAGGTCAAGTATCTCTGGGGAGGCCAGTCATAAATTAGAACACTTGCTAAGCAACCACCCATTAAGTGAGGACCACGCGTATTTGGTTTGCCAGTCACCTGGCCACGCCCACCCAGTCACATGACCACCAGATCACACCTACCGGGTCATGTGACCAGCAAGCCATGCCCATCCAGCAAGCCATGCCCACCCAGTCACATGACCAGCAAGCCATGCCCACCCAGTCACATGACCAGCAAGCCACACCCTCAAATTAGGCCACGCCCACAGGAATTTGAATCCAACCCCTAGGTGGGAGGCACCGAGGATGAGTTTGTAGCACCAAAGGGGCAGTGGACTGAAAAAGTTTGGAAACCACTGGCTTAAATTAACAAGATAAAGAATTCAAATAATGGATTGTGTCTTTATGTAAATATATTGTACAGAACAGGAAGTGATGCATGGTGTTCCAGATATTTTATTTTATTTATTTATTTATTTGATTTGTCAATTGCTTTCAAGATAATAGATATAAGTATAAATATGAGTAAGAATACAGGAAATAGGTACAAATAAATGGGAACAATAGGACAGGGACGGTAGGCACAATGGTGCACTTATGCACACCCCTTACAGACCTCTTAGGAATGGGGTGAGGTCAATAGTGGTTAGTTTGAGGTTAAAGGAGTGGGGGTTAGAGGATGTAACAACAGATTCAGGTAGTGCATTCCAGGCATTGACCACTTTGTTGCTGAAGTCGTATTTTCTGCAATCAAGTTTGAAGGGGTTTACATTGAGTTTGTATCTATTGTTTGCTCTTGTATTGTTATGGTTGAAGCTGAAGTAGTCATTGACTGGTAGGACATTGTAGCAGATAATTTTGTGTGCTACGCTTAAGTCTAACCATAAGCAGCCTAGTTCAAGGTTGTCCAAGCCCAAAATCTCAAGCCTGGTAATATAGGGTATTCTGTTGCGAGCAGAGGAGTGTAGTACACTTCTTGTGAAGTACTTCTGGACTTGCTCGATTGTATTAATGTCTGATATGCAGTGAAGATTCCAAACTGATGAGCTGTATTCAAGTATTGGTCTGGCAAAAGTTTTGTATGCTCTAGTTAGCAATTCTATATTTCCGGAGGAGAAGCTTCGTAAGATTACATTTACAACTCTTAATGCCTTTTTGGCAATGCTGTTACAGTGAGCTCTGGTGCTTAGGTGATTTGATATGAGAACTCCAAGGTCCTTGACAGAGTGAGGATCATCAACAAGGTCATATCCGCCGAGTTTGTATTTGGTGTACTGATTTTTTTTACCAATGTGTAGGACAGAGCATTTGTTGGTCATGATTTGGAGTTGTCAGATGTTTGACTATTCAGACACATAATCAAGGTCGCTTTGAAGGATAGTAGCATTGTCAGTGGTATTGAATAGTTTTACGTCATCCGCAAAGAGGACGCAGTTGCTTATAAGGTGATTGCATTTATATAGAGTATAAAGAGTGTGGGTCATAGAACGCTGCCTTGGGGGTCACCCCTGTTAACTGGAGCAGGGTTTGATATAGCGCTCCCCATTTTTACTATTTGTTGCCTGTTTGACAGGAATGCAGTAATCCACCTATGGAGGAATCCGGAAATGCCATATGAATTTAGTTTTAACAGTAGTTTGTCATGTATCACTGTATCAAAGGCTTCACAGAAATCTATGTAAATTGCATCTATAGCTTTACCCTGGTCAAGTAGAGTAGTCCATATGTTTTTGCAGTGTAGGAGTTGTAGATTGCAGGAGAATTTTTTTCCTGAAACCAAATTGTTTTTTGGAGAGTAGGTTGTTTGACTCTAAGTGGAGAGTGATGAATTGTTAATGATTGATTCCATGATTTTGCACGTGACACAACACAGTGAGATTGGTCTGTAGTTTTCAACCAGGCTGGGGTCACCTTTTTTGAAGATAGGGATGACCATAGCTAAGACCATAGGTTTGGTAAGGAGCTGGTTCTGAATGATATCTCATATATAATGCTTAGGGGTTCCATTATGGCTGAGGAGAGCTTTTTTAAGAAGTATGCACATAATCCATTGGGGCCAATAGATAGGGATGGTTTTAGCTTTCCATTGGGGCTAATAGATAGGGGTGGAGTCAAAAAAAAAAGCAAGCTTTAGATTGAGTTAACAACTTTCTACTTATTCCTCCACATCTTGTTGAAAAATACATATCCAGTATTAAATGCCGTCTTTATGCAGTATTTGTTGATTTTAAAGTGTTGATTTAAACATTGCTTATCATGCAGTTTGCTATGGAACTAGCTAACAACATTTCTGTTGACAAACACCTATTGATTCTGGTATTTCTGCATAAGAGATTTTTTTGTAACTTTAAACCCAGTCTTGCAAGGCACTTTATTAAACATATATATGGACTATATATGTATACTGTACAAATTCACTCATACAATAGTTTAAATCTATTGATATTCATGCTTCCAAATTAACTTACAAACCTTTTGCTATTGTATGCAGAAGGAGCCACTATTTTATTTGTAACACATGTCAATTTTAGCCTAGCAATTATAAACCTAACCATCAATATCTGATGATTAATTGTAATCCCTCTTACATGTACCTTTCATCAGCTTAACCATTCTTCATCTCACTTTTCCTTCCTGCCTATTTAATTTCTTCTTTGCTTTCACATTGAGCTTAACTTGAAGGAAAATTGCAAGCATCACCTACATCACTTATGTACAGCACTTATACTTTGTTGTTTTTAAAGCATTGATTTTGTTTAATAAAACAAATATATTTTATTTCAACTGTATCAAATTTTTGATTCCAATGGCAACTTTATTACACAATTCCATCTTTTACATTTTCTGTGGGAGATTGTTTTGCAGTTATGAAATTATACTTTCCTTTTCCAAACTCTTGTGCAATACAACATCAAGGTTTTAAAAGTTCTTTTTGCAAGGTCCAGTTTACTTACCCATTTAATATTCAGGGCAAATGGCAAAGGAGATGTAGGAGCTGGTGATTTCTGTTCTGGAGATTGTTCAGATTTATTCTGTTCTAACTGTAAATAAAACCTAGTTAAATTTTTAATTATAATTGTAATAGTTGTCCTGAATATTGGGCAAAGTTCATAAAATTACAACCCCCAAATAGCTGGCATTAAATAAAGTAAAATGAGTTCTTTGTTAATCTTTTAATGTTAAAATATTATCACTCTTGTTTCTTCAGCTTATCTTTCTTAACTGTCTTAAACATTTGGCTTGTTTACTTAACACACACTATATATTTAGAAAAATGTCATGTTGGAAGTAAATATGAATAACATTTTAGCAGTAGGAACTTTTGAATTGTTAAATGTTTGTATATTAGGGTATACTGTCTATCAGTATCAAGCGATATCTCAGGAAGGTACGTATTTTATAATTTATGGCCTTGAAAAATATTGCATAATCCATTAAAGGTTAATTGGAATGGTAATTTGGTATATAGTATTCAGTTAAAAATGTGGGGAAAAATAAATGTTGGACTGATTGTTCTGAAACCAGGTAGCAAAAATGTATGTTGGGAAGTTTTAAAAAAAGTTTTTTTAAAAATGGTGAGGAGCAACAGTATTTTTGTAACAAGAGCAATAAAAGTTTTCATAAACTCCAATACTGAGAAAAATAAACATCTTGGGGAAACAAGTAATTCATTTGTTCGTGTGAGAAACAAAGAAACAGTCCTGCAACAATCTTTAATCCAGAGTTGATTCCCATTTTAGATAGTGTTGGAAGAAATGTCCATTTAGGTTCAGTTCCAAATGGGGAGATAGACACTGGAAACATGGAAGCTGTTTGGAAAGATGGTTTAATGGTGGACAGTACCACATGGTTTGAGGCCCTGGGCAGCTGAATACATGGATGGGAAAGAGAGAAAGGTTTATACCATCTCTTGGGCTTTGAACTTGCTTCCTGTTCCTGTGAAAGAAATGAGTCACACTTGCTTGGCGCCATGTGGGGGTAACTTTGTAGGTTGTCTTGAGTCCCGGCTTTGGTTGAATCTTGCTGGATAATGTAACAAAGGGGCTTTGGGCAATTCCTATTATGGCTTAATGGCTTTGTCCTGGTTTGGATCTTGAGTGAGGTCTAATCCTATTACCCTGGAGCTGAAGGTCTTTTGTCTTGTAGATAAGCTAGCACCAAAATATCTGCTGGGGCTGAGTTTCTGTGTCCCTTAAGATTTCTCTTTCTCTTTTAGGGGAACTATTCTGCCTTTTTAATATTTCTTAGAATATTTCATTCTTTAGGAGAAGGGTGGGGGCTAACTTTCTACAATTTCTAGGATATGTTGGCTATAACCAGTGGTTATTCAACCGAAAGAAAAAGAAAAAAGAAAAAACAAGACCTTGTGATTATTCAGCATTGTATCCCATTCATGAATAACCATTAGAATAAAATTAAATAAATTCTCATCATGCAAATTTCAGAAATTACTAAAAATCCAGCTCCTTGATAATATCATATTTGCATGATTTTTTTTGAATTACAATCAATGTATTAATGAGGGAAATGTTTAATATTAAAATTTCAAAAATTTATAGCTACAATTAGTGTTTGAAAATCCCCTAGTAGTTAGAAATATATCTGCAGCAAGGTAAAGTGAAACATAGCTATCTGGATGAAAGATCTGTTGTAATAAAAACAGTGAGTACATCATCTCAATGAAAAGGTTTTTTAAAAACATGAAATGTGCAATATAGAATTTTGTTTTATCTGAATTTGATCAAATAATTGTTCCTAGTTTTTACTTTGAATCTGATGCATGATGAAGGAATTCAAATCAGGTTTGGATGCCGAAGTTTGGATTGAATAAAGAAGGATTCAGAGTTGTTCTTAACAATTTCTTAAAGAGTTCTTTTAAGGTCTTAAAGCATTTATGCTGTTTATTGAAAACTGATCATGTAGAAGCTTCTGCTAGAGAAATAAGATTATTTCTGCCAATTTCTTCTTACTGTATCTCCAAGCTCTACTTCTGACATTGTTCCAGAGGACCTCCTAATTCTTTGAGGACCCAGAGAAATTTCTTTACAAACCATTTTCAGCCATTCTCTGTCAAAGGCATTTTACAAGTAGGATTCTAATAATAGATCTGATAGAGAAAAACACATATCCTTTTCTAGGATAAAATCCTTCCAATCTCAGTTCCTTTTCATTTGACAGTTTCAACATTTCAGAAAGACACTACCAAATTTTAACACCTTTGGCCACTAGGATGGTTTAATCAACAAAGAGCATGATATAGTTATCAAGAATAAGAACTCTACTATTTTGTCTTTAAAATATGTTATAGATGTAAATTTAAAGATACTACAATTCCAAAACTACTGCAACTGCAAACGAGAGCACATTTTACTGTCTGCACTATATGGACCATTTACCTGTGTAGGAAGTTAGCACCCACCCCTCCAGAGGTGGTATTCAGCAGGTTCTGGCCAGTTCTGGAGAACTGGTAGCGGAAAATTTGAGTAGTTTGGAGAATTGGCAAATACAACCTCTGACTGGAGATTTTACAGTATCTTTCCCCTGCCATGCCTGCCAAGCCACGCCCACAGAACCAGTAGTAAAAAAAATTTGAATCCCAAACTGCACCCCTCTCCTAGATAAAATGAAATATCCTGGAAAATATTAAAAAGCCAGAATATTTCCCCTAAAAAGAGTAGAAACTTAGAAGCAGAAACTCACCTCAGAGAGGCAGAAACTCACCCCCCCCCCCCCTTTGCTAATGGGCCATTAAGGCCTAGGCCAGAGTACTCTACACAATAAAGGCCTCTATCCATCTCACCACCTGGCCTGGGAAGATTGTATTGGCCAACACTCAGGTGAAGCCATGTGGTCCAGAAAAAGCCTACAAAGTTAGTTAAGACCCCCAGCCCTGGGAGTCTGACAGCCAATGGGATACATTTCTTGCACAAAAACACGAAACATAAGGTAGGGCCCAACAGAGGGTATATAAGGGTCTCTCAGTATCTTGGCCCACCCTTCTTTCCCTTCACCCAACATCTTGCAGCATATGATCATCCTTTTCACTTTGGGGCTCCAAGCCATGTGGTCCTGTCCACCATTAAAACATCTTTCCAAACAGCCTCCATGTTTCCAGTGTCTTTTTTCCCACTTGGAACTGAACCCAGAAGGATAATTCTTCCAACATATGCATACAAACATAACAATAGTTATTTAAATCATTTATATACAACTTTAGACATGTAAAAATATATTTTATAAAACATGAAAACAGACTAATCGGAATATACACAAAACTGAATGTTCTTTTCAAAGGTTTTTATTAAATCCAGAGTGCTATAAACTTAAAATGAAAATATGAATTAGTTTTGTACTATAATTCACAATTTATATTCTCAAAAAATTGTAGATATAACTATTATTTTCAAAGAATTCTTAAGAGATAGTAGCATATTTACATTTTATGTTTTACATTTAATTTATATGACAATTATTCCACATAATTCCATATTCCACAAATAAAATAATCATGAAAAAATAACTTTAGAGACTCTTCCGAATTATACTTTTTGTTCACAGAAGCATAGAGTAAATACTGAACTATGGGGAAATGACAATGGGTTATTTGCCCCTACTATACATCAATATTTAATAGAATACATTCTTCCATGTATACAATATTTCTTCTGCCATGGGCTACATCACAAAATAATAGAGAATAATAGAGCCACCAATAGTTAAAAATTGTCTTATGCTTCAGTTTTTCCTCACATATGTCTTGCACATATGTCTTGTAGCCAAATAGTCCTTTAAGAGTATTTGGTTAACATAGCTGAAGTCATTAAGGAGAGAGAAAGAAAATCTATAACTGATAAATCTATAACTTTTTGTTTGAAAAGATTGGAAAACCATTTGTCTGAAATGGTATGAGTTTTCTGCCTGAACAGAGAGTTGGATTTAGAACACCTCCAAGGTCCCTTCAGAACTCTGTTATTTGTTAAATAATACATTAAGACAACACTGTAAATTCTATGCAGATTATATGTCAAGTTAAAATATAAATTTTAAAGCCCACATTTTGGAGGTAGAAAAAGGATTTTATAAAAGTGTAGTCTAAAACTGGTTTCCAAATAGAATGGAATAGCAGATTTGCGTTTTAAAATGAAGTTATTTGTTTAAGTGTTCTTCCACAGTTTGGTTAGCCATTCTTCCAACCAATAAAAAAGAATATGAAATCCTTCCATCTATTAACATATAGAATGTCAATTTAGTATATTTTGAAAGAGTGGGTGATTTTGTGAAGTTTAATAAAACCATCTCAAAATGAAATAAGATTATGACTTCTCAAATTTCTTGTATTCTATAATAGATGATTTCCACCATTCAATTTCTTTCTTTTTTAACAATGCATCTATCTTACAGTGCAAATAGTCAGCTATACTCATTTTAGTGTATATTTCCCTTGCTCTGTAAGAGCAAATTATCTTCATTTTCAATATTTGACAGCTGTTTAAAGAAATTCTTGGTAACTGAAAGTAGACAGAATAGTGTCATGCCCCTGGTGGAGACTGATTCTGAGGGAGAGGAGAAACAGCCGACAGGGAGTGGAAGTGTGGCTCTGGAGGTTGTGGAGGAGGCTGGGGAAAGGCAGAGGCCAGCTGAGCAGTCAGAGGAGGAACCAAGCCCATCCCCTATCCATCTTAGGGCACACAGGGAGGAGAGAATAAGGGAGAGACTGGTCTCCTCAGGAGGAGAAGGTCTTGATCCTCTTCATGGGCTGCAGGTGTGACAACTGAATAAGAGTTTGGACCTACGTACTGGCAAACGCTGGAAACAAATCGTGTAAATATCTCTAGTTTATAGTTCCTCTGTGAGTTTGGCATCCATCCTAGTGTGTTTATCTATGGACATCCTTCAGCCCTTATCTTGCCTGGTTTGTGTTGCTTTTTTCCTTTTTCGTGTAACTGTGTGGGAGTTTTTTTGTCTTCCGTCAAAGATATTCGGAGCTTGAAAGCAAACTGAAGGAATAAAAGGGGCTTCACCTGTTTTCTGTGACTGTTTGTTTTGTATCCCATCCTGGGTTATCACACATAGTCTGAAAAGTTAAAAGTATTTGTTCTCTTTTGAAATTGTCTTGACCTTGTTAATTATAGGCCTAATTTCCTTTTGGGTCTAGTTAATTTCTTTACAGTAAAAACAAAAATAGAATTACCGTTTTTCTCCAAAAATACGGCCTCTACCCATAGGAAGGCCCAGCATGATTTCTAGGCATGAGGTAAAATTAACCATGTGTTTCCCTGCCATTTCTCACATTGTTTGTTAGAACTACATAAGGTGAAGACAAATTGGGGGGAAAGGGGAGAAAACTTGCCTTTAGGAGTGCCCTGCAGGTAGCCTAGGTTAGAATACTCCAATCTACTACTGATAGAACATCGGCCAATGGAAGCTCCCCAAAGGCAGAGTCACCAGCTGTTTCTATCAGCCAATGGAAGCGGCCTTGGGGTGAGTGTCCACGCACACTTTCCTCACCACAAGGCTGTTTCTATTAGCTGATGGAAGCTCCCCAAAGGCAGAGTTACCAGCCATTTGTGTCAGCTGATGGAAATTCCACAAAGGCAGAATCACTAGCTGCTTCGGGATGAGGCGTGGCTATGCATCAGGTTCCCAACTGCAAACTCAATCACGTACATATTCTGTTGTCAGAGTAAATATCAGATGACCCCAAGATTCCCACTGCATTTCTGCTTCCTGAGCCAGCCGCTCTTCTTTATCCCCTCAGTTAGCCCTATTTCCCCCACCCCCGATTTCCCACTGCAACCACTTGTATCGCAGGAGGGTCACTAAAGAAGCTGTTGTCTTCTGTCCCGCTCTTTTAAACTTCTCCCTCCAGTCTTGGAAATCCTCTTCTGGGGACCCCATCCCAGCTCCAACCCTGCTTAGCTTCCAGCCTAGACAAGCCCCCCGCCAGGTGCGCTCTGGGAATCCAAGGACCAGTTCTGCCCCCCCATCTCTGACTATTGAGGAGAGCCTTTGGGGCGCTTCCATCAGCTGATAGAAACTGCTTTGTGCCGATAGAAGCAGCTGGTGACTCTGCCTTTGGGGAGCTTCCATCAGCCAATAGAAACAGTTGGTGACTCTGCCTTTGGGGAGCTTCCATCGGCTGATAGGAACTGCTTCGTGGCAAGGGGAGTGCGTGTGAGCACTCGCCCCAAGGCCACTTCTACGGCCGATAGAAATGGCTGGTGACTCTGCCTCTGCGGAGCTTCCATTGGCTGATAGAAGCAGCCTCGTGGAGAAGTGAGTGCACATGGGGCACTGTAGGTGGGGGTGCACCTGGGGGAGGAGATTAAGTCACCCCAGAAAAGATGTCCTAGCCATTTTTTCAGGGCTCAAAAAAAATAAGACCCAGCCTTATTTTATGAGAAATACAGTAGAATTAGAATAGGCTAGGCTAGGCTAGGCTAGGCTAGGCTAGGCTAGGCTAGGCTAGGATAGGATAGGATAGGATAGGATAGGATAGGATAGGATAGGATAGGATAGAATAACCGAGTTGGAAGGGACCTTGGAGGGCTTCTAGTCCAACCCCTGCTTAGGGAGGAAATCCTACACCACTTCAGACCAATGGTTATCCAATCTCTTCTTAAAAACTTCCAGTGTTGGAGCATTTACAACTTCTGGAGGCAAGTTGTTCCACTTCAGTTAAATGAATTAACTGGATCAACTGGAGTAGTGTCCAAACTTCTTCATTTGCCATTATCACTGTTTTATAATTTTGACTCTATAAACAACTGTATATGCTGCTATGCATTCAGGTTTGCAAAAAAATACCATGTTTAACATACCGTGAGCCTGTTTTACCGCATGTGTTCCCTTAAGGATTAATTGAAACTCGCAATCTGATCAGGATGCCTAACTAACTGAAAAAATTGCTTGAAAGATACAAGCATGCAGCATGGTTGAACAGTACCTATTTTATAAGCTGCTAAATAATGGGCACTACTTACAGAGACCTTGGGAACAGTTATTATATTTTACTGTGACCCAAACTAATATAATGCGATTTATAAGCACACAAATAGATAGTGCCTTTCTTTACAGTCCAATTTTATGGATGTTTATTCAGAAGGATGTATTATATTGATAATGTTCAATACATACTTATTACAATGAAACGGATGCTTCCTGATCCAGCAGACTAAATCAGCATTAATTTTATGGCATAAGTTGTCCCTTTGTTTAGCATCCTCTCACCTGTCCCCTTTGTATTGGTTTCTATGGAAATTACAATCATACAATAACATGTAATTCAAAATCCTATTCATAAAAAAAATCTTCAAAAATTGTTTGTGTGTCCTTCTCTCTCTCTTTCTAAATGCACTCACTCAAACATGTTTTATATTTCTGAACAGAAAACTAACCTAAGGAGGGCTTTGAAAAATTTTAATTTCTCTGGAATAAGAAATTCACTGGAAGGCAATATTCACAAAGGTTGTGTGGTGTAAATTTTTCTTTCATGCTGTGCCTTTTTGTCCGATTGTAGAAATATGCTTCTTCAAATTATAAGTAAATAATACATAGAGTGTTTGAAGTGCCAAGATTTTTGTTCTTTCTCTATGTTGGTTTTATTCATTTGCATTATCAGACAAAAGACTTTTAAAAGTAAAATTGGGCCTTCGAATTTTTTTTGTTTGACATAGAACTGAAATTGTTGCTGTGTCAACTCATACCCATTTAAGAAAAAGAAGTGCTTGTGGTGACATGCAGTATTTATGAATCATAATTTTAAAGTTTTTACAGCAATTATTAAGTCATAAATAGCAAGGAATGCAGATGCTTCTGTAATTTCTTTTTTACAATATTTGAAATTATATTTGAAAATACAGCAAAGAAGAAGCAAATTAATCCTTATATCTTTGTACTTTCATTGTTATCCAAGAGAAGAGGCTACCTACATGCATTCATGCAAATTGCATACATAAAGCCAATCTGGATTCTTCAGTAAACAACTCCATTGCTTATTCTTAGATTCTGGGCAAATGAAAAAAAATCTACCTATTCCTAGGTTCCGGGCAAAATCTATATGTTGACATGCCTGATTAGGGATCAGTTTTATACATAAGACGCAAAGGACATTGTGTCATGTCACAACTAACATCTTCCTATGCTGAGCAGGATGTTCTAGAGGTCAGAACATTATTACAAGCCTAGACAGATGGGGGTTTTTTCTGTCTCAAGAGAGATGATCACAGAGCCACTTTTGCTAACCCAGCATCAGCTTTATATACTGTATATACATAGGATTCCTTATCTTCCTAGACATCATCAATTAATTATTCAGTTAAAAATCCATCAGTGCATGTTTAGAGCACATTTGTTCATTTTCTAAAGGGGGGGGAAAGCAACATTTCTCACACTTTTTTAAAGTTTCTAGTTATAGTTTTTAGTAAAGCAAAAAGGAAAAAGAAAAAGAGCTACTTCCCTTTTGGAGAACAATTTCACTTTGGTTTCTTTGAATTAATGACCTTATCAATGTTGTCAGTCTTGGAACTGTTAAAATCACAAAATACAGAATGACCTGCCAATTTTATTACATAGAACTGAGCTATGTGATTCCTATGTTGGCAAGCCTGATTCCATGAAACAGAGGGATCTTAATGCATTGAGAATCCAGAGCTATAAAAAGGAGAATATGGAAACAAAAAGTGCCAAAACAGGAAGAGTCCAGCCCACTAAACCAGTAATTTTAGCAGCTGAACATTTTCAGATAAAACCAAATTAAATCAATGCCTAGATTAGTGCAAAATATCTGTTACCTGGCTTGCCACCTTTAATTTGCTGGTGTATAATATAATCCCAGGGCAATATTGACAAATAGCCCTGAGAGAATATACTTCACCAGTAAACTCTGCTGTCCCTTGGGAAGTTTACAACTTTGGTCATCCTTTTGCACTATGTAAAAGTCTCCATCATCAGTTTTAGGGTCTCACCAGGATATATTTATTTTTCCAGTGCACAAATATATAAATCTGACAGTATCCTACATAAAAGATGTCAATCATGGAAAGACTTGCTGGCTGTCTTTTTTCACTCTTTCAGTGTTATGTAACCCAATGTGCAAACTGGGCAATGCTGCTTAGGAAACAGCCATTGTTTCTTTTTCAAAGAATCATTAATTGAGCATATTTAAGCTTTCTGAAATGAAATTGGCACTCTGGTAATGTGAGGCTACTGCTGAGTCATGGAAAAATCCTGGGATAGACACAGTTTAATATATTGTATCACCTCAATCATGGATCAAAGCTGACAGATTCTATTTAATTTGAATATTCTGATTTTTTTTTCAGCATTCCTCTTGGATCTGTGGTTTTCTTTTAATTTGATGCCAATTTATCCAAATAATATTGTATGGCAGATCCTCAAATTATTGCCGGTAGAAGTACTAGAACATAAATGTTTATGGTCTTTTAATAGATTGCTGTTTGCCTTATATATTATTGCACAACTGTATTTTATTAGTATGTAATACAGAAGAATTTGTCATTCAATAAGGAAAAAAACCCATTACAGTTTCTGAAAGAGGGACTTTATTTAATGCTATCCAACTTCTGTTTATGGGTGGCAGAAAAAGAGAAAGATTGGATTAATTCTCCTCACTTTCTCTGTCCTCAAATAGGTGATAAGTGATCTGAATGGGATGGTTACTACTGGATGAAGAAGTGTGCATAGCAGCTTTCTGCTATTCTGTAAAAATGGATTGCAATCAACCCAAACAGCTGCTGTTCAGTCTACTGGGCCTCCATGAAATAAATGCTGATTGTAGATAAGCAGTGCTTGTGGACTAACTGAATAAAGCTAAAATGAAACCTCCATTAAAGTATAACAGAATAACAACAAAATAAGAAAGTTGGAAGCTCAAATTTGGACACTTGGAGGTCTTCTAATCCAACCCCTGTTCAGTCAGGAAACCTTACACTATTTCAGATAAATGGTTGTCCAATATCTTCTTTAAAACTTCCAGTGTTGGAGCATTCACAACTTCTGGAGGCAAAGCATTCTGCCGATTAATTGTTCTAACTATCAGGAAATTTCTCCTTATTTCTAGGTTGCTGCTCGATTAGTTTCCATCCATTGCTTCTTGTCCTGCCTTCAGGTGCTTTGGAGAATTGCTTGTCTCACTCTTCTTTGTGGCAACCGAAGGTGGTATTCAGTGGGTTCTGACCCAGTTCTGGAGAACCAGTAGCAGAAATTTTGATCACTTCAGTGAACCGGCAAATACCACCTCTGACTGGCCCTGCCCCATCTCTTCTCTGCCTCTCAAGTCCCAGCTGATTGGATGGGTCTTCTTTTGTTGCCCTGCACAGGAGAACGGAGCTGGAAAGCAGGTTAGTGGGGTGGGGAGGGAATGGGGATTTTGCAGTAACCTTCCCCTGGATAGGGGTGAGAATGGAGATGTTATAGTATCCTTCCCCTGCCACGCCCATCAAGCCATGCCACAGCCACCAAGCCACACGCACAGAACCAGTAGTAAAAAATTTTTTGAATCCCACCACTAGTAGCTACCCCTCAGATACTGGAACACTGCTATCATGTCATCACTAGTTCTTCTTTCTGGTAGTCAGAGGGTATGTACTTTGTAGCATGGCATGAAAACATTTTTGTTTAAAAAGAATGCTAACTTATTTTTAAAATGGAAAACTCTCTAATCTCAAATGCTTGCTTAATTGAATTGCCTATATCATTAGCTCCATTATAGTACATTAGTATTACCAGGTTCCCTGTCATTATTATCAGCTTCTTTTTTGACACGGGTAACTTGAAAAATCACACTTTCATTCTTAACAAGGCAAGTGGGATGAAACCAAGCAATGCTTGCTGCTTTACAACAGCTCAGTCCGGTGTCAGCAAAGGAGGTAAAAAGAATCAGTAACCACAACCATATAAAACTCATCACTTTTTTACATGCTTCACATGACATAGGTAATGTAAGCCACTCAGAGTCACTTTGTGGCAAGATGGGTGGCAAATAAATTTAATAAATACATTAAATAATAATAAAATAAAAAGAGGAATGGCTTTGATTATGTCCTTGAGGCTTAACTTTGTTGATTTTATCTTGCCTTTTTTTATATCCTCAAATTCAAACCAGTTGCTGAAATCACCAAAAAGACATATTTATCTATATCTGAAAAAAGTCTCTAACTGAAGAAGAAATTACAATACGAAAAGTACATTAGAAACAAGGAAGGATGGTTCTATGTCCATATATTTAGGCTGCATCATAGCTGCAAACCTGATGGAAGACCACACATCCCTGTCACTTAACCTACTAGCCAATCAAGGTTTTTATGTGTTGCTTGTGATGAACGACGATCCAGATCCAAATCCTGGTTTTAGGTTTCCTCAAATCTGAAAGAAAAAAAAGGCCTTTCCAAGTTACTGGGGATGAAACAAACTGTAATGCAAACTCCTTTTGAAGATGGTCGAACTGCCATTTTCCCCTCCGAAAGAAAACAATTTCAAATAATCTAAAACATCATTCTGTCTCTGAATAAATATAGTTATATAAGGTCACTTTAGAAACAGCAACAGCAAACAGTGACAGATTTCAAAAGTGCTAACTTGAAAAGTAATAATTCTATGTATAAAGAAATCATGCTAGACCAAATTAATTGCTTTTTAAATTGAATTATATGATTGGCAACAGGAAACAATGGTCTGCAAGTTAAATGTATAAACTTTAATATAGTTTTTCACACAATGTCATATGGAACCTTGCTTGGAAAATGTACTGGAATCAAATTTGAAAGTCCTTGCTATAGATGTTCAGCCCTTAATATAGTGTTCTGAGTCAGAGAAAATATTTGGTGGAACTTGACAGACTAGAACACTGGGCCGTATCTAACAAAATGAAGTTCAGTGTAGAGAAATGTAAAGTCCTACACTTAGGCAAGAAAAACCAAAAGTACACATATAGACTGAGTGAAACCAGGCTCAATAGCAATAACTATGAGAGGGATCTTGGAGTCTTAGTGGACAACCAGCTAAATATGAGCAAGCAGTGTGCAGCAGCAGCCAAAAAAGCTAATGCAATCCTAAGTTGTATTAACAGGGATACAGTCAAGATCAAAGGAAGTACTAATACCATTCTATAAAGCCTTAGTAAGACCACACCTAGAGTACTGCATCCAGTTTTGTTCACCACATTATAAAAAAGATGTTGAGACTCTCAAAAAGTACAGAGAAGAGCAACCAGGATGATTAGGGGACTGGAGGCTAAAACATACAAGGAACGGTTGCAGGAACTAGGCTTGGCTAGTCTAGTAAAGAGAAGGACCAGGGGAGACATGATAGTGGTCTTTGTCCTATATTAGCATTCTCCAAACACTGAATTCTGATTGGTCCACATGGACCGCAACCCGATTTGTCAACTGAATGGCCATGATTGGCGTGCTAACAATCAACCACGATTGGCCGAGCCGATTGTGGGAGATTCAAAGCGCTGTCATTGGCTGCCGAGCCGTGAGCAATCCCTATATGAAGGGCTGCTGCGGCTCCAAGATCTTGTACAGGTCTTAACACTGAAATAAAGAGGAGTTTCCAGTTTGTGGCGCTTCGTTTGTGGTGCAGGCAGGAATCTGCGACTGTGCGCGGTCCCTGCCTGTGTTCACTGCCTGAGTGCCCCGAGCCATTTGGCTTCGGAGCTAAGCCACCTTTGTAGAAGGTGGTGAAGACTGGGGGGCTCTGGCAGGGATGAGAGACATCGCATCTCTCTTCCCTAGCCAGCTAAATCTCCCTCTCCGAAGGCAGCTGAGCAGCGGTCTCTAATGGCCGCCACATAGAAGAGCTCAGCCGGAAAAAGAAAGTGCTGGAGGAGCTTGTGAAGAAGTGAAAGTGATCTTTGCTGACCGGGACAAAGGAACAGTGAAAGTTTCCTGATATTTAATACTTAAAGATACATCGTTCCCAGACTGAGTAAGCAGCGAATGGATATTAAAGGGAAAACTTTTTTTCTTTTCACTCTCCTTCCAAATGGAACAGCTTTGAGAGAAATCGGAAAACCCGCATTGAAGGTATACTAAATGCTAAAGACTATGCTAATGCCAAAGGGACATGGATTTCTAAATATCTAAAGAAAAAAATTTCTTTTGCTGTGAGTGGGAAGGGAGAGGAAAAAAAAATTGAAGTAGAATTTGAAAATAAGGAGCAGACTGCCTAGAATTTTAAAGAGCCATTTGAACATTAATAAGACTTCAAAAATACATATTTCAATTGGAATTTTGTGACTTAATAGCAACCCCAGAAAAAGAAATGGAAGAAGGGAAAAAGTGCTAAAAGAATTAGTTTATCTGGATTGTTTGGTGACTTTGGATCTTTTGGGAAATCTTTCTTTTTTTTCTTTGTTTAAAAACACTCGGGTGGTTGTTTTGGGAAAATTTTTTCCTCTTTATAATGGCATTATCCTTGGATGAATCCAAAACTGAATATCAAAAATATAAAAAGGAAGAACAAGACTGGAAAGATACTTTGGGCATTCTTTTTCAATCTCTAGAAATGGCGGTACGTTCTTATGGAGAATTGATTGCGCAGCAGGATAATTGGGACAAAGAAGATCCTATTTGGGGAAGAGAAGAAAGAGGAAAAGAAAAAAGGGATTTTAAAACCTAAAAAAAACAACCAAAAAAGATAAAAAGGAGTTGAAAGGTGGATATAAGGTTAGGAAACAACAGAAAGGGGGAAAGCAGAAGAAGAAAAGGGAGGTGGAGAGACAAAGGGGTAAAAAGGGTAAGGAAAAGAATAAGCAAGGGAGAAAGGAAGGGGTGGGAAGTCTCAATGATGGGAAGCAAGATTTAAAGAAACAAAATTTATTTAGAGACAATGGGTAAATCTAATTGAAAAAGGGATTCTGTAAGGTACATAAGATTCTTATTATAGGCGTTTTTAGAATAAAATGTTTAAGATATAAATGAGTATTAATATGTATGATTAAAATGGTATTGACAGGGGTACTAGCTACATTATATATTTATAAATTTGTTCCTTTGTTATTGTTGTTCTTTCTTTTTTTTTCTTTTTCTCTCTATATAATATATTGTGTAACTTTAGGATGTGCTAAACAGAATCCCAATACAAGTTATGTGTGATAGTATTATTAGGTTAGGGGAAAGAGTTAAAGGCGTCATACTCCAATCAGTGTACAGGAGAGGTTTTGTTTAAAGAGAAAAGATGAATGGATAGTTGAGAACAGACAAAGAATGATAAGTATTATGATTTGAACTGAGATGAGATAAGTAGAATAAAACTAAGAGAGTTAAAAAAAGGAAGAAGCTACATAGAAAATGGAAAACGGTAATAAGATATGAAATGATATATAAAAGGAACATGATTTTTGAAGTGGTGTCTGTGCAATGAGTTTTAACCTGGGATCAAGCAACTTTCAGAAAAGATGTTTTATGTTTTTATGTTTTGTCTGTTTTTGTATTGGAAGAGAATAATGAAATTGTATAAGACAGATGGATATAAAAAATGTATACAATCTAAAGTTAAAGAGATATAACCTGAATAAATAGAAGGAAAGGGAGTAATAAAGAGAAGTTCGGGATAAGATATGAATGAACAGATAAGGTAAATATATATACTAAATTGTGTTTGTATGGAAATGTGATAACTTGGAATAATTCTGTCTTTAAATAAGATGTTGTATTTGTTTTTTTGGAAAAAGATTTCTTATGTCATTATATTTTATGTTTTGTTTGTTTCTATATTGTTTTGTAAAATTAATAAAATTTGCTTAAAAAACAAACAAACACTGAAATAAAGAGCTGAATGTACACTTGGTCTCATGTCTCTGTGGGAACCGATCTACCCGATCTAACACTGGCGATGAAGGTGGGATCATGAGACAAGAGACCAACTGAGCACGTGGCGAAGCGGCAAAGAACGACCGATAAGATGGCCAGCAGCATCTCGCCACCCGCACCCTTCAACCAGGCTGCCGAGGATTGGGAATCATACATTGACCGATTCCTAATGTTCCTCGAGAGCAGCAACCTAAAAGATGCCAATGGACAGAAAAAAAGGGCCGTGTTCCTGACACACTGCGGGCCCGCGGTGTTCAAAATGGCTAAAGCCCTAGCCAAACCTGCCAACATGAAGGAGATGGACTGGGCCGACCTCGAACCATTGCTGCAGCGCCACTATGCCCCCGCCGTGCCCAATCTCATCAGAAGGCACGAGTTCTATCGGCAGGACCAGAAAGAGCGCGAGAGCATTAGCGATTTCGTGGCCACGCTGAGGGACCTCGGAGGCATGTGTGGCTTCACTGACATGGACGAGGCCTTATGAGACTGCGTGGTCCTCAGGCTCAGGGACCCCATCCTGCAGAGCTGGCTGATGGCAAGGGCAGACATCTCCATTACCGAGGCCATCGCCAAAGCGACTGCATCTGAAGCAGCCAAACAGTCAGCATTTCGGATGTGGCAGATGAACACAGTGGACCGGCCAGCAACCATCGAAGCAACCCCAGCACCGGAGAAACACCCGGAAACA
Source organism: Pseudonaja textilis (assembly GCF_049901715.1). NCBI lineage: Eukaryota > Metazoa > Chordata > Lepidosauria > Squamata > Elapidae > Pseudonaja > Pseudonaja textilis. The sequence continues at coordinate 33,588,774 of NC_141993.1, forward strand.
AGCCCCAGGATGACCACCACCACCCACCATGGAGACGTCGACTCCTTCTCTGAAACCGAGGACGATGAGGAGGAAATCCACCGACTACAGACGGAACGCGACTGGTGGGAACGGAGAGGCCATAAGTCAGGGTTCCAGTGTGCCGGCTGTGGCAGCGACCACCCCCGCTCAGAATGCTGATTCCTCGATGCCATCTGTTGGCATTGTGATAAGCAGGGGCCTATTGCCAAGGTTTGCCAGAACAAGAGGAACCACAGCCCCCGGTGGTGAGACAGCAGCCCCCGACGACGAGACGGCACCCCCCCAGGACCAGAGACCGTCACGCCGAGAGCCGGTGGAGCTGGGATGGCCGGAACAAGCGACTCAGTGAGGGGCGGCGGAGAGAGGAGACCCATCAGACAGTCATCATCGGCCATTCCTCGACCATTGACGCCCAGAAGGTGTACATGGAGGTAGGCATCGAGGATCAACCATGCGAGATGGAGGTGGATTCCGGATCCTACCTCTCCATGGTTTCCTGGCGCACAATCAAGCGCCTGGTACCTACCATCCACCGGCGCGAATAAGAAAATCAGAAGCTGACCCTAAAGGACTATCAGGGAAACCGCATCCCCGTAGTCGGAATTGGACACTTCAAAATAACCTTCAAGGGACGTACCGAGGTGCTTCCACTCACAATTGTGGACAAGGACCGCCCAAGCCTGCTGGGACTGCAATGGTTTGCACTGCTGGGCATCGAGGTGATTGGCGTCAACCACGTCGCCAAGGCGGACTGGGAAGCAACACTCGTGCGGGACTTCCAAGAGGTTTTCAACGGCGACCTAGGCAAGTATCGGGGGTCCCCAATCTCTTTTAATATAAACCCAAATGTTGCCCCAATCCGCCATAAACCACGGCAGGTGCCATTCGCACTCAAACCCAAAATCGATGAGCAATTGGACAAGCTCATTGCACAAGGGGTCTTAGAGCCAATTTACCAGGCCTGGTGGGAGACCTCCATAGTCACCCCGATCAAGCCGGATGGGTTGGTCAGGATCTGTGGTGACTACAAGGCCACCCTCAACCATGCGCTGCAGCAGAGTGCCTACCCTCTCCCAGTGGTACAGCACCTCCTGCACTCATTGGGGGGAGGCTGGGTCTTCGCAAAGCTCAACCTGGCACAAGCATACCAGCAACTGCCGGTCGATGCTGAAACTGCAGAGGCGCAAACCATCATAACCCACCAAGGGCATTCCAATGCAAGAGACTCCAATTTGGAGTCAGAGTAGCACCAGGGGTCTTCCAGAGCCTGATGGAAAGGTTACTCCAAGGGATCAAGGGGGTGGTGCCCTATTTCAACGACGTGCTGGTGTCAGCTACCAATAAAAACCAATTGGAAAGCCACGTAAGGGAGGTGTTACAAAAACTCAAAGACTCTGGGCTAAAAGTCAAAAAAGAAAAATGTCAGATGTGCACTGAAAAGGTCGAATTCCTGGGGTACCTCCTAGACCAGCATGTAATCCACCCAACAGAGAAAAAGCTCAGAGCCATCAAAGAAGCCCCTTGACCAAGGAATAAGACAGAATTGCAGGCATTTCTTTGACCTATTAATTTTTGTAATGTTTTCCTGCCCCAAAAGGCAACGGCGGCAGAACCCCTGCATAGTCTGTTGGACAAAACAGCCACCTGGACCTGGGGGAAGCGGGAGGAAAATGCCTTCAAACAAACGAAAGACCTGTTAACATCAGACGCAGTCCTCATCCAATGCAGTGAGACCCTACCGCAGATGGTAACATGCGACGCATCACCCTTCGGCGTTGGGGCCATCCTCAGCCACACACTTCTGGATGGAAAAGAAGCACCCATTGCCTTCTTTTCAAGAACACTATCCAAACCAGAAAGGAACTACAGCCACCAATGACAACGACAGCATGCAAACACCGCAAACAACCGCTAATAAAGAAACCGGCAGGGGGGACGACCTCAAACAATAAAGGAGAAGAAAATCCTAAAGTGCAAACAGAGCACCCCCAAGCCAAACTAAACCAGCAATATTCACCAGTAAATGACAAAACCGCAACAGACGAACAACTGGGAGCTTCACCTGGAAGGAGCAGCCAAGCTAGTTCGACCAGCCCGGAAAGACCAGGCGGGAACAGCAGAATTGGCAGCTCAACCGACCTGGGTAGACCAGGTGGGAGCTACCACAGTAGGCCTGGCTCACCCTTCTAGGCAGTTCCATCCAGGAGAACCGGAGCGACAAGGAGTCCGCCCGAACTGGTCGAGAACCAAGCAGCAACTGAGCCGCGCAGGTCAAATCGGCAGGTACGAAGCCCCGCCTACCTACGCGACTACGTAACCACGCTCCGTCGGACTGAACCAAGAGCGGAGGGGTGTTCTATATTAGCATTCTCCAAACACTGAATTCTGATTGGTCCACATGGACCACAACCCGATTGGTCAACTGAACGGCCGTGATTGGCGCGCTAAGATCGGCCGAGCCAATCGCGGGAGATTCAAAGCGCTGTCATTGGCCGCCAGCCGCGAGCAATCCCTATATGAACGGCTGCCATGGCTCCAACATCTTGTACAGATCTTAACACTGAAATAAAGAGCTGAATGTACATTTGGTCTCGCTTCTCTTTGGGAACCGATCTACCTGATCTAACAGTCTTCCAAACTCAGAATAGTTCACCAGTTCTATTAGAAGAGAAAACCTGTGTTCTACATTTCTGAGTAGGTTTTCCTTCATCTCTATGAGAGATCACTAGATTTTAACAAGAAAGCCTTGTGTTTCACAGAAATGGCAGCTGCCTGAATGTTGATGCATCAGGTGTGGTTAATGTGAATCATGGAAGTTTCAGCTGCCCTTCCCTGGATAAGTACTATGGTCACATCAGTGATGGGGTTCAAATTTTTAAAATACCGGTTCTGTGGACATGGCTTGGTGAACGTGGCAGGGGAAGAATATTGTAAAATCTTCAGTTAGAAGGGGTATTTGCTGTTTCTCTGAAACTCTAAATTTCTGTGACTGGTTCTCCAGAACTGGTCAGAACCTGCTGAATACCAGGTTCTGGTATTCAGGATGAAGCAATCTGGATTTCTGTTGGACTGAATAGTCTTAGCTTTTGTTAGACTCTGCTTTGGGGGGATTGAGTTTGATAGGCATATTTTCTCTCTCTTTTCTCTGGCAGATCTTTATTCTCTAGCAGAAATTGTCTGAAGTTTTTTTTTTTTTTAAAGCAAAGCAGTCTTTTTAATAGGTCATTCTCCTTCCAACTGCTGCAAGGAAAATAAAACACTCTTCTCATGAATTGATTTTTTAATTAAATCTTTTTTATACTAATATCTTTGGCATGCCTTCTTGAATATATATGACAGCAATGGATGTAATTTTTCCATGGATCATTGTTCATTTCGAAAAGCCATGAGCAGCCTACTAGCAAAATATGATATTTTGTTTTTTATCTTAAAATAAGAATAATTTGTTTTTTGCTTTGATATTGGCTTCAGACCAGCACAGTGGGTTATATCTTGAGGAAACTACCTTGATAGCTTCTAAAGATTGTGCACAGTTGTTGCATTTACTTCATTTTTTCATTTTGAAGAAAAAATTAAAGCTCTTCCTGCTTTTATCACACCTTCATATTCTTTGAGAACAAAGGCAATTATATATATGTATCCCTAAGTAACAGATGTAGTAAAGAGGCTTTTTTTTTTTTTTTAAAAAAAAGGAGTAGTTACAATACCGATGCATAAAACTTTATTTTTGAAATGTACGCCTCCTAATATTGAACACAAAAGGAATTTCAGGAAACAAAAGCTGAAATATTTTTGCTGTTTGCCTCCTTTTGTTCATGAACATAATTGAGAAAATCCATAGATTTTATTCTAAAAACAGCCAAACCATGAAGACATCAGTTTGAAAAAAATTACTTTTTTTCTGAAGTTATTAATTAACATGAACAGAAAAGTTTCCCTGCTGCTGACCTCAAGAAAACCCTAAAAAAATAAAGCATAGTGAAATGTTTTGTGGAGAAAAAGTGGAGTTTGGACACATTTCTCTGCTTCTATTATGTGTAGCCTTAAGGAAGAATGATAATGAAATGATCATTTTGTGGCAAATATTTGGCCTATTCTTCAAGGAAAGGAGATGAGGAAGAAGCAATGTGCTAGCTCAGAGAGGAAAAGCGAGGATGACTTTTGTTCCCAATTAAGAGTTGGAAGTATCCAAAAAAAATCCCCAAAGAAGTCCAGGTAAATTTAAATCAGAAGAATGAAAATTGATTCAATTGTGTGTTTTTCTACAAAAAATATATTAAGCTGCATTTAAAGTGTTTTGTTTTGTTTTACATGTACAGGTGGTCCTCGACTTACAACAGTTCATTAGTGACCATTCAAAGTTACAATGATACTGAAAAAAGTGGCTTTTGACTGTTTCTTACTCTTACAACATCAGTGTCCCCATGGTGACATGATCAAAATTTGGATGTTTGGCAGCTGATTCAGATTGATGATGGTTGCAGTATCCTACGGTCATGTGATCCCCTTTGCGACCTTTTGACAAGTAAAGTCAATGGGGAAAACAGATTCATTTAATAACCACATTAGTAACTTAACAACTGCAGTTATTCACAACATCCCTTTTAACGGCAACTGGTATGAAACGTAAATGGTACGTTCCCATAATATATGTTTTTTCAATAATTTTATTAAACATTATAGAAGTAAAATTTTTGCAACTATGGAACAAAGAAAGACATTAAAGTGTGTGTGTGTGTGTGTGTGTGTGTGTGTGTGTGTATGTGATTTTGTAGATTGTTTAAAAAATGATGCAGAAAAAGGGGGGGAAAGGAAGGAAAAAAGAAGAAGAAATCCCTCCTCCTTCATCCCTCTGCAAATACAGGTAGCACTTGCAGGGCGGATGGAAATATAATAGAATCTTATTTATACAGTATTGGAAAGTTATTATCTATTTCCTTTGCAATCATGGCAAATGCTTGGAACAACATATAGTAGAAAAGGTGTTTTATTTCCTTCTGTGTGCAGTGAGAAATCTTTGGGATGTATCAGGACATACAATATATTAAGTTTTGATCATGAGACTCATGAATGTTTAACATACAGGATAGCTCTGATATTATTATCAGCTCTCTCCTCCTTTTACAGTCGTCCTTGACTTAAAACCATAATGGAACCTGCCCCCAAAGCGTGACAGGATTCATTTTTACAACCTTTCTTGTGATGAACAGTAAGCAAAAGCCATAGTTGTAAAGTGAACACCATCTTTACAAAATAAACACTGTGCCTGTAAAGCACACGCCATGTTTGTAAAGCTATTTTTACCAAAACCCAGAAGAAAATGCTGGGCTTTGGTAAAATATCTTAAAACATGATCACATGACAGTAGGATGCTGTAAAACAGGGATGTCAAACTGGATTTCTTCAAAGCCGGATCAGCATTTTAGTTCTTTGCGAGCTGGCGGCAGCAGGGTATGGGTGGGACGGATGTCTCCTGCAGCAGCCTGCTGGCCAAAATGGGTTGCGTGGAGCCTTCCTGTGCCTTGTTTTCACCCTCCATGGCCTCCAGCAGTCTGCTGGCTGAAAATGGGCCATGTGGCTTGTTTTGGGGCTGTTTTGGCCCTATTTTTGGCCCATTTTCAGACCATTTTTGGCCTTGTTTTTGGCCACTTTGGGGCTCATTTTGGGCCCATTTTTTGGCCTGGTTTTGGCCGGCAGAGTCCATGGAGGGTGAAAAAGAAGATGTGGGGCCCCCGCATGTGGCCCATTTTAGCTGCCAGAGGCAACCCGGCTGGTCCTTTGACATTTCCAGGCCGGCCCCGTGGGCCTGATTTGTGCACCCTGTGGGGCACATCTGTCCCACGGGCCTTGAGTTTTACACCCCTGCTGTAAAACATCATAAACATAAGTTGGTTCCTGAACAAGCATCATACAGTCACATGACTGAAAAGGGGCAGCCATTGGATCTTTGGAAGACATAAATACCTTTGGGAAGGTTCCTCAGAATTTCAGATGGTTGCTAAGTGGCCGGTTGTAAGTTGAGGACTATTTATAATACAAACATTGGAATAAATTATTTGTAATAGCACATAAGGAAGCAGGAGTATTGCATAGAACAATAAGGTTAGAAATGGCATTTTGGTTATAGCATCCAATGCCTTTCTTAGTACAGGAATCCAGATTAAAATATCCCTAACAGATTGCTGTCTAACATCTGCATGAATGCAATCAGTGAATGGGAGCCCACCCCTATATCTAGTTAATTGGTTCCACTGTTGAGTTTTATTATCATTAGGGTTTTTTTCTTAGCAATCATTGGAATGTACCTCCCTGCAACTTAAATCTATTATTTTGAATTCTGTCCTCTGAAACAATTGAGGTCTTAACCTTATTCTATGTGAAATCTTTTAAGATATATGAATAGGTAAATTTAGTCTTTTACTTGCCAGTTAATTTATAGATAGCTGGGTAATGGAGGAATTATTAATATACCATGTTAGTAATAAACCAGCACAGGCTGAAATTTCCATTCTCAGAAGACATTCAGCTGTATGTGACTCTTCCCATTATTCACTGAAGTCTTTCCCTGGTATCTCATTGTATAAACTGAGACTTGGAGGTAATAATTCCAGAATCACTCCAGCCACTACCTTGTTTACATATTCAAGAGGTGACTCAGAGATTAAAGTGAACCAAAAGAGACCAGGTTGAAAACAAGCAGCTTTTTAATTGGAAAACCTCATGAATTATTTAATGCTTTCAATTATAAATCAATATTTAAATATGCTGGCTTATATATCAGGAACCTGTTATTGGTCCCAGTTCTATAATAATGGGAAACTTGCTAGAAACCATTTGAAATTGCAGATAACCTAATTTGGATCTTCTTTCATAAGTAATATTATTCTTCAAAGTTTCTAAGATTGCACTTTAGGGAACCATCATTCAGGAGAAACACATACCTTGCATTTCTTGCTAATTCACCAAGATACTTGTTTACCCATTGTATTTATTTCAGAAGCTAATCTTTCTATTATATTTATAGTGGCAATCCTGTTCACTTTAAGAATTGATCTAAGATCCATTATAAGCTTAATATAGCATTTGTAATGTCTCTTCCACTCTTGCGCTATAGGGATAACTATAAACCATAGTGATTTTCAGAAGACAAAAGCCCAAAATCGAATATACGTTGGGTGAGGTGAGACAAGAAGAAATGATTCTTAGAAATCTTATTAATTTGATTGTATAATAGATATGTATGTATAATATGTACAACTGAATGTTTTTAATTTATGGTTCTGTTTATGTACAATAAACTCCAAATAAATTCTTTGTAACTTTTGATCTCTGGAGGCTTAGTTCACCAGCTAAGAATGGTTCAATATCTGTCCAGTCCATGTACTGTATACTAAGTTAGACAACATACTGTCTACAGTAGATTCAAGAGAGTCCAAATTGCCTATATATTAAATGGTAGGAAATATAAAAGGTTCCAACCATGTACAAGTTAGAACAGTGACAAAATATCCCTGATATATGATCATACTTAAAAATAAGTGACTATTTTTTTCTCATTATTGATGAAAGTTTACTTTATACATCCTTTGTTCTGACAAAGAATCCACAGGCTATCCTGATGATTTAATTATTCAAAGAATATATTTGACAGACATAACAGTAAAGCATAAAAACTATAATCCAACTATCAGAAGCCATGCAAACGAATATTACAAATCTATGTCTCTACTCTAACATAGTGTACTAATTCTTCTCAAAATGGTAAACAACAATTCAAATTCTTACTAGTAGAATTAATGCGCTATTCCCCCTAAGAAAATGGGAGTAGTTTTGGTAATTCATCATAGGAAAGAGAAGAAATTAAATTTTTTAGGATTAAAAAAAATGATAATGTGTATCTTTAAAAAAGCTTTCAGACAACCTGAAACAAATGCAATAGAAAGTAAGAAAATGAACATGGAAAATTAAGTCCTACAATGAAGCTTTCCATAAACTTCAAAGACTATATTCCAGAACTGGACAGAGAGGTGGTGTCAGGAGCCTTGACTGCTGCAATAAAAGCTGATGAATTGCCACATAAGAGCTGATAAATTGGATGTAAAAAATATAATAAAGGGCCCAAATTATAGTCCCATATACTTTAGAGCAGAGTTCTCCAACCTTAGCAACTTTAAGACTTGTGGAATTCTGGGAGTTGAAGTCCACAAGTCTTAAAGTTGCCAAGGTTGAAGAACTCTGCTTTAGAGGTTCTTTGGAATTCTCATAGGAGATGCTGGCAAGTCTCATGCAGGCTATACTTATCCTAGAAGGAGAAATTGAGAAAACAAGGCATATGTTAATCTTGAGAAAAGAAACCTGGGAGGAAATACGATAGTAATTTTCAACTATCTGAAGGATTGTTAGAACTTGTTATATTGTTCTTAAATTAGAGAAAGGCAGAGTATAACTGAATGTTAAAAGTATTCACAGTGCTAGTGTTTCTCAGACTTGGCATATAGGGTATCTGGACTTCAACTCCCAGAAATCCTCAGCAGTCATGGTCTAAACCAGCGGTCACCAACTGGTGGGCTGCAGCCCACTGGTGGGCCATGAGAAAATTTTGGTTGGCCGCAGAGAAATCTCACCCCCAGAACACCCCCTCAAAGCAATTAATCCAGGCTATGCAGAAACATAAGGCTGCTCAGCCCACATAGCCCACGGGAACCCTCCTCACCCACTCACTCCTTACCTGGTAAACTTGTCTGCTAAGTTGCTATTTTTCCTTTTTCCGACCATCATCTGTTCTGCTGTGCCGGGAGATTTAGATTAGCTAGGAAACAGGAAATGGTTGGATTTCTTGCTTTCTAGCTAAGCACAGCCGAACCTCCCTTAGGACTGAAGGTTTGCTTGCAAGCAAATTCAGTGCAGACTCACGGCAAGCAAATTTGAGAGACTGAGCTAGCCGATGGCAGATAGATAGATCACTGAATGATTCTATGAGCAACTCAATCTGCCTGCTTTGCCTGATTTTGGGTAAAAGTTGCTCTTTTTTTAAAAAAAATCAATATTTATATAAATATTTATAATATTTACATACAAGCCATGCCCAGCCAGTCACATGACCACCAAGCCACACCCACAAATTAGGCCATACCCACAGAACCAGTTAGTAGTCCCTGGGATCTAAAATTATGAGTTTGGTGGTTCCTGAGGTCCAAAAAGTTGGCGACCCCTGGTCTAAACAATCCTTTTCAACTTTATGATTTTATGACTCCATTTTCATCCAGTCAATATTAGAAAACAGTATACTATGATATAATATTTTATTTAAATGCTATAGGTCTTTGTAGTTTCTTTCTTGGTTGTTTGTGAAGTTTTTAGAATAAGACTGAATTATGTATCATTTTGTTAAGTAGAAGATATGATTTTTTAAAAATAGCAATAATTGAAGTATATATGTTTTCACCGAAAAATGCATTTAAGTTTCACCATGATTGCACCCAGAATACAATTCCACTGTATATTGCTGTAATCTTGCAGATTACTTGGAGCTTAGATCCAGAAAGTGTGAATTGGTGACAGCTTTCAGAGTCAATATCCAACTTAGTTTTGATAAATATTATAGAGAATGTATAAGTTTTCTGTACCTGTAAACGGTATGTGGGAAAGACCTTGGGAGACAGTGTGAAGAAATACTACATAGGGAATGGCCAGATAAGAGACAGCCTAGCCTGCATCTGGATATCGGGTGGATCAAGAGGTTCAGAAGTGAACCTCCCTAGTTTCTCAGGATGTAAAGGAGGTGGTAGGAGAATTGTATTTTCAGACTTGCGAGATTCTGTTAACATAGTTTTACCATAAGGTAGAATCAACTTATCTGGCTTTGTTTCCTGTCTAGCCTACCTGGTAAAACTGACAGTGCCACAATTATACTACAAAATGAGAAACCTTATCTTTACAGTGTGTTTGTCACAACTAACTGCTGTTATCAATATAGAGATTCATGTTCATTTAGAAATTGCTTTTCAGTGCCTTCCCTCATTTGTGTCAAGCATATGATTGCCTTTTATCACTGACAGCTCAGCATGCAGTATCATCTGCTGAGTTGTCAACCATCTCTAGTACTATTCTGTGCTTTGCATGTGAGATACAGCTATTCGCTAGTTTGTGTGGCATTTATATGTTGCAAAAGACTCAAGAATAAGTCTAAATGTAGTTGCAACTTGGCTTAAAACCATATTTAATCACAGTTTAATCAGTTAATTATTACTATGTAAGTTAATTATTACTATGTAAGAACATAACCATTTTCTTACATGGATTCTGGAATGTATACAGCTGACATACATCTATCTCTACAAAGAATCTTTGACAGACAGTATGGATTTTTCACTTCTTAGGAATCATTTTCTAAATAAGAAAGACACTATCTATTCATATCGTAAGTGCATTTCTTTTTCAAATGTATGGTTGAATGCCTCCTTGTGAATGATATTGTTCTTGTGCACTCAATATATATATATATTGTTAAAAGCTGTATAATAAACCTTAGTAGGAAATGAAGAAACACTCTTGTTTTTGCGGGGGAGTGAATCACAGGGATCATGTAAGGCAGGGGTGGGATTCAAAATTTTTAACAACCGGTTCTGTGGGCGTGGCTTAGTTGGTGGGCATGGCTTGGTGGCCATGTTATTGGCTTGGCATGGCCAACTCAATATCACTCACATCAAGGCACGCATTCTTCTCGCCTTGCCTTTCATGACTTTGGGGATGCTGCAACAGTTGTAAGTGTGAAAAACGGTCATAAGTCACTTTTTTCAGTGCCATTGTAACTTTGAATGGTCACTCCACACAAGCAAAGTACCAGCAAAGGAGGAAAAAACACCCAGAGAAGTTCCTGAGACAGGAAGTCTAGTCCTGCCAAGAATGTAATAATGGTTAACAGAGAGGCAGTTTCTGTAAGCAACATGTTTCCTTCCTGCCTTCCTTACAGGATTAGGCCAGTAATTTCTTCTAACAACCGGTTCTCTGAACTGCTTAGAATGTTAACAACCGGTTCTAGCGAATAGGTGCGAACCAGTAGAATCCCACCTCTGATGTAAAGTTGCTAGGAAACAGACCTAGCCAAAGCTTTAAGAGATTTTCATTTCCTTTTTTTTTATATTGTTTGGGGCAATGTTTAGTTTGTTACTGCATGCCAAAAACTCTTTATAGTAAAAAATGTAATTAATATGCACCTCAGACTAAAAGATGGAGAGTATGAATCCAGGTGCATGTAGGTCCACATAGTCACAAGTAATGTCAGAGTGGCCAATTAAAATGTGATTCCACTTGATTTTATATTTAATTCTACTCTGCTTCTGTATCTCCTCCCTAACCCAGAACTGAGCAGGGTTACCAACTGGGTTGCAAAAATCCAGGCCACCACTAGTAACACCAAGGAGACTTTAAAAAAAATATTCTAGATTTATGGTAGATAATATATCTAATAAGCCTGCTCAAATTGTTAGGCTAACAACAGTGGTGGTATTCACATATTTTTACTACCGGTTCTGTGGGCATGACTTAGTGGGCATGGCATGGCTTGGTAGGCATGACTTGGGGGGCATGGCAGAGGAAGGATACTGTAAAATCCCCATTTCCTCCCCACCCTACTAACCTGCTTTCCAGCTCCATTCTCCTGTTCAGGACAACAAAAGATGACCCAGCCGATCAGCTGTGACTTGGGAGACAGCAACTAGATGGGGGCAGGGCCAACCAGAGGTATTTACTGGTTCTCTGTACCGATCAAAATTTCCGCTATCGGTTCTCCAGAACTTGTCAGAACTGGCTGAATACCACCTCTCAATAGCAAGATAGGACAGGTGTCCAGTTGGCATATGTAGGGCCTTGTATATAATTTTCTTAATGCAACCAAGGAAAATCATGTGGATATACAATGAAGCAGGGGTCCCTAATCCCCAGTCCGTGGCATGCCAGAAACTGGGCCATGCAAACAAGCAAAGCCCCATCTGCGGGTAGCAAACAAAACTAGGCCCTTCTGGTCCACAGAACAAGCTCTCTCCAATGAACTGGTCCCTAGCGCCCAAAAGATTGGCAGCCGCTGCAGTGAAGAATGTCACAGAATTTGAGGTAAAAGTCTAACAAGGATAATACTTTTTCAGAAAAAAGTATCAGAGCAAAACGTCCAAGTAAAGGTGTTCTGTGTCATCTATTGGTTTCCATGTAAAAGCAAGTTACCTTATAAACCTAAAAAACTATAATTTATTGTAAAATGTATTATCAATTCAATATTCTCTGCCTGGTGCTTTTAGAGGTGTTTTATTTATTTAGCACATTCAGGTGCATTGAATAACATGGTGATGCAGTCCATAAATAAAGAGAGCATCAGGTTGGGGAAGCAGCCTTGTTTCTTAAAATGACTCGAATGAAGAATTACATACCACCAGAGGTCACCAGAATCTTATGCTGAATATATTAGAATGACTAATTAAATCTGGTCTGCTTTCTAGCAGAGGGGTCAGAAGGGGAGATGATATTCCAGCGCTACAAATCTATTTTCAAAATTATCAAAAAATTATTGGATGCACAAGACTAGTTTTTTCCTAGATCTGATATCCTCCAGATATGTTAAATTATCACTTTCTTAAATCCTAGACATTATGGTTAATGGACATACTGTCTAAATATGGTAGATATCTTAGACAAATGTATTTTTGGAACACCACAATGGGCAAAGTTACAGTAGATTAACTGGATATTGTATGTACTGTCTTTGCCTGGAGAACATATTAATCAGAATTGTTTATGGATGATGGCACCTTGCCATATTGTCTGAAAATCTAGCCGCTGGATGACATTCATTAAATTTTTCAGAATGATTGTTCACATATCGAGCTGACATTGATCATGGAATGAATAATGACAGGATTTCTTTCACATCATACATGTCTACAAAGAATAGAATAGAATAGATTTTTTTGTAAACGTGTCAAATCTTATTTTTGTATGCATCAAAAAATCAAATTCAGAATGACAGAAATCTAGGAGGGACAGAGGGAAGGAAGGGAGGAAGGAAGGAAGGGAGGGAGGGAGGGAGGGAGGGAGGAAATAAATCATGATGCAAATATTTGGAATAATCCCCTCATTCCAAAATCATACTGTGGATATCTAATCTGCAAAGGTATCCATGTGTAGTAGAGTTCAAGCTCAATCTTCACTGGTACCTCTGCAGATAAGACATCATCAGCACAACTTTGGAAGGAAGGGGTCTCTCACATGATAAGCTTTTATCTTTCATGTAATGCCTGAAGTGAACTACAGAATATAGTGTTCAGAATTACACATTTTGTTTTTTTTAAATCAACAGCCGAAATCAAATCAAATTTGAAGAACATGCTTTCCTGTGCATTTTTCAGATTAAACACTGCATGAATACAACTGCTATTTTCTGTATTGAGAAAAACAGAGGCTGATTCATATGGTAATTAGACCATTTGTGCAATTCACTGTAAAGGCAGATGCAGTTTCAAGTGGTCTTCATGAGACAACCTTATTGTCCTCAGTGAGCCTCATTTACCAAAAGTATTTTCTGCCTAATTTAGTTATTGCTATCACTTGTGTATAATGAAGTTTTCACATATTGCATATATGAGGTAATGTAAAATGGAAATCAGATATAAACTAGATGTGGTGGAGATCAAATTAAAATAGGCCACCTGCACTGGATTTCACAGACGGCATAAGGAAAGATTTAATGTGATATATTTGTGCACTGAAGATCTAATATTTATATATTTGCAAGCTGGGTATATAGAACATTATGGTTCTCTCATATTCAAGAATGAAAATTGAATTCTTCTGCAAATGTGTGCCTGCACTACATGATTGTGTGCTTCAGTAAACGCATAGTTATGACCAGAGGACTCGTAGTGGAAATTTTGAGTAGTTCAGAGACCTGGCAAATACCACCTCTGTTACAGTCTCCTTCCACTGCCACACCCACCAAGCCACACCCACAGAACTGGTAGTAAAAAAAATTGAACCCCACCACTGGTTGTGACTGCCTTTCATGATCTTTTAGAAGGGTTTATATCTAAGGGAAGAGTGGCATAGAAGGGACACTTATGAATGGAATGCCTGATAGAGTAATATTAAGCAGGCTACATACAACTACCACCATTATTTTTGTATTTCTAGAATTTTCCGTTATTGCTGTGTAGTTTGAAATATTATGCCCAAACTGGTTCATAATTAGTTCTCTTTACAAACCTGGTTTACATTCATGAAAATGTATGGTACAGGAAAGGGGCACTAGTTGCCCATTATTTATTTATTTAATTCAATTTATACAAGTTTCAATGATTCTGGGCAATTCATGAGAACCCCACCCCACTAAAATTAAAAAAACCCAACAACATGAAAAACAAAAGCCAAGCAGTTGACGTTGGTAAGCTTCATCTTTGGATTTGTAATTCATTGGTGTGATTCTCTTGTCTTCTCACTCATCACGAATAATATACTTTGTAAAAATAGCACTCTATTTTTGAAAGTCAAGAGTTCCCCTTCTTACCTACACATGAACTCATATAAATCATTCTAAATTTGCTCCATAACAAATTCCCCTCAAAGTATTGAAAGAAAAACTATCAAATTTATTTTTGTAAGTTTTCCTTAATGTAATCACTTTATATGCAACTTCCCTGTTTTCTTTAAAGTCAACCTAGAACAGTCAACAACATTTCCAAAAATTAAAATATTCATCACAGTGTATTAAATTGAAAATCAATTCAAAATGAAACAATAAACACAAATAATAACAATAGATAGTGAATGTCCAAGTTAGTTTCCACATGGAATCCAACTTTGCCATCTTTTTTTTTTAAAAAAGTCCTGGACACCATTGGAAGACCTGGAAGAACAAGTGGAGAAAATATATCAATGTGATCACTAAAAGCTAATACTAAACTTCTTCACACATGATCAATGAACCAATTTTACTAGGAGCGTCTTTTTGGCCATTGTAAGAAACAAATGCTGGACTGAAATAGGCCTTGGCCTGATCCAGGAGGGCTGGAAGTACAACTATGGACAAATATCAGAGTGTTTAGGAATCCTAGAATAAAACTAAGAATTCCATTAAGCCAAATAGATTTTGGGGGTTGCTATTTTCTGCCCCAATTTCCCTTAATTCCCATATACAAAGTTGGGTCTGAAAACTCTACCCTATAACAATGTGCAACAGAATATTTCAACACTAAATTGTGAGAAATAGATGAGGCATACATATCACCTTCCAGCTTTGGGCAGAAAAAGCAAATGTATACTTGATTCATATGCAGTAGGCATATTGTAATTGGAAGATTCTGTCCATGGGAAAGAGTCAATGGGGAGAAATCTTTAATCAGGCCATCTTTGAGGCTTTCAGTTGCAACAGGATTGCTTAACCTTCCAGGTTGCTAATGGGTATAACACATCATTAGACCCAGCAGGGAACATCATAAGGTTAATTAATTTTTACTTTTTCTACTTTCTATTCAAGGTGATGAATAATAACTTGGAATGTTTTGGATTCTGTTTCTCAAAATGATTCACTCAGGCTTTATATACTGTAGACCCACTTTGCAATTAACATGCAGATTTTTAAAAATATAAACAGCATCTGGTTGATATATGTTTGCGTGTGGAAATAATTAGGATCTCAGCAACAATAGAGGATGAAATGTAACATTTTCTTTATTCCCATAGCTCTGGAGAAAACTTCATTTCCAGTGATGCCCTTTGAATTGAGAGGAAATGCACTCTTCAAAGCATATAACAGATATAGAACAGGATTCTTTTCAGGACAGTAGTACGTAGGAAAAAGATAATATTATTGATTGATTGATTGACTGACTGACTGACTGATTTCTGCCTTATTCCAGGAGAACTGACTACAAGGCAAAACAATAAACTTGCACGTAGGACAACTAGATACAGTGGGAATAGAAAATACCCTGGCTCTACCTCTTCCCCCATTTTTGTACCTAATTAATCTTGTTTTCTTATGCTTATATGTTGAATGTGAGTGGAAAGATACTTGGAGAGAGAATTTACCGTATGTCTTGCTCCTCTTTGCATTAATGATTGCATAAATAGATAGAAACAACAGTGAACAGCATTACCTCAAAGCTACCTCAGAAAAAATTAGAACTGAAAATTATTTTCAAAAAGATGATTGTGTTGGGAAGAATTAGGAAGATGTAAACAAATCATTTTTATACAGTACTGCTGCAGGCTAGTGTCAACCAAGAACAGGGTTTTTTTGAGGGGGGGGACTCCCATGATATGGACCAATCAGAGATCTTTTGTCCAGTGCAAGAACCCAGTCGTTTCCCTTTCATTGCTTGAAAGCTGCCAAGAGCTACACTAGAAAGCAGTTTGCTGTTTACAGGGCATCTGAAAATGGCAGCCAAAACAATGGCCAAGTTCACATATTACACATATGCAATTCATATGTTACCTGCGATTGTTCTGAGCTTATAGATAAGGATGAAGTGGATTTGGTACTCCTTAGTATGGGTGTCAGTTGTGGGTAGGGCTATGTCTCTTTAGTCAGCAGGATTTATTTTGGAAGATAGTCAATGATTCTTTAGGGTAGAGTGTACCCTATCCCTTCTTGAAGCAGTTGTCTCTCAAAGTCATACCAAAACTTCTACTCTGTCTCCAGACCTTCCCTTTGAAGAAAAGGCTGTTGAGGAGATTGTGGTAATTCAACTACAGAAGATTCTAGGGAAATGTGTTAGTCACAATACCATTTCAATAACATCTTTATTTTATTTATAAATAGTATTTCTTTCCTTTCAGTGCAGAACAATTTGAATTAGATGTTTA
The DNA here is from genome assembly GCF_049901715.1 of Pseudonaja textilis. Lineage (NCBI taxonomy): Eukaryota > Metazoa > Chordata > Lepidosauria > Squamata > Elapidae > Pseudonaja > Pseudonaja textilis. The sequence goes on from NC_141993.1 coordinate 33,605,646, forward strand.
AAAAGCAAACCACTTTTATATTTCCTTTTAAATTGGAGTTCATTGATTTTTACATATAAAATTAAAAGGTTGTTACTAGATACTTTATAATATTAACAAAGGCATCAATGGAAAAATAAAATGTAAGACTCCCCTTTTTATTTGTAAGACATAAATATAACTGTATAAACCACTAATTAATCAGATTAAATAATTTAAAATAAAATAATATCTTCAAGCTAACAGAGATAATAAAACACATACATAGTATATGGATTTGCTAATATTGCCTTCACTAAGACAAGGAAGAAGACTTAGTAGGCAATTAAAAGAAAGATCACTGTTTAAAAATCATTAAGAATCCCCATGTCATAATATCAATGAGCAGACAGAAATGAAGATAAAGATAGTGCATAATTTTATGCAGCTATGTTCCCATTAGTGCATCAGATTTAATATCCTGCAAAAAGAAAATGAAATTATTGTTCTTCATACTCCTACAGTGTGAAGATGAAGCCATTACATAAAATGCTATTTTTTAAAGTGCTAAAATCTGTTCAGCATAATATATCATATAAGCTAAATTATCCAGGATGCATATAATTCACCTAGCAAAATGTAGCCCACCAGCTATGTCTAATGGGCCAAAAGGAGCTAGAAAAAAATTCAGCTGCATGCCTAGGATTCCAAAAACCAAGAGAAGTATTAGACCTCTGGTAGGTAGCTTTACATAGGCAGTACCTACTTATGCTTCATTTTTGTTTCTTAAGGCATTACAGGTAGAATAAAAAAAAAATCTTTTTGTACCCTTTGTAAACTCTTAGCCAAGTAGATACTGTATGGTCTGAAAGAAGATTTATTAGGACATCCCCTTAAAATCTTTTACCAACAAACTCCTGTTAGCCTTCTCTGTTCACTCTGGGAGCAAGTTTATACTTCACAACATAACTGCCAAATTTTCTACATAAATTCTTAAAAACAAAATGGCCATTACTTTGGCCATTACTTTGGAAAAGGATGTAGAAGTTAATTAGACAGTGCTATTGTTATAAGTATCAGACTGGAGATGACTAAGAGTATGTTAGTTGGGAGACTTTGAGAAATTTGTGGGTACATCTATAAAAGAAAATATTTGTAATTCAAGGTTGAACCGTGAGGTCCCTGGTGCTTTCTAAGCTTAATTTTTTTCTTGGCAAATGTTTCATTACCCAACTAGGTAAGAACATTACTGCTAGGAGGAGGTAGGTTTTCCTCTCTATGCACTACTGGCTTGCCCTGTCAGTGTTGTTGGTGGTTTCCTTGATTAGGCTGTTGTTTATTGTTAACTTGTGTGCCTGAGTTGGTAGTTCCTTACCAACAGTTATGATTGGTAAGTAATCTGATCATAAAGGACATTACTATGTGACTGCATTGCTTAGGAAGGACAGTCCTGGCAGCTTGATTGCCACCATAATCCTAAAATGTGTGGATTGTTAGGGAGGTAATCCAAGGTAAGGAGTGCCACAGAGAGGGAGGTTGGGTAAGGCTTGATGTGGATCACATGTGAATTAAAGGAAGTTGGGGGAGATGTGTACTGTGGCAGGAAGTTGGAATGCCAGGACCTGGATGGTTCAGGGTGAATGCAGAAAGCCAGAAAGCAGTAGATGGTGGCGTGGAAGCTCAGGAATAATAGGGATGGATGATGGGACAACTTGGAACAGGCATGAGCACAGGAAGGCTGGGAGGGGGGAGTTACCTGAAAAATTTGCAACCTTCCTTGCCAACTTCTCCATTGGCTTTGCTCGAGGAACACTGGCAGAGAAGGTTGCAAGTGGTGATTGTATGATCACAGAACACTGTAACAACTGTAAGTGTGAGCTGGTTGCCAAGTGCCAAAATCACAAGAGTGCTACAACAGCTGGAACTTTGAGGACCAGTCCATACGTAATACTTGCTCAATCCTATCACAGTTTCGAATGGTTGCTGAAAAGTAGTCAGTAAATGAAGATTACCTGTATTAACAATACTATTCACCATTATTATTTTATTAATATGGGATAGGATTACCATCTTTTGTCAATGTTTGGCTACCATGCATTGGGAAGTACAGAATCAATATTTAATTTTAGCACTTTAAATGTGCAAGAATGTTTCAACTTTGATTAACATATTTTCTGTGATAATTATTGGAGAAGAAAACAGATGGGGACAGCTGATTTTAAATATTGTTTATCAGGATTGGGTGATCCTTATTATATTGCTTGAGAACAAATACATAATTATTTGCAGGAGTTGTACATTATTGTTAATCAGTGAACCATTTAATAGTAGAGGCTCTAAATCCAGCCTTGGATCCTTTTATTGCTAGATCAACCTACATCTCATAGTCTATATTCTGATGTTTAATTTTTTGCAAGAGTACATTTTTGAATTAATGTTTAATTTATGAATTTAATTTGCTCTAGTGTTATATTAATCCTTTCCAGTTTTCCTTTCTTCTGTTCATAGAAATAGTTTTCATTTGGTTTCTTTTCTGATGTCTTATTTTTTGGTATCTAACTGTAAAACATGCACTTATAATATTATACCATGGCCCTATGAACCCTTCCTTCCTTCCTTCCTTCCTTCCTTCCTCCCTCCCTCCCTCCCTTCCTCCCTCCCTTTTATCGCCATCCAACCCACACATGGCGACTCTTTTATTTGACAGTAAGTTAAATATATGTTTTAGGTAGTCCTTGACTATTGTACTATTGCTGAAAGATAAAGGTTTTATTAAGCAGCTGTAAGAAGAAATGTTAGAGATTTTCTTGTAAGGACTTCAGTGTACTTTGGTTTGGAACAGCTCAAGCCATTGTTCAAAACTGAATTACTGCATGGGCTTCTTACAAAAAGAAACACCAATTAATATTAAATCCTAGAGGAGAACTTTAAAGTACTATTAACTCTTAGTACATCACATCAATCTTGTCAGACTCCTCTCTAAGACATGGAGAGATGACACTACTTAATTGAAGGGACTCAAGTATGTCAACCCTGTTGAGTTATATTGGTTAGGACAAACTCTCAATGACATGTTGCTGTCATATGACATATCACAACTGTTACCCCCCTTTGCTAAAATGGACATGGGTGTGGCCAGTCCATGAAGCATCTGGCCCATGGGTCGCGAGTTTGACACCCCTGGGTTAGGCAGTCACCATGGACATTTTCCTTCTATCTTTCTGAGATGCTAGATGTTTCATTGATTCCTTCATGGCCATAAGAAGGAGATGCACATTAAAGATATTTACATAACAATTCTTCCTGGGTAGAGAATCATGACAGTTTTAAGCCTGACACATCTCCTGAGTAATGCGAAGTTTGGTCCCACCTCTAAACATAAATGTATTTGCCTTTCTATCCTGCCATTCCTTCGGGAGCTCATAGCAGTTTTATATGTCACTACAGCTTTTCATTTTGCCTCACAATAGTCCAATTGCATAGGTCAGGCAGAGACAAAGTATCGGACCAATTGACCCAGTCAAATTAACCCATGGCTGAGAAAGGATTGAGGTTACATTTCCCCAGTTACCACACTTCACTTAACCAACACTAGTGTATGTTTATGAAATAGATTTATCATACCAGGGTTCCTTAGCCAGAAATGTACAGTTTTATCATAAATTCCTTGTTTAACCTGTCCCTCTCTAATATTTTTTATCCTGTGTCTTAACATATTACTCATTTCTTAACACAGTACTCATCTCTTAACACAGTACTCATCTCTAATGATCTAAGTGATAGAGCCCACTGTAACTACATAGCCAAAAAGGCATTAAGAGTTGTTAATCTAATCCTACATAGCTTCTTCTCTGGTAATATCACACTACTAATTAGAGCATACAAAACTTTTGCTATACCTATACTTGAATACAGCTCATCAGTCTGGAACCCATATCATGTATTTGATATTAACACAATTGAAAAAGTCCAGAAATATTTCACAAGAAGAGTTCTCCACTCCTCTACTCATTGCAGAATACCTTATGCCACCAGACTTGAAAATCTATACCTAGAAAACCTAGAACTACGCCACCTTTGGTCCTATCTAAATATAGTATATAAAATCATACATTGTAATGTCCTACCTGCAAATGAATACTTTAGCTTCAATCATAACAATACAAGAGCACACAATAGATACAAACTCAAGGTTAACGGAACCAAACTTGACTGCAGAAAATACGACTTCATCAACAGAGTGGTCAATGTTTGGAAAACTCTACCCGACTCTTGTTTCTTCCCCAAATCCCAAAAACTTTAACCTTAGACTATCTACTATTGACTTCATCCCCTTCCTAAGAGGCCTGTAGGGGGTGTGCATAAGCACACCAATCGTGCCTACCGTTCCTGCCTATTGTTTCTTTTTATTTTTCTTATAAGTTTCTATCTCATGTATTCAAAACTATGTTTATTCTTATACCTGTATCTTGTAAGCAATTGACAAATCAAATAAATAATAAATACTAAAAAAAACATTTATGATGTTATATAAAAAGTTACTTAACACACATCTTATAGGTATATTTAGTTTACTTTACTTTACTTTACTTTATTGTCATTGCACCTCATACAATGAAATCAAACACCATCTTCAGTGCACATCATGACCATGAAAATAAACACAAACACACATCCTTCACACTCCACAAACTGAACCGAAACCCCCAAGATCGCACCAACACTGCACTATACAGTAGAATTCAAAAGAGCTACACCCTGGGATAGAAGCTGTTTTTCAGCCTAATGTATTCAGATTGAATACATTTATGAATTAGGTTCTTGTCTTTTTTTACCTTCTTCTATGAGGCTGATTGACAAGGGCATAGGGTAGTTTGTGATTCATCCCATGGTAGAAAGGTATAATAAGGATTTGTCTTAATTACATACAAAGTAATACAAATATACCTCTTAGAAACCTGTTAAATATTTCTATTCTTCATAGAGTTAATGAATTCACATTTGTAACATATATATTTGTATTGTGCACCATCGTCATTGTTGACACCAGCAGTTGAATATAGTTTGCTTATAAGTTTGTTTAATTATACTCCAGAAAATTTGTTTAAAAAACTCAAAAGCAATGGCTATAAATAAAAAATAACAGTCATATAAAACCTAACAAGTTAAGACTTAAAAACCAGAGAATGAGGAGTATTGAATAAAGTATGGTAAAACAGTATGCAGTCAAGCACAAGATAAACTAGAAATATATTGAACTTAGACTACATTAAAATGAAAGAGGAGGAAAAAGCATTCTTAATGTTGTCACTTTGAGATTAGGATATTTTATGTGTTCTTAGGGAAATTGTGGTAGATATTAACTTAACAACTCTATTAGAAATGGTAGAGCTCTGTCCTGAAAGTAATAAATGGGCTTCATTATAAATTGGGTGTTTGTTAAGTGGTAAGAATATGCCTGCATGTAAATTGGCATAGAAAGGGCAGTGGAAAATATAAGTGAAAGGGTCTCAGGTTAAAATTGGCCACAATAGTGCAGAGGGTGAGACATTGGAAGAAGCTAAAGAAAAGCCTCTACACAGTGTTAAACAAGTAATTAAATAATTTGTAGGTGTAAAAGTTAAACAAGTAATTTGTGGGTATAAAAGGTTTTGAGTTGAAACTTATCATGAAAGTAGTCTAGGGCACCCAAATTTGTCTGCTGTGTAATGTCAAAAGTTCTGATAGATTTCAGGGTTAGCTGCCTTTAAACTTAAGAAACTAGATACAGCAACACAGGTCATCTACATTTATTCATTCCACTTTGATGAAATGTCTTTAAGGATAAATTAATGGGTCCAATGACCTTTTAAAAAACAGACTGTTGAAGGCAGAAAGTGACTCAGTAAACATGAACTCTTGGCTCCAGTGGAATAATACCAGTTTCCATGTGGATTAAAGCACTTAAAGCCCAGCATGGGATGTGGAAGAGCACTTATAATTTGTGAAGACAGAAAAATAATGTTGAACATTACACAGGTAATATATTTACTCTAAAATATATACAGGGTAATACAGCTTTACGATCTAGAGTAGTTTGGTTCTGCTGAGTTCAATGACATAAATATCTAAACCTATATATATGTCATGCCTTTTTAAGGCTGAAAATGCTATATAATCTTAAACAGACTCTTATGAATTTAATAACATTTTCCCACTGTTTATGGCTTTTAATGGATTTTAATGTGCTGAATTAGACAATGTATGATCAAAATGATTGATTCTGAAGTTATGAACATTTCAATCTCAGTAAATCATTATTTCATATTTTATTTCTCTTCCTATAATGTCCTGCTGCTTTCTGACATTCAAAGAAATGAAACTGCCACAAGTTTCACAACTACCTCTAACCAAAGAGAGGGCAGGTAGGCAGCTCCGTGGAGCTTCTATGCAGCCATACTTTGAACCTCTAACTTCCTTCAGTTGGAGAATTATCCTATAGTGCAGGGCTGTCAAACTCGCGGCCCACAGGCTGAATGCACTGGCCACACCCATTTTAGTGAAGGGTAGTTCAGTAGTACAGAGAAGCCATAGTTACTCAGAATGAATGTAATCGAGATTATTGGGGAAAACCCAATACTGAAGGGAAATAGAATCAAAGGAATTGTTGGGGATCATGTATCATGTTCCTTCCAAGTCAGGTATCAGATTGAAGGACAATTTTGGGGGGTAAATTGGTTTCCTGTACCTTTCAAAGTCATTGGTTTACAATTCCAATAAACTTTAACCAAGATGGGAATAATAAGGATGATTATCTGAGGAAAGCTTGGCTTCATAATAATGTTGCTAAGGATTAATAATGCTTTATTGATTTATTCAGCATTGGCTTTTAGTGAACACATACAGCAAGTCCGGGTCAATGTATTTTTGGATTCAGAAGTACTTAAGGTTTTATTCTAAGGTAGAATAAATAAATAACATAATAATAAAAGATGGCAATAAAGAATGCTCAAAATATCGAATAACATTGTAAGAAAGACAGACCTTACATAGGCTCTATAATTAATCACACTTATTTTCCATGGCCACATTCCACTTGGCTTTGCCAAGGAGAAAAAGAATACAGTAAGTTTTTCTTAGTCGATTCTTTGTTTTGCCTATTTCTCCCAAAATCAAAGAGTGTTTCTTTATATCAAGTGATGATGAAGCCATCTCAAAGTTTTAGACGACTAAGTTCACGCAGTTACCTCAATTCAAGAATAGCCAAAACCAAATAAAACCCTTCAGTAATTAAAATAAATGCTTGCTTATTTTGGTATTACCTATTCACCCATTACATGAGAATAGAAGGTTTAATGTATCATGCACCTGAGGGAAAGAGGTATACAACACTATGCCAATCTTCCAGTGAAACCCCTATCGCTGTTTTTGTTCATTCTAAAATCAGAATGAAAATCAGGACCACTGCATGTAAGGTACAAAAGTTTAAAACAGCTACTTTCTTCTCAAAACTTGTATACAAAAATGTGGAGGATAAAGAAGAAGAAAAGGGGGGCGGGATGTGTACCTATGGAAGAATTTCAGACAGTAATGAGAAGCCAAATTAATACAAGAAGACTTAGACTCCTTTACTAATTCATTCAATTAAAAAATAGAAAATGAGGAAGATGTTATATAGGTCAGTGTGACCTAATAAAATAGGAAGAATATTTTCAAAGGAATAATGAAAGTAATTAAAAATGGGGGTAAAAAGTGATTTGTGATACAAACATCTACGTGTTAAGAAGTTTATTGACTTAATTACAGTAATACAGTGGCAACTGATTATAAAGAATTCAGACACTTTCAAAGTTGGAGTTGGGTTTTTATTTGTTTTGTTCTGATATTCCTTCAATCAACTGAAAGATAAGGCCTGACACAGTAAGGAAGCTGCATTTTTCTCATTTCAGAAGAGGAGCGCAGTTCAATATTTCAGGTATTGTAATTGAAAGAAAACTTGGAAATATAGAACTATTATATCCCAGAGTGTGTTGATTGAGGTGCATGGTAACCCCTTGTTACAGTTGGGAGAATTCTCAGAACTCCTTATTAAAAATAGTTTGATAAAAATTTTATATTACAGCCATGAAGAATGGTGAAATAGGGTGGAGAAGAGCAATGAGGAAAAATCCAGTAGTAAGTAGCATGGACATATCTGCAGGGATAAGGAAATTAAAGCAGGTACCTAGAGATCTCCAAATACTGGAGAAAGACTGAAAAGTGGAGGAAATTTATCACTCTTGTTCCTCTTAATTTCATTACAGACAAACATCACAAAGTAGAAGATTATTTATTTATTTGTTTGTTTGTTTGTTTGTTTCTTGTCTTTATTACTTTTATAAATAACTCGGGCTGGTAAACATACTTAACAACATTCTTTCCTCCTCCCATTTTCTCCACAATAACCCTGTGAATTGGTTTGGGTTGAGAGAGAATGACTGGCCCAGAGTCATCCAGCTGGTTTTCATACCTAAGGCGGGACTAAACCTCACCATTTCCTGGTTTCTGTCCTGGTGCTTCAACCACTAGACTAACTGGCTTTCTTTAGCATGTCTTTGTGTCACATGTGTATACTTGCTTCGTCTCTTTTCCCCACCATAAATTGGCAGCATACACCCTTGGTCAAGACCTACATTCACATAAGCTATGATTCCTGAGAGTTTAGGTTTTGATTCTTTATTTTTTTTTTTGAAAATATTGTTTACATATTGTTCCATTTCAGATTTCCTTTAAATAGCAATTAAATGAACCAATCAGTCAAAATGAAACAAACCTCTTACAATTCTTTTAATGAATACTTTCTTCAATTAATTCAAGTAACACATCCTCTATCAGACATTATTTTCATTCTTTTTTTTTGTCTTCTCAGTTTAATGGGTATTTAGCCTCCCAATCCATGGCAAGTTCAGGCACCAATGAGTGCCAACTCTCCTAGGACCTCTCTGAGCCTCTGAAGCATTCCCACATGGTCACTTAACAATTAAAAGGGAGGAGCTACAATTGTGATCACTGAGTTGGACTGTGGGTACCTCACTTCACAGATGTAATGATTTATGGTCCAAATTGTGGGCTTGGTTGTGGTTGTAACGCAAGGACTACCTGTACAGCTCAAGGAAATGAACATAAGAATATTTCTTCTCCCTCCTATTTTCTCCACAACAACCCTATGCAGTGAGTTGAACTGAGAGTAACTGACTGATCCAAAGTCACCCAGACAGTTTTCATGCTAAGGCGGAACCAGAACTCATTGGACAGTATGGCCTCTTCAAGGCTTAAATTCACCTTGCAGTTTAAACATACTTCATGTAATCTGTTTTTAAAGAAGTTGCTCAATTGCCAATAGATTATTTTACTCAAATTAAGAGGCATTGCAAGATTATAAAACCTAGTTCAATAGCAATAGTTAAGTTACAACTTATACAACAATAATAAAGTTTTAAAATATCTGATACAGAAAGTAGCAAATATTTCCCATCATTGCATATTATGGGTTATAGTACTGGATATGGTTCAGTTTTCCTACAGTATATAGAAAAATCTGAGCTTTCTGCATATCTACAGAAATAATGTATTATTGAAGCCTTCAAAGAGATAGCTCTCTGATACTAACCTTTATAAATTTATATAGTTTCTCTCATTTATAATAACACATTTATTTTTTCCAACGGTGACATGAAAATGTTGCATATTTGGCTTTATAGTGTAAAATATTAAGCATGTCTTAAGCTTTCATCTGTATAGTGAAATACCAATCAGGAAAGATAAAATAAATATATGAAAATCTTAGGGATGGAATTAGGTAAAAGATACTAAAACTGGAGTAGAACTGCAAGATTTTTTTTCATGATGCTGAACTAGCATTGAGTTAACCCTTCTCTGAACTGAGGATGTTCTGCTTAGTAAACTAGTCTTCCCAATACTTGGACAGGTATATTCCTTGACATCCATGTCAGTTCTATCACTAAGCTACTAGTTTTAAATGTTTCAGACTCCTTAAAGTTTCAGACTCCTTAAAGTACCTACTTCAAAATATGCACCAATAAGCAGTATATACTCAGCTGTACTCCTTGATCAATCAAAGGAACAAGTTATATTCATTCTCTAGTCATAAACCAAGTCAATGAGGAATCAGTGTTATCTTCAAAGTTTTAGATGCATCCAAAAATTATTAAAACAGGTATAAAAAAACTCCTCCCGTTTTACGACCCAGTAATCTCTTAATTCAGGGTAGAGTCAGGGCAACTGGATGGAGTTGAGCATTTACTGGCTGGATGCCCTTTCTGATGCTCTGTGGAGTTCACAGCAGATTTTTTTTCCCTCTGAGCCCTGGGAGAGAAACATCTGCCTCTACCTAGGACTGAACTCTCAACTTTCTGAGTGGGAGGTGAGCATCTTCATCTTAGGCTACCATGCTACTCTATTAAACCACGTATAAAGTTGGTTTATTTTTAAAAAGCTGCATTAAACTGAAATCAATACCACTATAATATGTAGGTGTATTCTATAGTGCTTTTTATAAAAGTTGATAGGGCTCTGTCATAATTTAGCAGAAAGATCATTTCAGCAGATATGGCTTGACTTGCAACAAACTGCACTTTCTTAAATGGGCCCTTCTGCCAAGTTCTTGAAAGTGCAGGCATCCTTTTCCCTTACCAGCTGGCTAACATATTTATTTTACTAGGACATCTTCCCCGAGATTGATAACTTCAACACCCAGAATTCTCAGCAATAGGTACACTGGGGTGCGTAGATATCTGATAGAAGCCATGATGATGTCAGTTATATCATGGCAACATTGATCAAATGATGCAAATTATGTAATGTACGGTATGTGTCTCATGTCATTTGCATGATGACATCCTTGCACACCTGATACCATTGCTGTCCACAACTGCCAGAAGGAAGGCAGCAGCTTGTCAATCTCTTCAGGCCTAAAGATCCTCAGTTGAGAATATATGGCTCTGCACCCTGGCAGGACAGCCTGAGAAGCAGCTGTGCATGGCTAGTTGGGAAATTTTAGAAGTTGAAGGTCACTCATCTAGAAGGAACAGGTTCAAAAGACCTTGTACAGAACAAAAAGATTTCTCATTATACATGATTCAGATATGGAAGAGTTAAAGGGAAATATAATTCTGAACTGTCTATCGAATCTAGACCTGTCAATCCAGATCGAGGGTCTAAAATTCAGCCTATTATAATGCCTCAGTGGAGGGCTAGAAATGCAGCTGCTTCTCAGGCTGTCCTGCCAGAGTGCAGAGCCATATATTCTCAACTGAGGATCTTCAGGCCTGAAGAGATTGACAAGTTGCTGCCTTGCTTCCGACAGTCGTTCTCCTGCTGTGCAAGCAGTGAGTGAGGTGTTTTTGTTTTTCTCACTTCCTTGTCACCATCAATCACCCTATATTACCTCTGTAAACTTGCACTTGATTTGCCTCTGGGTAAGTTGGCATTTAAAAACATCTCTTTAAGTTTTCAATTCTTTTTTATGCAGCTTCCTTTTTTAAAAAAAATCTTGAGCTTTATGGAATTTACATACTGTAAATATCCCTACTACGATGTATGTGATAAATCAAAACCAAGGATCTTGCCTGTTGGGAATATGAGTCACCTAACAGCTATTTCGGTTAGAAATATATAGACCAGGATAAACGTTTTAGTACTATGTCTTTAAGAGATTGCAAAAATTCCAATTGGGTGTGGTTTTTCAAACGGCCATAAGATGGAGCCAGAAACCTGGATAGTTTTAGTCTGAGTCTCAGAAGAGAGTGTGAGTGTATCTCTGTTTCCTTCTGTTGGAAAGTATTGCCGTTGCTCCATTTTTCCTAATTGACTGATATTTCTGGATTTGATGTAAGTCTGATACTGAACTGTCTTTTGACACTGGACTTTGATATTTGGATTATCCCTGGATTGAAAACTGACTGATCTTACCTGTGAATGACTTTGGACTGCTTATTTTGGACTTTGCTTAAACTTTCTGGAAGTAAAAACCTACATTTACTGTACAATGTATCTGTGTACTGTGTGTGTATTATTCAAACACTTCTCTCAAATACATCTCCCTGTATGCGCTCATTCTCCTAATGGGGAATTACCTCAACATTGCCTCTTGGTGTGGGGGGGAGGGTTGTATGTGTGTATAAGAGTGTGTATTATATTAACTGCATATATATTATATAAAACCCGTGCATTCTGAAAGGACTTTAATACACTTCAGGGTAGGCTAAGCTATTGGGAATACCCAGAGGAAGTTTGTCATTTTATTCATCACAAATTAAACCTGTGAAAAGAAGAATGGGATAGACTGAATAGATTGAACTATGTTAGTATACCAAAGGGGTTCTTCCAAGGGGGCCTAGAACAACTCACCATGGACAAATCACTGTGGATAACTCACCACAGACAACTTGCCATGGCCAACTTGCCATAGGACAACTCACTGCAGGACAATTCAATGATATATTAATCATTTCACTCAGTTACTTTGATGACCATGTTTTCATTGAACTATTGTAACTCTTGTATTTCTAGATTGACTTTATTTATTATTATTGGCCATAGTCCCACTGAAATTAATTTAACTTTGTATTTGTTTAATCATCTTGTGATGAGTTTTCCTGAGGCAAGTTGGCTGTGGTGAGTAGGCCAAGGTGAGTTGCCTCATTCTGCTCCCAAGGAGTGTGAGAGGTTGCAGCAGGAAGACTGTGAATGGAGAATCCTCCCAATTCCTATGAAGTGTGCCAGCCTAATTCACATTAGAAGGCAACAGTTATTAAGTCTTAGGGACAAACTATACTGACTCCCAAAGCCAGAATTTGACAACTCTTGATTTTACAAAGATTGCATCAATGAGAGTAGTAAAGGAACTTTTATTTATCCCGCAACAGACCGGTAAATTTAACTGCTGTGTAATAGTGGGATACCCCATGTTGTTTTTTTTAATCCTTTCTTTCTGATTCATTTATCCATGTGAGAGTAGGGTTATCCTGCATCTGTAAATCTGTTGTTTAACATGGTATTTCATACAAGTGATTTAACAGGTGTATTCTGAGACAAGAAGCAATTTTATGTGGTCCTTGGCAGTCTATTTAATTTTAATTGAGAATCATAAAAGTTTTCCCCACATTTCTATTTGAAAGAAAAATATTTTTTGAAGATCAGAGACATTTCACATTTTAACTTAATTTTAAGCATCATTTTAAATTTTTTAGTGTTATTACAGCTGAGTGCATATACACTGCTTTTCTAAGTCTCTTATTTCCAGCTTATTATTGAGTCTGGCCATTCTTAAGGGAAACCAATTTCTCTGGCAACAGAGATATCTGGAAAATAAAAATACTCCTGAGAATAAATATGCCCATTATTTTCCATCTATGATGGAAGACTTTCTTTGCCGTAAATATACCACTGATAGGTCAGTGCAGAGCAAACATGGATGTTTTGATTAAATTAAACAATTCAGCAGCTCCATTACTGTTGGAAAATTACTATAGATAATTTCCAGTTTAGTTTGCAACCATTATACTCCCAGCTTTAATCGCTTCATGTGCAAAATAGCAGCAGAATACTGTACAGTGAAAAGTAGGATACGAGGTAAGCTTCTTAAAAAATAATAATTTAGAAAGTGGTCTGTGACAACCAGTCTCCATTGCAGTTGCATTTTCACTGGCTTCTCTTACAGGTTAATAATGCACTAAGTTATAAATGCACTATTAAAGCAATGAGTTTCCTATGATAATGTCAGGTAGGCAGTCAAGATTAACGCTAATATCTTGCGGGCTTCAGAGGCACTGCAATCTTTTGTTTGGCGTTCATTATTAACGGCTGTATGATCTCATTTTGAGTTACTTTTCCAAGATAGTGGTATGTGTGTAGATTTCCTGGGTGGTCAATCTTCTAAGATGCTCCTGAAGCACAATACAAGAATCAGTATGCAGAAAGAGTTTGCAGCAAAGACTGTATATAAAGCATTCTGGATTTGAGTATATAAGTTTTGGCCACTTTGGGAGATTTCATACCAGTAAAAAATATTGGAATCCTATATTTTTTTCTGAAAAATATCGATCTGGTCCATATACTAGGAGGAAGTGCCTCGAACTACTGCTCAGGTCGGTTCACAATCTTGGATCGTGAAGAATTTAACAAATAAATTCAGCAGTAACTCTTTCTTTAAATTCAGCAGTAGCTGCCTTCCACACATTTTTCTCTGATTTACATCTGTCTTCAAGAATATGCATGCTTATATCCATTTGAGATGAAGATGTGGATGCTGTGCTAACTGCTAGGAATTCTGGTTAACTGGAAGATTACACATCTCTTCAGTAGTCATATTCTGTTTAGTCAGCTGACCTCTCTAGTTCTATTAGGATATCAGTCCTCCAATATTATACTATATTGCCTATGGGCTATGGTATTTGGTATTTCTGGAGCAATTGTTCCAAAATGCCTGAAAGTCATGGTTTAAGAAAATCTACTTTAGTTTAAAGCTCCAAAACAATATTTTAAAGCTGGTGAACACATTTAAAATTTTGAGAATATATCATGGGCATTTTCATAACATAGCTTCTGCTCTAGGCATGACACATCATATAACAGGCATTTGTTACAAGGTAAATTGATGCTGTTTCTCACTATCCTTTCTAATTTCTCAGGATGTTTTCTACCGTTTCAGTTTACCTTTGTCCAGTTTCTTTCTGGGCACATGAGCACACTCTATAGACATCATTGAGCTGCTAACCACTGTCACGGTTATTTTCTAAGAGTGCTCCTGGGCTATATGTGAGACCCAAAAACACCCTTTGAAATAAAGTTTATACTTGAGATTTATGTTTTCTTTGGTAGCATAATAGATTCTTATTTAATTTTACTTACATTGAAATAAAATAATTAGAATAGAGTAGAATAGGATAGGGTAGGGCAAGCAGGGCAGGATGGGATGGGTTGGGATGGAGTAGGATAGACCAGAACAGACCAGACCAGAACAGACCAGACCAGAACAGACCAGAACCAAGAAAATGTAGATGCCACTAAGGGAATCCTGATTCATTTTTTTAAGAGTAGTACTTATTCAAGAATAATTATACAGGTATATATGTTAAATAATTATAGAGGTGTGTATGAAAGGTTTCACACTATCTACATATATTTAACACTTTTTAAATTATTGTAGTTCTGTTTTACAAACAATAATCTATCATTTCTGTTCCAACAGTCTTTTTACGGATGAGAGATTTCACTGATTCCAGCTTTGCAAAGAAGATCAGGGAATGATTCCAGAGCTCCAAAGATAGCTTCTTATTACCACAAGTGGAAGCATGTAAACAAGCCCTTACAACATACTTCTCAGACATTATATGCTGAAGTAATCCTCTTAAAATCAGTGGGATTGCTTATGAAATAATAGCGAAGATAACTGAAGCCACATCTTATAAATCACTTGTATACTTGAAAAAGATATCCTCAATCATTACTTGTACGAAATAAATTAATGTTACTTGTAGCCCAATGCTTACTACCCTTCATGTTAAATCATTTCAATAATTTATCTCCTCGATAGTAAAGGCTGAGTACAATCTGTTACTATGTATGCTATACTCTTGAGTTCTTTTTCAAGTCTAAGGTAAAGTAAAATACACTAGTCCCTGAACTGGCAGAAAACTATGACAATAGTGGTTGGGCTCACTGGCAATCACTATTCTGCCATAATATGATGATACAAAATGAATCTAAATGAAGGTGTTCGAAACAGATTCAGGGAAGCACTTTTGCTCCTCTGTTTTTGCTCCTCTGTTCTCACCAAATTGCTAGGACAGCACCCATCAATCCTTTCCTTAATGTGGAATGGGAACAGGATTGGGGTGAATTTTGACACATTTATTTATTTTATTTATTTGAATGTACTAGTAACTAGCCACTCGGTGAAGTGGATAGATTCTGGGAGGTGTACAAAACTAGGAAAACAAAAACAGATACCGGTAAAAACAAAAGAGACAGACAGCCCTCTATTAATATATAGCTAGACTGGGGTGACAAACTCAAGGACTGGGGCCCAGATCCGACCCATGGAGTGCTTAAATCTGGCCCACTGGGCTACCTGGAAACAGCAAAGGACCATCCTGCGGTGCCTCTGCCAGCAAAAATGGAGCTCAGGAGGGCCACATGTGATAATTACTAGCCATAGTTACATAAATGTATATAATCCTCACTGAAAGTGCCATCTGAAAAGAATCCATATGAACTTCACAAGCAATTGCTAATGTTACTTCCTAAGACCTGCCCCAATCTTGAAGTCCAAACTGAAGTGAATCTAACTGAGTTTGTTATTTGTCAGAATAATGAACACTGCATCCAGGCTTTGCCTGTTCCATTGCTCAGATATAAGGGGGAGATATTGTACACTACTGAAAAGCATTGCTGCCTGTTCTGTCCACTCACAGTGCAACAGGAAATTAAATCCTCTTTACTGCCTGTAGAACCACTCGCTGAGATTTTAGATTGGCTTTAAAAAAAGACCCACTTTCTGTTCAATCCTATTCGTCCAAAGAGTTCTTTCATTTGCTATCCAGCTGTGTTACATGCCTGATCAATATTTTCATTCAAGATTATATTCTGGATAATAGATGTTTTTACTGGCAATAGACCTAATCATTAAAAAACTGGGTTTATTCTGCTAAACACGTTACATGGGCTTATCACCATAATAGGATACAAGTCATAAAACCTTGACGGAGCTGTTAAAAATATTGAGAAAATCCAGTTTTGGTCATCTCTTTCAGCTGGCCTTGTAGACACTTATTTGCTGTAACTTTAGTTTAAAAAAAATTGAAGTTTTTCAACAGAATTAATAACAGTACAAATGTTGAATTAAAGAAGAATGAAGAAAAATCATAATAAAGTGAAAAAGAAATATAGCAAACAAAATAGAGAAGCAAAAAAAGGAGCAGCTTCCAATCTTCTTAACAGAGATTATAGATAGATGTATATAATACCCTCTCTCTAAGGTTGCATCATATTCTCGTTCTTTCCATAAGATACCTTTTCTAATCTTCAGACCATAAATCACAAATTCATTTTTCTATTGTTTTCAGCAAAAGTCCATAAAGATTTTCCAGAATACTAATAAATGTAGGTATTGATCTTCCTCTAATCAAACACATTAATTTTGTCATCTCTGCTATTTCTGTCATCTTCACCCACTAGTCCTGTGATATGGGTATTCCATTCCAAGAAAAGTTCTAATTTCAGTTGAATGTTGATCTTTAAAATTATTTGTGTCATTGAACCCCAGAATTTCTGGCTTGATAAAATGACGCTTACATGATATCTACATTTCCAACATAAATTGGAAGTATCTTTATACATTCTAGACCAATCTTCTGGAGTCAAGTGTCAATGGTGTATCATTTTGTATAACTTTTCTTTTAAGTTACAGCAATTCAAATATCAGTCCTTTTAACCACATATTTTCCCATTGTTCCATCAATATGTTCCATCAAAATTCTTAGTTCATTTTGTCATAGTCTTGCACTTTTTCTTCTTCCATTTCAGTTCAATAAAAGTTTATACATCTTAGCAATTAGATGTTCACAATTTGTATGTAGTTCAAATTTTGTCTGTTGCTCAGTTCTGTGTCCTAAGCTACCTCAATTTTTTTCTGCGCATATGAAAACCATTGAAAACTAAATCCCTTTGCAGCCAGTTGCTTTCTTGATTTCATTATATACTCTCCATGTTCTTGTAACTCTGGATAAATTTAACCATTTGTCTTTATCTACTGTTACTTTCCTATAAAATACTTCTTGTGCTGAAACCCATGAGGTTTATATTTGTCTGAAAATACATTTCTCCCTGTCCCCTTTGTAATCCAAGAAACCAGAGAGGGTCCTTCTGGGCCATTTGCACTGCCCAGTTGCCTTTTAGCTGTAGGTTCCCTTGACTCTGTCACTTGTCCCTGTCTCCCAAGGTCATTCTCAGATACCATTACATGGTGACCCTTGAAGAGCATCTGGAAGCTGCAGTTGATACAAAAAGCAACAGCACAAGCAGTTATGGTTATTGGCAGGATTGCTTCTTCATGATAGTGTCTGTCCATCCCATCCCATTATCTGGAAGAGGAGGTATGGTATCATTCTTATCCATTAAAGAGTGCCATGTAGTGGGAGTTAGGACGACAACCTTTTCTGTTGCAGTGCCTTCCCTATGGAACCTCATTCTCATGGAGATCAGATTGGCTCTGACCTTGTTGGCCTTTTGCATTGCCCTAAAGACATGGTTGTGTTCCTAGAACTGAGGGCCAGTATGTCTGATAGAGTCTACACATTAGCTTTTCTTAAAAGATTTGTATTGTTCTAATATGATGATTGTTTTTAATTTGCTTCTCTGTTTCTTATCTTGGCTGCCAATTTTCTAGAAAATCAGAATTTGTTTTTTGTAATGTTTGCAAATCGCTGAATTGAGGACATTGTTTGTTAATCTAGACCTGTCTACCTCAGTCTTAATGTTACATTTGGCTGTAATTAATTCATCTCAGGATCCCAATTAAAAAAATAGATCGTTATAGGCTTAATTTAAACAGTTTGAGTTCTAATAAAGCTTCTAAAAACAAAAAAAAAGTAATTGAAATGGGCATCAGTGATCTATTCCTTGCATCATTATTCCAATAGAGAGAGAGAGAAAGAGAGATGGAGGAAGTGTTAATCTTTGAAATCTGCACTGTGATTGTTTTAAATCTACAAGGAGCTATCAATCCCCAAATTCTCTTTTGGCTTAACAAAACTATAAGACACAAAGAAACTCAGCACATCAATTCTTCCACTGCTGCTTTTAAAAGGCCCATTTTGGATCCTTGGGTACAGGAAGCTAAGATTAACATTTGATGCATGCTTAAAAAGCAGAATCCATAAGAAAAAAAGAGAAAACAATATATCATCTCTCAAGGGAAACTAGGTTCATGAATTCATTGTAATCTATTTTATTGCTCCTGAATGCTTTATTGGATCTGTGCAACCTTCTGAAGATAAATTCAAAAGCACTGTGTAACCTGCAATGGAACATCTTTCATAGCTGTAAATATTAATCTCATTATAAAGCATATTAAGAATTAACACATATGAAATACAGGCATCTTGTACCCCCGGTTCCTTTTCTTTTGAGAGTTCATAAACACATAACTGCATATCATCAACGGCATATCTAAATGCATTGTGCACCAGAAAAATCAATTCCTTAGACATTAAAAGAGAGTGATTGGAGCTCATTTATGTTAATTACCTACCTAACAGCTACAATTACTAACAATACAATTGTTTTATGATAGCATTCAACCTCCAGTTCCTGAGAAATTTAGAACTCACCCATGCAGCAGTAGTAATATGCCAATGTTTTCTCTGTGTTTCTCCCTGGTTATTTGTCCTAGAACCCTTCCAAATTTTTCTCACAATATTTTTTTTCTGAAGATGATTCATTTCAGAAGTTGCCTAGCCATGGATAAGAAATGCAGGCAGTGCTAACAATCCTAATGAAACTAATGCCAGTAAATGAAAGATTTCAGGCTACAAATTTCAGTAGGCATGTTTTAAAACTCTGGGATCAATGGAACCTGCTCTTATATAAATGTTTTGGGATCAAGTTCAATTAATATCATTTCCGCACGTCCCTCAATTCTTGTTGTTGAAAAAAGGTTGAAGTCAGAGACAGTGATTTCATAATAAAATTATGAAGCATAGTAAGTGATTTGTGGCATCATAATCTAGTATCTGGCTCAACAGTTGCTGCTCAATGCTCCAAATAATCACAAAAAAGATAATAGGAGTAAGTTACAATGAAATCTTTATTACCTTTTCATCTCTCTATCCCATTTAATGGACTTGGATGCAGTGGATGAAATTTGCCTTTGGACTTCACAGCCAACATGATAAGCAAGTCTATTAATTCCAAGGTCTGTCTGTACAGTAAAAGGTTTGGCCATACAAAACTTCATGTTAGTAGAGACTAGGTAAATTAAACCATCCAATGTTGACAGGACCAGCATCACAGATGATAGAACTTGGAAATCCTTCCTAGTTTAAATCAACCTTTTGTCCAGTTTAGAATTAGTGCCATCAGGAAAAAAAAAATGTTAATCTAGTTCTCAAAAGAGCACCATACTTTGTTTACAAGAAGTTTATTTAAGACTCTAACAAGTACTTTTGGAAGCATTGCATTGGGCAGTTGCTTCTTCAAAAGCCAGATATCTCAACCTCAGCCAAAATGTCCATGGAGAACATTTTCCAGTAATAGGATGGAAAGGAGAATATCCGCAGCAGCCTAAACTTGCCAGTAATAAAGTGAAACTTAAAAGGTGACTGTTGAGATTCTCAGTCATCCAGTCATGGTTACCCCAAAGGTGCTTTTCTCAAGAAGCTACTGGATTTTCTGGTCGTTGTTTTTTAAAGTCATTTCACTTCTCATCCAGGAAACTTCTTCAGTTGAAGAAGTCCAGTTGCCTCAAAAAAGCATCTTTGGAACGATGTTAAAAGATGATTTTAAGCTTCCTCAGCTATGACCTGAGGATGATATGAAAATGATATTATGAATACATGGCAGAAAAGATCATTGTGCCTTTGTTAGGAAGATGCAAACATGAGTTCACAAATTGGGCATCTAATTGACAAGATAGAAAAGAATTATTGCTAAATACAGCACTTTTCTTTTTAGGTATTTTAAAATTCACCAAGTCATATGGAAAAATATGGATCATATTCACTTGAATAAATACTCCTGATTTTCTTGACAACAGTAACCCCGTGAAGTGGATGGGGCTGAAAGAGATCTCAGTCCTTTGAAGGATAGTTCTCGTTCACATTTTAGGAAACCTGATGGATAGTTCTAGAGTCTAGACTGTGATGAAGATGGCAACGCATCACTAATGTTGACCTGGAAATGAATGAAGTTCTCTTCCTTTTTCAAAGCCAGATCAACTTTATTGACTCCACTTCCAAGTTCCCGCCAGGAAAAACATGGAGGGAGAATCCTGTCACTCATGCCCTTGGTAGATGTAGTTGTCAGATCACTGAACATGCGAGACATGTGTGTCATGTGTACAATTCTGCAGGTATGTATTAGCAGGGATTACTCATCCTGGAAATTTTTTACAAGGGTCATCCTACAAACTAATATATAAATGACTTTCACCCACTCCCTTTTTTTCCTACTTTCTCATGAAAAATTCAGAATTCAGTTATGAATGTTCTTTAAATGATTTGAGTCCAATCGTTCAGAGTGCTGATTTCAAAGTACTTTTGAAACCAGCACTGCGTTTTTATTCAGTTCTGAAGCACTTTGAAATCAGAGATTAATTTCCAGTTACCTGATAGCCTGGCAACAATGAGACTTGACTGAAAAGGATCAGATAAAACGAGAGCATATCCAGTTCCAAAGGACTTCATAAACTACCCTAATAATCTTGCAGCTGAGGCTTTTTTTCATATTGAATATTCACTTTCATATGATTTTTGGATTTAACAGAGCAAAGGACATCACAGTCTGAAAATTTTCAGGAGAGATGAAAATTCGAACAGCAGCAGTTTTTTTAAATAGCTTTCAGCACCCAAAGGGAGAACAAAGAAGCAGTCTGTTCAAGCAGCTGTCCTTTTAACAACAAGATCCATAGTACTATGCGCTATCCAGGAAACAATGCCAATGGCAAGAAATGACTCGCACGACATGTGGTCAAAAAGTGTCAGATAAAAAACTTTTGTGCTGGAGCTAGAGAGCATGTTATAAAGGACATTGTGGGAAGGAACTGGCTTCCTATGCAAAACATAGCCCAGGGATGCTTCATCTTGATTTGCAAAGGGGAGAAAGAAAAGCACCCAAATAGGCAACATCAGGTAAGTATCACAGATCAGCTTTGCAGAAGGGCTGCTTTTAGGAATAACGTTGAGTTGGTGGAAAAATTCTGGGGGGAGAGGGGAGATGAACATAGTCATCTTTCCCCAAACCGGGCCTGAAATTGACAGGTGAAGTGGTTTCAAAACCAGAAAGTAAGAATTTCAGGCAGCAGAATGAGTAAGATGGGTCCTAGGATTACCCAATAACCGCTATTGGATTTTCTTCTGGATTAGGAATGGTCAAGATGGCTGTGTTTCTTGGAATAAATCTGAAAGGACCCATTTTTTTTGGTTATGTTTTGAGTTCAGAGTCTTTGAAAGAGTGATAACTTGGGTGCTCCCTAACCCATTTAAATATTAATGTAGTCTTTTCTGTGACCAAAGGATTAAAAATGTCACTGCTTACAATGGCTAAAGCTGTGCAGTCCTATATCACGGGTTCAAGGCTATGGGCTGCTAACAAATGTATGAATTCAGGTTAAGAATCTCATGATTCTGCGTAAGTGTGCTCGTCTTGTTTAGATGGACTCATGCACTCCTTGAAGAATATTGAATGCAAGCTCTTGTTATATCCAGGAATAATAATCCTCATCCTCTTCTTCCTTCTCCTCTTCTGTCTGTTTGGCTTCATATGATATCTTGGAAAACAAGGAGCTTATCTCTTATTTTAAATACTAGGTAATTTATTAGATCATAATAGAATGCTTTTAAACTTCCCAAAGCTATATAGTAGTAAGAATGGGAACAATATTCAAGTATTAGACAGAAGGAACAAATGTCACCACTCACCCAATGAATCTTTTATCAGTCAGCTTCCAGGCACAATTCAGCTTGCTGGCACTGATCATAATGCTCTAAATAATGTGGATCCAATATGCTTAAGGGGGGGGAAAGAGCTATTCTTTCTGAACCTTTCTTTAGTCTCTGCAAAGCAGAACTGTTTCAGGTTTTCCCTCTTTATCGGTTTCTTAGATTTATCTCTCTTTCTTTACATGCAGAAGTGCAAGGCAGCATACATCCCTACCCCTACTTGGCATTTTCCCCAGCTTTAAAGCTACTTTAAAGATAAGCTAGGCTAACAAAAAAGGACTGGCCCAGAGTCACCCAGTGAGCTTCTGCTGAACTTCAGCCTGGTCTCCTGACTGCTAGTTGAGTACCTAAATCACTATGCTATACTAGCTCTTTTTATCGTATGGGACAGTGGGGAATTCAATTTTTTTTTTACTACCAGTTCTGTGGGTGTGGCTTGGTGGGCATGACAGGGGAAGGATATTGTAAAATCTCCAGTCAGAGGTGGTATTTGCTGGTTCTCCGAACTACTCAAAATTTCCACTACTGGTTCTCCAGAACTGCTCAGAACCTGTGAATAACCACCTCTGGTATGGGAGGTTATGGGTGAAACATATGACATTCATTAACAGGTTTTCAGTGACAGTATCTTTTGTGAAATATGTTGTGTTGTTTTAGGGAGGCAATAACCTTCCTAGCCATCTTTTGTTTCAATTCTGTATCTTCCTAACCTCCACTCCCCCACCCTCCCCCACCCCAGTTCTACCATTTAGCAGAGCTCTTTATGGGTCACATCTACCTGTGAGAAATTAAAAGTGAACACTACTGTTCAATTTCTCTTGATGCTTTAATTAGAAGCAGGGGGAAAATATCTATTCTGGTTTATTGATTAAATTTAACTGACCAAAGTTATAAGGCTAGATGTATAAGACCAGAAAGAAACACACTGAGGCTTTAGAAATGTAATAAATACATGGAGCCCAATGCCTACATTAAGAAACTGCAATTGCTATGCTTTCTTTTGCTGTGAATTCTCTGTTGTCCTAATGGCACTAGAATTTATGTGGAAGTTTTTAATCTTATGCAAAGTGCGTTTAATATAGACCATACTTGTAAGTACTACGTTTCACCTCATGTTCAAATGAGGTTATTATCTTCCAAATCCAATCTGCTTTGTAAAGGTTAGAAGAAAAGGAGATTTAAAGATTAAAATGTCAAGTAGATAAACACATTATTCTGAACTGTACAGTATTTGTAATCTGCAGGTCACTCAAACAGGCAGGCAGTTGTCTTTTATAAAGCAAACTCTCCTGAAATTTGAACAGTTGGTCATGACACATGCAGTAAATTATTCAAGACATTGGATAAGGTTCTTATTTAGCCATTCTCCATTTTTTTTCCTGATCAATGCTATTTGCAGAATTTTAGCATTTTGACTCTCTGGCTATGAAAGAGGCAATCAAGAACACTTCAGGTTTTGGGGGCAAAGTCTGATTTAGAAACAGGAGCGGAATTAGGTAGCACTGACTAATGTTATAATATTTAGCATTCATTTAATTATAAGAATAATGTACTAAAATAATAAAGGCTCAAACGTTTAAACATGGTTCGGACAGAAGTAAATGGAATAAGAATGTTTTACATTTCAAGGCCAATTGAAAAATACTTTATAAAAATAGGGAAATATTTTAGGAATAATTTTAGAAAGTTTCAAATCTGCGTGACTGTCATTTCTCCATAAAGAATGGGAGAATCATTAGCCAAATCTTCTCACTGGTAAAAATATATATTCTTCACTGCAGAGCGGAAACAGCTACCACTGGCATAAACAATATCTTTATGATATCTCCATTCCTATTTGTCCTTTCAAATTTAAAAACTCAGAAACAAATGCAGGCTTACAACTTGTGCTGCCCACTTTCGGAACTAAAATACAGTGATGCATTCACACCAGCATGCATAACAACACAATTCAAAGTCCAGTGGGTCACTTTAGGCTTGGCCTGATATGCATGATATGTTATTTTATACGATATCTCCAAAGGACTACAGTCCCCATATATATCTAACAAGACTTCAGCAGTCCACCCAGCTTAGCCAAACTTTTCTTGAAACTTTTCTCTTGTTTAAGGAACTATTCTACCAGAATGCTATTTCCTCATCCACTTCTTATGAGAACCATCTTTTGATCTGGAAAACATCTTTCTTGTTTGAACCTTATCTTGTTGTGTCTTCATAAATCATTCTGATAGTTTCTAATACACCATATAAGCTGAAAAAAACGTGAAAAAAACCTTTCTACCTCTATATCCTGCTTTGAAAGGGCCTCATACGCTCCATTTTTTCACATATATCCAATCACACAAACATAGGGCACCAAGCAAAACATTATAACTATGCCATGGCATTATGAATATATCACATGCCACTGACAATATTTCAGAATATCATACAGTTAACATTCTCTACTTTTATTGGTAGGATGTTGAGTATGTAGGACTTGTGAGATATATTCAGGGATGACAGAGGTGTTCACTATGCAAAAGGAACAAAGTGCTTCTCAGATTGCATCTTTTCATCAGAAAATAGAACTAAGAATTTGTTTAACAGCTTGGTTCCTATAGTTAGAGGGTGGGGAACATTGTGCTCTTATTAAATCAGTTTTCTATTGCACAACTATAGGGCTGGTCTTACAAAGTGCATGTTTTAGAATAAGAATTGGAGAAACCAAATATATAAGCCAAACTAAAGTCACCTGATTTATTAAGGAATTTTAATTTAGCAACACATAATTTGTATTTTCAAATATTTGTTGTAAATAATTCTTAGTGCCAAGAAAAATGTAGTTATATTCAATTGGGCAGTGTGGTGGCTGAGGGGTCAAGATGCTGGGCTTTTCATCTGGAAAGCCAGCAGCCCAGGTTAGGGACCCAAGCATCATGTGATGGAGTGAGCTTCTGTACTTGCCCCAACTCCTGCCAACCTAGCTGTTTGAAGGCATGGAAATGTGAGTAGATAAATAGGTATTGCTTTGATGGGAAGATAACAGTGTTCTGTGGCATCATGCTGGCCACAAGACTGCAGAGATGTCTTTGGACAGTGCTGGCTCAATGGCCTTGAAACAGACATGAGCACCCCCACTCCCATATTTGTCAACAACTAGCAGAATAAAAATCCACAGGGACTCTATCATGCTCCAGTCAGAGCCTGAATCTGCAGGGGAAGATGAGCTGGAACATGAGCCAACAAAGATTGCGGGGATGGCTCCATTGGCTTTGGAGGAAACTGGGGAAGGGCAGAGCCAGTCAGGCCAAGGCATTTCAGGATTAGAATGTCTTGTAGATAGGGAGGAACAGGGTAAGATGAACATGAGAGATGGAGATCAGGTGATGAGCAAGGACCACCCCCTCCTGACCCTAGAGCACGAAGAGAAAAGAGAAGGCGAGAGCAATGCAGACTGAGCCAGCTACAAGGGAGGAGAGTGCTCCATACTCCTCCACGAGGCATACCTGGGGACTGAGATGTAAGGAGATGCCAGGGAAAGGGGCATTTGTCAGGAACAAGTGTGGAATTTGTGGAGCCTCATGTGCACTTGCTGGCACCTGGAGATTACTGTGCTCTGTCTTATGGGGCTTGCACGGTTTGTCTGCTTCAATGAACTTCTTGCTCTGGTTACTAACCTTGCTAACTGGACCTCTTGCCTTGGTTACTGCTTTGCAAACCTTGCTTATTGGACTTCTGGCCTTGGTTATTGCTTTGCTAACCTTGCTTACTGGTTTACTTGCAGCCAGAGGCTGTTGAAGGTGCACGTGAGAGTTTTGCTCCAGGACTTGTAGTAAATGTAGGGATGCTTGGGGGTGAAGTTAGACCAATAAAGGGGAGTTAGACCTGTTTTCTGGCTGTATGGCTTTCTTGCCACGTCCTGGGTCATCACAGACTCTTTTACTGTTAAATGAATCAAATAATTAAAAGTTATAGTTTTATAGTACTCTAGAACAGTTTCTTTTTTAAAAACAAGATTTTAGAAAACTAATAGCAGTTTGGAATATTTTGGTTTATGTGTATTTAACTTGAAACTCCTCCTACATTCAGTTGAATATTTATTCAGCTGAATGTAGAAGGAGTTGCAAGTTAAATACTACAACTGACAGACAAGTTTTCATCTTGTATCCTGAGAGATAAATCACTGCTGCTGACAGCTTATATTCTCTTCCCTGAAAAACACAGCCCACTGAGCAAGTAGAGGAACCCCACCTGGCACTTTTGCCTCCCAGATGATTTCAGTGGCGCCTGGGGCCAACTTCCGTGTTTATAATATTGATCAAAGGACAGGACTGAAATATTAAATTCTGTCTGTAGTGTAAGATTCTGGGGTGGTTTTTGTTGTTATTGTTGCCCTTAACTAAGGACTACAGCTGATTAGCCATGGCATAGCTTGCTTGTCATCTTAAAAATGCAGGGCTGAGCCAGAATATTTTAAAACAGCAATCAAATAGCTTGGTTCTCTGTGTTGAAGGTGATCCTTATTTACATCACTCCTTTGCTCTGCTCTTATTTGTTTAAGCAGTCTAAGCATATGCTTGTCATTTCCTTTCCTTTCAGTGTTTAACATATTAAAGTATAATCTCTTGTCCCCTTGATCATAAATGGGGATTTCAATATTCACCATGGCAGGGTGGTAGCATGGGAGGCAAATTTGATCAAAGCCCAGATGCTTTGTGGCTTCTTGTAGCAGGCACCACATTAGCACTTTTAGTTGGAAATCTAAATTCATGAAGACCATGAAACTTAGCTTGGTGTAAAGAGGTTACCCGTTTCCTGCACATTGGCAGAAGCATGATATGATTTCTTTGCAAGATAACTTGAGGAAGGTCTACACATAGTCTGACTGCCATCCCATACCTATCGGGGTGAAATTCAAATTTTCCCCCTACTGGTTCTGTGGGCATGGCTGTGGATGTGGCTTACTTGTAGTAGCAACCAGGGATGGTTGGGGTGATTTTTTACCAATTCAACTCATCCCTACCACCTCTCCTAAGGTGGGCTGAGGTGGTTGAATTACACCCCTGATACCTATCCAACTTACTTGGATTCAGGGGTGGGATTCTACCAGTTTGCACCTATTCGCTAGAACCAGTTGTTAACATTCTAAGCAGTTTGGAGAACCAGTTGTTAGAAGAAATTATTGGCCTAATCCTGTAAGGAAGGCAGGAAGGAAATGTTCTGGTGTTGCTTACAGAAACTGCCTCTCTGTTAACCCTTATTACGTTCATGGCAGGACTAGACTTTCTGTCTCAGGAATGTCCCTGGAATTTCCCCCCCCCTCCTTTGCTGGTACTTTGCTTGTGTGGAGTGACCATTCAAAGTTACAATGGCACTGAAAAAAGTGACTTATGATCATTTTTCACACTTTTGACTGTTGCAGCATCCCCATTGTCATGAGAGGCCAGGAGAGGAGATGCATGCCTCGATGTGAGTGATATTGAGTTGGCCATGCCCACCCAATAACATGACCACCAAGTCATGCCCACCAACTTAGCCACACCCACAGAACCTGTTGTTAAAAAATTTGAATCCCACCCTGCTTGGATTGTGCCATCCTTACATCAGTCCTCATAAATAACTTAGCTAGAGCAGGAGGTAAAAGTACTAAGACTGTCTTTTTCATCTCTTTGTGATAGTGACAAAAGGAAACAAAAGGGAGCATGCTCCACTTGGAACATGGTGATTGATGGATTGATTGCTTGATTGATGATGTGCTATTAAGTCAGTGTCAACTTTTAGCAAACATATAAATGCCCCTATCTGGTTCTTCAGGTCTTCCAACAATACACCAATCCCGTCGGTAATTGAGTTCATTCATCTTATTGATGATCAGCATCTTCTTCTCCAGCATTATCGATTTCTCCAAAGCGTTAGATGTTTGCATAATTGTTTGCCGTGTGATCATTTGAGCCTGGTGATTTGTACCTCAAATAGAAAATACTGTATGGGTTGTTAGAGTGATAAGCTTTTTTTCTTGGTTATTCATGGTATTCTCAATAATCTTCTCCAGCACCAAAGTTCAAAGCATCAACAATATTTCTATTCTACTTCTGTGTAATCCAACTTTTACTTCCATAGAGTGTGTCAGGGAAAGTTCATTTCCTGCATGATTCTGATTTTTACAAGTACAGAGTCATCCTGGCATTGGAATATCTTTTCTAATCCTTCATTACCACTCTACCAAGTGCATATTTCTTGGCTGCCAATTCCTTTACTATTAATAGGCAAAAGCTATCTAGTTCTTCAGTATCTTTATCATAATCTTTACTGTATTGCATTCATCTTCATTTGATCTTCTTGGAATCACTTACTATTTGTAAATTAGCATCCTTTAGCAAATCAGTTTGAGATTAGCACTTATCTTTGAAGTCAGATATCTTTTAGAACAGAAGCCCCCAAACTTTTGGCCACCAGGGACCGGTTGTGTGGAGAGAGGTTTTTCCATGGACCGGTGTGGGGGATGAGATGGATTCACATGCTGCCTGTATTCAGCAGATGGGACTTCACTTGTTTGCACACCCCAATTTCTGGCATGCTGTGGCCCAGTGCCAGTCCACAGACCTGGGATTGGGGACCCCTGTTTTGTAAGCGTTTCCTTGTTATTCTGTTTGCTTCCAACTTAATTGTCTTTACAGATGTATCCTTCTTATCACTTCTACGAGCTATGTGAAATTATTTGCTAAGTTACTTTATGAAATTGTGAAAATTCTCTGATCTATCAATCCAATTCAAATCTTTAGGACTATATTACTTCTTCCTCTGCAGGTATCAACAAACACTGTATATAAAAATGTCTGAGAGAAGATCATCCATTTTTTTTTAAGATGACTATTTTTAGCAGGAATGAAAATAATTACTCAGGTGATTAAAAATCTTATTCAGCTGTTTTTATCTTTAAATCTGCAAGGTCCCTCCCAGCTCTATGATTCTGGGAATTTAAATACCTTATTAAATACATGCTTATATAGAAAAGGTGCTCTTATCGTCTTTGTAACAGTTTTAGAAATGCAGTTGCACTCTAACTATATTTATGTCTCTTTAGATATTATAAAATAAAGTTTTCCCTTAACTAGACAATTACTCATTGTTCTGGGAACCCTTGGAATTCCTCTGTATTCAAAAGCTACCTAACAGAAGTAGCATGCTTGCCACATATACATTTCATTGTGCTTGTAGATCAGCTGTTCCCCCTAAAATGGAGCATATGCTAGAGCTCTAAGCACTCATGAGAATAATTAATTTCATGCATACTAGCTTTATCCTGGATGTCTAAAGGGTGACTTTGCATGTTGTTTAATTATTATTAAGAAAGAAGGAAAACAGTACCAGATCAGGTTTTTTTTTCAAAATGCTAGAGCAAGGAAGAAGGTTCCTGATAGAAGTAATGGTGATGGATATAATTCTTTTCGGTTTCTTTTAATATGCATCAGTTGATGATAAGGCATGCTTATTATTTTAATGAAGAGAAATAACTTTTTCTTGCAGTATATAAAATAAGAGATCTATCGGAATTATAAAATGCATCATTTTTATGTTAATTTTGTTCAGACACATATCAAAGTTGAGATCTTGGCTTTTTGTTTAATGCAAGGAATTATTGCTTATATTTAAAGAATTATTTCATTAAAAATGGTTTAAAGGCCTCAAAGTGTTTTCTGTGCCATTTGCACAACACAAATTTAAGCTGCAATCATTGCTATAATTTATTTCAGCCTATTGCTAATTAAACAAAGCAAAGCATTGAAGGGTAGTCCTAGTCCTACTCTATGTACTCTGGAGCTGGGTAAATTTCAGAGCATACCTACATACAGTAGTAGAGCTATCAGAATCACACTGCAAAAATGTATACAACCAGTAGATGGCAGAAAACAGCCATTTTTTTTTCTGTATTGCTTTGCTGCCATTTTGCAATCCAGATCTGGTAATTCTTACTTTAGCGACAGATCTTTGTTTGAATAAAAAACCTTTTAAGTAAATTAAAATGTTTTAAAATATCCCAATTAATTAAAAATGATTAATTTTCTCCATCATCTCAAAGACAGCATATTTTGTATCCAATTTTGCTGAGCCCTGGAAAACACAAATTCTTCACAGCCTAACAACAACATATTTTTAATGTCAGTTTAAGACATACCAAAATGTCTGCTTAAACTTGAAATAATTCTGGAATTACAATGATAATTTACATCGTGTTTTGCTGTTTTAAAAATATATTTAAAAATATAGAATCACAAATGTCATAGACCACTAAAAACTCACAGGCCCAAAATATGAAAGAACTAAAACATCTTCATTTATATAAAAATTAGACAATTTTACCATTTTATTCTCACATTATCTCTGAGATAAAAAGTAGTTGAAAATTTAAATGAAGTATCTAATGCTTTTTCCTTGCTGACTTATTTTAGATTGATAATATTAAATAAGATATAAGCGTGACTAGATAGAGTTCAGAAACAGAATTACTGTTAAGTTGTATTTCTAGGAGAATGATCGCATCAGATTCCATGTTGATGGCTTCACTGTTGATCATATGTTGTACTGCTTAAGGCTATTTAGATAAAATGCACAAATATGTTAATGTTCTGTTATCATATCAGAAATTCACAATATTTTTTGCAGTACAGTCACATTTCCCATTATTGTAATGATTGCATTATCATGGAAGAAAGAAAATACTAGTCATGATACTAGTAACTCCAAAATAAGCTCATTTATTCATGGAAAAAAATCTTTACAAAGTAAAAGTAGTCAAAAATACCCTTGCAAAATAATTGGAAGATGATATCCATAAAGTTTAGACTTTCAGAAAAGGCTTCAGTGATCTGTCAAATATTATTTACAAAAAAGCATTTCATATATTCAAGTCAAGTTCTTACAGAGAGCTTGATGAGGATAAAATTATATAGGCTGAGCAACACTCAACTCTTCTGAAAAATTCACTTTATCTATGATACAGGTATGCCACTTATATCTCCTGCTTTCTGAAGGTCAGCTCCATTCAGAGTGACAAATTTGGAATTTTATGGGGGTTTAAAAAAAAATCTTTGGCCAGTTTTTGAGATTACAGTTAACATGACGCTCACCTAGAGCTTGCAAAAAGCATTTGTAATATGATCTTCTTTGGTTATGATCTTGATTATGCAAATTAAACTATCTATGTATTGTTGATGAAAATGGCACTGTATGCATGTGACAAAACAACTTTGCTATCTATGTTCATTTTTTGACATGTTGATAGCGATGGATTAGTTTGTCCAAACATACCAATTAGTTATGGCTATTTGCAGTTTATGTTCTAATTGATTATTTAATTGTGATTATTTATAGTGTCATCCATTGTGTAAAGTGACTCTCATATATTTATTATCTGGATTGTTAGCTGGAACATTTTGTTTTTGTAAGCAAACAACAATTAAAACAATGCAAATAATAAATGTCTGAGGTCAACAAGCAAAATTACCCAAACAAGCAGAGCATGCTGAATCTCCTGGCCCAAATACACAGCCAGTCTTCCATTCCATGAGAAAGACAAATATAATGTTTTTCAACCTTTAAGACATATGGAATGGGGTAGTGACTGGGGAATTCTGGGAGCTGAAGTCTGCACATCTTAAAAGTTATCAAGTTTTAAGAAAAGCCTTGAGAAAAAGCCTTGTAAATAAAATACCTGAATTTCTCCTCTTACTAAATATGGCTAAATTTGACATCATATTTTTCTGTGAAACATGGCTCAAGGCATCTCTCCCTGACTCTATTACCCCAGTAAGAGACTATCATGTTTACTGATCCAATAATGAAATCTGAAGAGGAGGTAGTGTTGCTATCTTCTATAAAAAGTCCTTACATCTAAAAAAAAATCCAAGTTACCCAAGAGCTTGCTCTTCCTGAGACGATTATCTGTGAACTGACCTTAAATATCACATTTCGGTTCTTACTATGTTACAGAGCCCCTGATTATGACATTGTACATGTAAACAAGCTAAATACACTACTAACATGGGCACCATCCTGCCCACATGCTTTTATCTTTCTTGGTGACTTCAATCTACCTCATATTAACTGGACCCCAAACGAATGTACAACTGAACCCATACATGCAACCTTCTATAATGCTGTAATAAATCTGGGATTGGAACAACTAGTAACCAACAATACTAGGCTTAACAACTGCCTCGATCTCATCTTCTGCAATAGTTTAAATTCAATTTATGGAATACAAATTAAAGAAACCTTTTCCAACAGTGACCACAACATGATTGACTTTTGTCTCAACATATGCCCACATAAAAATCATCACAATGACGGAATCCCCAATTATAACTTCAAAAAAGGCAACTATGATCTTATAATCAATGATCTCTCTTCCCTTGATTGGCAACTTCTATTCACTGGATGCAAGACTGTAGAAGACCAATTGCAACATATTCTTACTAGAAATCAAAAGAGCCATCAAACTATATGTACCAATAACAACTCCTAAAACCAGGAAAAACAGATTAGCCATAACAATAAGGAAGCTTCAATCCCAAAAGAGATCACTTGGCAAAAAAACAAATCTGGTCATATTGCCAACTTCAAAAGCCGATACAAAAATCTATGCTACCAGATAAAAACTGAATGCACTAATTATCACATTAAACAAGAGGAAAACCTTCTATGCACAAATTCCACCCACGCTTTGTACAATTTTGTAAACAACAAAATAAAAGACTCAAGGTCCAGCCCACCCCTGAAAGGACCTAATGGCAAAGACTGTAACGATGACACTATTAAAGCCAACCTCTTTAACACATTCTTTGGCTCAGTATTTGTAAACAGCAATGGATCATGCCCAATACTTCCTAGTTGAACTCCAGACAACTACAATGATCTAATACATATTGATTTTACAGAAGACATTGTTGAAAAAGCACAATCTAAAACCATCCCTATCTATTGGATCGGACGGAATATGTGCCTACTTCTTAAAAAAGCTATCTACTGCCATAGCTGAACCTCCAAGTATAATCTTTGAAAATCTTTCAGGACCAGCTCCTTGCTAAAACTACAGTCACAAGCCACGGTCACCCCCATCTTCAAAAAGGGAGACCCCAGCCTACTTGAAAACTACAGACCAATCTCCTTATGCTGCATCACCTGTAAAGTCATGGAATTCATTATCCTCCACTTAGAGACAAACAACCTACTGTCTAATAAACAATTTGGTTTCAGAAAAAAAAAACTATCCTGTAATCTGCAACTCTTACACTGCAAAAACATATGGACTACACAACTCGATCAGGGCAAAACAATAGATGCAATCTACATAGACTTCTGTAAAGCCTTTGATTCAGTGGTACACAACAAACTACTCCTAAAACTAAAATCTTATGGTATCTCTGGACACCTACATAACTAGATAGAACATTCCTGTCAAACAGACAACAAATGGTCAAAATTGGGAACGTCCTATCAAATTCTGTACCTGTCAACAGTGGGGCTATTGGATCTGTGCCATTCCAAGGGACACATTATCACAGAGAAGACACAACTCCTTGTTCCAACAAGATGGCAATGCTTAATAAGAAAGTAGTTGGGGTATGTTAATGCAATAGACTATCATATGGATTCCCAAGAGGGATAGCGTACATTCCAGAGGAGCAAAAGACAGCAAAATTTAGATAGTTCATGTGGGAAGAACTTTGTCCTTAGGAGTTCTTAGTATATGTTTAATGGTGCAAGTAGACTGTTTTAGTTTGGCAAGAAATCTGTCTATAGGTGAGGAACAATAAAATAAACTACTTAGTAGAGTTTCTACTTGTCTTTCTCAGTTATTGGAGTGTGACACTCTCTGTGCAAGATCTTCTACGATAGCAGACCACACTCGTGCAAAAAGCCTAGCTCTCTATAGGTGATAAGCAGCATCTAGAATTGCAACTAGAAGTCTAGGGTTTGGGTTTTTTTTCTATTTTAGGTTACCATTTTAAAGTTTATGCTTCCCGGATTGCTAATTTTAATCGCCCTTTTCTTGTGTTGCACATGTGTAGTCTGAGCAATTATCTTAGCATTTTTTGCATTCAGTACTATTTTTAGTCCCATTTTTTTGCATGTGTTTTTCTTAATTACTCTGATATTGCCAATTCAGTTTTGGATATTTGCCTACCAATTTTCTTGTACTGGTTAATAACTGCAATAAAGTCGTTCTATTTCAATATGTGAGAAAGACTTTCCAACTAATCAAAAAGGCTCTGGTAGATTATATTTGCCTCATATGTAACCTGAATCTAAATAACCTACCTATCTTCCCTTCGCTTTCCAATCCCCTCTCCCCCAATTTAAATCCTACTGTATATCAGTCTAGCTATTTTATCTATTTTATGAAGTGAAGTGCAGCTCATAGAAGCTTATGCCTTTTAATAAAATGTCTTGATTCGAAAAGACACTACCTGACTTCTGATTTTCCCCCCACTATAAACTAATATAGATCTCTTTCAACAATTTCCCAGCTAAATAATTCTCAATAACTTTTTCTTTGAGATGGATTATTTTATAGTTTCAAGGATACTTGATATGGTCAGACATTGATTGAAGCTTTCTTGAAGCTACCCTACTACCAACAGTTCTCTTTTCTTCGCTACTGCCCTCGTCTTTAGATCTTCTCCTATCAGCGTTTTCTTGAACTGAAACCCTTATTCCATTCTGTATTTTGCTCCCTCAGCAAACCAACATTAGTCATTCTACAATCAACAATAAACCTATTCAGTTTTTTTAAAAAGTCAGCTTGAAGGTTCATTGTCATGGCAACAGTATGACTGCCATTTTTGCCTTGTGCTAATAAATTTTAACAAAAGCATGCTTATATTTTACTTGATTTTATTCTTACCCAATGCTTGCTCATAGAATGTATATTACAATGCATAAGCAGATAAAATAATATTCTTGCTTTGCCGATGAATATAACCAGGAAGTTTTGGGTTGCTTGTGCAATCCAGTTCAATAATATATACTAAATTTAGCATTCCACAATAATGATATGCCTTGGTCAAGTCAGATAGCAAGTCCAGTTAGCCCAATACTGTCTGGATTTCTTTTTCCTGAATATCAATTATTTCACAAATTCTTAAGTTGAAAGCAATGTTTTCTATTTCAATAGTCCAAGGGCTTTGATAATCTTCAATTTAAAATTTATCTAAACTGTGATTCATGCTAACTCAGTACATATTACTGAGGGAGATACTTGGTCAGCATAGCAAATTTTACATTCATAGCAGGGGTGGGATTCTACTGGTTCTGACCGGTTCTATAGAACCCCTTGTTAACTTTCTAAGCAGTTTGGAGAAAGGATAGTTAGAAGAAATCTCCTTTTGTTTTTTTCCCACCCTTATTACATTCTTGGCAGCATGCCTAGACTTACTGTCTCAGAAGGAGATTTTTTTCCCTTGATATTTTCTTAAAGGGGAAGGGTTGTTTTAAGCTTTTTACACTACTGTTGGGAGAAATACTCCCCTAGAAATACTTCTTCTTGGCTAGCTAGAAAGATTGACCTTCAAACATGAGTATACACACCCTTTCTGAGTTTTGGTCTAAAACTGGTTTTTGGTGAAGTTTGATTTTGTGCTTGGTGATGTTTAATCCTGTGTTTATTGATGGGATAATTTTCTCTATTCATCTTTGTTTGGAAGGAAAAAGATTAATCTCTGTTCCTGAAAAGAAACTGGTTTGAGAAATCTGGCTAGTTCCTGTGTCTATTTGTTCTGGTAATTGGTTTAACAAGTAACAGCTACTCTTGTGATTTAATTATTTGTATTGTGTTTGAATTTTTTCCTGCCTCATGGTTTCTTTTTCTATCTGGGAAGGGGGTGTTCCTGCACTTTTTTAGTGGTATCTGGCACTGTCCTTTTGGGGTGTACTTCCAAGAGGCAGGATGCAAGCTTGGCATTTATTTTTATACTGCCTTTCTGGGGGCATGTGACCTTTCCTTAAATCTGAATGATTTCCTTAGGATATCTTATGACATGAGTGAGACCAGCTGGTATCTTTAAGTGGTGCAAATGGATCTAAGGATTGCTTTTCCTGGGTGTGGCTTTTTCTGGACAGCTTAAATGACTTTTCTGCTAAAGGATTTCACTTTATGAGCAAGAGTTGGCTGCTGATAGTTATCATTGCATTTTAACTATTTTAATTCCTCAAGGTGCTCTGGCACCCTGCCTGATTTGTAACTCTGGCTTGCAGGTATTTTTAATCTAAGGATTGGTATTTAGGGCAGCTTTTTGCAAGCAAAGAAGCTTTTTGTATTTTTGTACAGGCAATCCTTAACTTACAACAGTTCATTTAGTGGCCATTCAAAGTTACAATGGCACTGAAAAAAGTGACTTATCACCATTTTCACACTTATGACCATTGCAGCATCCCCACTGTCATGAGAGGCCAAGGGAGGAAAAGCGCCCCTAGATGTGAGTGATATTGAGTTGGCCACACTTACCCAGTCACATTTTCACCAAGCCACACCCACCAACTAAGCCACGCCCACAGAACCAATTGTTAAAAAAATTGAATCCCACTCTTGATTCATAGTATCTAGCAAGAAATGGGAATAAATGAATGTGCCATACTGATATTCCCACTTTTACAGTATGAGTGTCATCTGCTTGCAGTTACAAACTTTCTTATACTTTGTAGAAAAAAGTCAAGCATTTCAAAGATTTTGCCTTCATTACAGTGAAAACATTTCCATTTCAGGGTATTTAAACTTGATAGCAGTATGTTATTTAGTCTTTACACTTCCTTTGAAGTCATTAGTATCCCAATTTCCTTTTCTGACAAAATTGGCTCTGGGGGAGAAAAGAAGGAATACTTCACTCATTTTATTTCTCAGCCACATGCTTTCTCTGGGTCTGATCCTGTTGTGCTTAATGCTTAAAAACTTCTGAACAATAATGTGTTTTGGGACTGGTGTTACATACTTTTTTTTCAAATGTGAATGGACTTGATACTAAGCCACTGCTAAATACAAAATATGTTATTTTGTTTTGTTTACAGATTTGTAATAGCTTTTTTTCATTATCAAAAGATCAGTTTCTCTGGAGAGCAAAAGAAAGACTTTCTAATTCGGGTAAAGTAATCATTTTTAATCTTTACAATGGGAAAAGAATTTATTTGTCTCTCTTCTTATACACTATTAATAATGAGACACATTCTCTGAAAAATAGTCTGACTTAACTCCTAATGCTGTGCTAGCAAGGGACAAAGAAGATTAGAATTTTTGAGCCAAGGCAGAAAGCTTTCAAACAAGAAAGAAAGGAAAAGTATATTAAACAACGTTACAGCTAGTCCATAGGTTTTATAAAACCTATCTGAACACTGACTTCATTCAGATGAGAGTACCCTAATATAATATGTCTCACACTATTCTCCAGACTGTGATTCCCCCTAGGGGTTTGTATTATAAAGGACAGGAAGTCCCTGTTTAAGGATGGCAGTTGGGATGAGGATTTCTGTTTGTCAGAGTGCACACACAATGACTATGTGAGACAACCTAGGAGCAATATCATCAAACAGAGATTTGTAATAATAAATAGTGGTTTATCTCTACAAAAGAATATACATACACATACTAGGCAAAGGTCAATCAGCAGTTACAGCAGGGAAGAACACATGGAGAAAGAGAGATGCCCCAACAGGCCCTCTTTTATAAAACAGATTCTTAAAGTGGTAACAGTCAAATAATCCTGCTGACTCATTCCTACCATTGCATCATCATTACAGCATTACAGCAGATATTAAATCATCATTACCCTGACACTGTTGATAAATGATGTGGTTATACAATGCAAAGTCATATGATGGCGCTGCTTAATAATGGCAGTTCCAGCACTTCCAGCTGTTGTCATTAAATGAATCATGTGATGTTACTAATGTTGCAACATCATACCAGCCCTTCCCTTCTCTTCCCATCCCTTCCCATCCAATGCAAATTCCAGATTTCTCTGTTACCTGCTCAGGAGGCATTAATAGCAAGGATAGAGTGACCTTGATATTCCTCCATTATTTCAGCCTTTTGCTTAACAGTTAAGAGCTGTAGAGCTAAAATATATAGAGTCCTGCAGGCTGGCCAGTGTAACACTATTGCATAATTCTGAAAGACCAATGGCATAGCACGGCACAGCATAGCAATGCTGTATCCAGGTGTTTATAGAAAGAATGTCAAAATTGTGGCATAGGAAGCTTATCTGAAATTAGACAGTAGGGCAGATGCCTTCATTAGTCTGAAGCAAACAATAAGCGCTGCTGTGATGCCAATCTTTGCTTATGCAATGAGAGGGGAAGCATAACATACGCTTGGTTTAGACTTGTCCACAACTGAATGTAGGTGTCAGTGCATATATTGATGCTATGAAGGAATAGATGGATAAGCATAGGTTGCTGTTGGTTCCAGGCGGGCTGATGTGCACACCTCCCAAATCTGAATTACATGTTGTGTGGGGATGTGTGTCCTGCGTGCTAATTGGTGGATCTGATTTCCTGTTGGGATGTTTTCTGTGCTACATTGTTTTAATGCGTTTCCTGCCCTCCCCCCCATCAGAGAGTTAACAATTCACAAAAGTATAAATGCAACAGCTATGAAAACGTCTCCGAACAATATACACATACTTTCTCTGACATGCAGTGATGCAAAAGTCTAATTCCCACAATAGTCCAGGCATTTTTTGACTCTGCTTGGATACTGTTGGGGAAAGAAAACATTATATAAACACAATAAGGGAAAACACTATTTTAGCTTCAGTATAATTAAGGTTGATTTAAAGATGTCTCGTTCATGGACCAGGAATGAAGTAGCAGCCTCACTGGCAAAAAATAATATGTTGGCAGGACATATTTGTATTTCAATTAGATGTACCTAAGTGAGCAAGTCCTACTTCAGGTTGATGGCCTCTTTGCATAATGCATTTGGTTTCAGAATTATCCCTTGGCTGTAATACATTAGAATTCAACCAACGTATTCTTTTAAACTAGGAGGCATAGCTTCTTTTCCTTTCTTTTCCTTTCTCTTCCTTTCCTTTCTTTTCTTTTTTTCTTTTATCATATGGACGGAAAAGAAAATGACCTGAATATGTTTAAAAAAATATTACTTGCTTCTACTTCAGTAGAATTAGGTTCTACAACTGCTAAACCAAATCTCAGTATAATCAATAATAGAGGAATACAATAACTTTTTGAGCCCTTGCAAATCTGTGAATTATTATACAGGTAATGCTCAACTTATGACCACAATTGATCCCAAAATTTATGTTGCTAAGTGAGACATTTGTTAAGTGAGTTTTGCCTCATTTTACGACCTTTCTTGCCACAGTTGTTAAGTGAATCATTGCAGTGGTGAAATTAGTAACACGGTTGTTAAGTGAATCTGGTTTCCCCATTGGCTTTACTTGTCAGAAAGTCTCAAAAGGCAATCACAGGACCCCGGGACACTGCCACTTTCATAAATATGAACCAGATGCCAAGCATTTTAATTTTGATTACGTGACCATGGGGATGCTACAACATTTGTAAGTGTGAAATACGGTCATAAGTCACTTTTTTTCTGTGCTGTTGCAACTTTGAATAGTCAATAAATGAACTGTTGAAGACAAGGTGTCATGGCCCCATCGCAGTCTGGGTCTGAGGAGGAGGACGAGATGGAGCTAGGGTCAGTGGAGGAATGACTGGAGGAGCAGGACAAGGCATCCCAGGTCCCACAGGCCTGGTAAGGGTCATCAGGGAAGGAGAGAGCATGCAGGATGACCAAGCGAGGGGGGAGGAGAGGCAGACAGCAGAGCAGAGGAGCGATGGGCAATTACCTCCCCCCAATCCCCAAGCATGTAGAATTGAGAGGAAGTGGGATCAGCGCAGGGCAACCCGATGACTCGGGAGGAAGGCGCTCCATCCCTCTTCACAAGGCTCACTTGGGGAATGAGATTTAAAGAGACGCTGTTGGGAGGGGCATTTGTCGAGAACAAGAGTTGCCTTTTTTCCAGTCTCATGTGCGGTTACTGACATCTGGATACTTTGCTATGCCTTGCCCTGCTTGCCTTACTTGCTTGGTCTGACTATGTACGAGTTCACAGCAACACAGTTCTGCTCTGGTGACTATTCCAAGTGACTATTCCTGTGATGAGGACCTAGAACCAACTTCTCTGCACTGTGGCTGCTCTCAGAACTGTGCTGCTTCTCTGGACTAATAGCAGCCAGGAGCTATTGGAAGTGCATGTTTAGAGCTTTGCTCCTAGACTTGCAGTGAATGGGTGGGACTTTGGGGGAAAAGTTGAAGCAATAAAGGGAAGTTAAGCCTTCATTCTGGCTGTGTTGCTTCCGTGCCCAGTCCCGGATCATCACACAAGGACTACCTGTAGATCTCTGGGCCTAGGTATGTTATCAGCTGTTTGCTCTTTCTTTGCTTTTTCTTGCCCCTCCCTAGAAAGCTTTGAGTTCCTATAAGAAAACCATTTCTGCATGTTGGAAATGTAAAAAAAAGAGGGAACATATTATCATATGTGGTGGTCCTTCCCAGAGGCTCGAAAATATTGGCTCAAAATCAAAAATTGGCTACAGGAAATCACCAATGAACAATTAGACCTAGAACCAGAACTCTTCCTATTGGGGATCTTCAAAAAAAATACATAAAGAGCACAAAATACTTATTATTACAAATATTGACTGCTGCCAGGTTTGCCTTTGCCTAATGTTGGAAACAGCCATGTACACCTGTAGAGGAACTGGTTATACAAATTGTGCTGAAATGGATAAATTAACACTGAGTTTAAAAGATAAGGAAGCTTCAATATTTTATAAGGTATGAGAAAAAATGGTGTAGCTGGATAGATCGGAGACAGATTAAGGATAGGTAATTATTAAATATAGAATATAGATAGAATAAGAATATAATTATGCACAAATTAATACCTGTAAATATTGCACAAATGATTGTTATATGACAAGCACCACAAATAGCTGTTATTGAGCGATATATTTTTTATGTTTTTAATGTAATAAAAATTCAATAAATTTTATTTTTTTAAAAAAAGAAAACCATTTCTGCACAACACAGCATGGCATATTCCCTCCCCCTTGGTTCACCTACAGACTTTCCCAGATTTTCTCAAAAGCACCAGTACTATTCTTTTCTTCTCATCTGCCTTACCAGTTGTATAATCACCTCAGTTTTCCCCTTTGACTTACAATTTCTGCCTTGTTGGTTTTTAATTATGGTACCGATGCCAAGATTTCCTTATCTCCTACTCCACGAGATGTCAGCTGGTGAATTTTAAGGCTGAATTGTATTATCATTGGATACAAAGGCATTAGATATTCTGCCAGCCAATTTAGCACTTAGTGAGGTGGCCCAAGGATCTAATGGGAACTATAGTTGACTCTATAAATCTAAAAATTTCACTTCAGTTTGAGGAACTGGTCTCTTGAATCTGGCTTATTTTCTATTATTTCTTATTATGGGGTCTAATTATCGTGGTCTTAGGAAGCTGACCCCTTTATATCTTATAGCACACAACTTTATCCTGGCACAGGGATCTAATCGTAGATCCTGATATGCAATATTACTCAGGGGTGGGCTTCAAATAATTTAACAACTGGTTCTCTGCCCGGTTACTGCATGGCCTAGTCAGCCTCCTGAATTACCCTGGGAGCAAAAATGGCCTCCCTGGGCTCTGGAGGCTCTCTGGAAGCCTTCCGGAACTTCTGGGAGGCCCGGTTTTTGCCCTCCCCAGGCTCCGGAGGTTCTCTGGGGGTCAGAAATCCCAATTCCAGAACTTCTGGGAAGCCCATTTTTCATCTTCTCCGAGCCTCCACATGGGCCCTGCACTTACCTGCAATCCAAAATGGGCCATATGGGGACTCCTGGGAGGGGCGAAGCAGGGTGGCTGAGGCCAGCCAGGGGTGGGATTTGCCAGTTTGCCGAGCTGGCCACAAAATTAACAACCAGTTCACTCGAACCAGTGTGAACTGGTAGCAGCCCACTCCTGGTACTACCCTGATACACTATCCATTCTGGAGTGTGTATACATGATGTAGCAATCTTATAGCCATACAAAAATACAGAAACTGTAATGCTAAGTGAAACATCATGCGACTTCAATGGGATTATGATTCCACTTCTTCATTAAATGTATCATTGCAAGTTGTTAAGCTGAGGCATCATATGGCCATGACTTGTGGTTTTACTACCTACTTGTCTGTACTTGTCATAAGCCAATTGTGAAATATGCAAATTGTAATTTTGCAACTTCAGGCTACTGTGATGATTGTAAACCACAACCAGTTCCAAAATATTAATCACATGACCATGGGATCACTGTAATGGTTATAAATATAAGGACTGCTCATAAACATATTTTTTCACACGGTTGTAACTTCAGTCACTAAACAGAGCAGTTATTAAGTTAGTTCTATCTGTATTATTTTCATATTCCGAAAACAAAGTAAATCATTAAATAGGTAGTAGGCCCCCAACCGCCTTTATGATGAATGTATGGCCATTTTCAACCTGACCAGTAGGCCAGACTGGAAACACGACCAGATAAATTAATTCTACTTTATTGTAAAGGTACATTAACAGAAACCTGGCAAGTCTGTAAGTACTATTCTTCCACTTTTACCTTTCCAGTCTAAGAACTGAAGGAGAACCCCACCAAGTATGCAGCTGTCTCTTGTTTGACCATTCCCTATGGAGTATCTCTTCTCCTTGTCTCTCAGGGTCTTTTCAAGATACCATCACATATTTTATAGTCTGTATTCCTTAAAGTTCTTTAAAGCACACTGAAGCCCAACAGCACTTGCATTTATGTACTAATTTGTGTTCTATATGTATACTTTCCCTTTAATTCAGGAGATGAAAATGGCATACATAATGCTCCCCTCTCTTGTTATTCCATCTAACATCAACATTGGATGCACTAAGAGTGTGTGACTAGCCCAATGTCCTGTAATGAGTTTATCCTATGACTGACGATGGACAATCTCCCTGCTCCTAATCCAATACTTTAATAATCTACTGTAATAGCTCTCTTTAATAGCTATTTTAATATTTAATAACATCATATTTAATATTTAATCAAATTAATAGCTGGCAACTTCCCAGATTATCAGGCTTACCATTTATTTATGGAAACAGTAGTGGGAATTATTTACATAATTCCTATTTAACAGCAATGATTTATCTCATTTGACACCAGGAATTAATTTTGTCCCATATTAAGACATTTGGTGAGCATAATTGGTTCTTTCATTTCCAGGGTGCAGCAAAGCTTGCTTGAGTCCTTGAGTGTTTCCTTAAATAGTAAATCAGAGCATATTTTGGCATTCATCCAGCATGTAAGCGAAACCTTGTAGACAGTTTGCCAATAAAAGGATATGTTATTCTAGTACAAATCAGAATAATATCTGGATATTCTTTTATTACAATTGCTAAAGTAGAGGCGGTTCCATCCTATTACTTCTCCTACTATATTAATCTCCAGAGAAATTGATGTGACCCTTACAATAATAATGGAGGAATGCAAACTTTTAAATAGTAAGCTAATCATTGTGTTAGAGAACTTTTTTAGAGTTAGATAAATTAACAAGATCAGATAACTTTTTCCTATTTTAAAAAAAGTTGTAATATATTAATATCTTTTACCAAAAAGTACAGAATGACATTGTTAGTTATATATTTAAAGAAAATGACTAGGTATTTGGCTTATCCTTTCTATTTCTGGCCCTAGACTTCTTCTAAG
This sequence comes from Pseudonaja textilis, assembly GCF_049901715.1. Classification (NCBI taxonomy): domain Eukaryota; kingdom Metazoa; phylum Chordata; class Lepidosauria; order Squamata; family Elapidae; genus Pseudonaja; species Pseudonaja textilis. The sequence continues at coordinate 33,650,074 of NC_141993.1, forward strand.
CTGACTTCTGGCCAATCTGTATTATCATTTTTAATAGACTGTTGTGGCATAATGGAAAAAGGGGATTACTAACACTGTAAATGTTTTGACACATGTTATCAGTATGCCGCTTGAACCATTTATTATGTGGGTGGATCCTGGGACAAGGGTTCTGTATCAAGACTGCTTAACTGACAAAGTGCATATGGCTATGTAGGAGAGTCTGTACACACCCATAAAGAGAAACCAAATGAAAATATTGAGGATGGATTCAAAAAATATTATGATCTGTTACAGATTTTTGTTGCTGAGAGGAACACATATAGGCCATACCAATAAAAGCAAAACCAATATAACAGTAGTTTCAGGAATAATGTATTTCCTCCCCATCAATCAACAGAGAATAAAAACCAGTGGTGGGATTCAATTTTTTTTACTACCAGTTCTGTGGCCATGGCTTGGTGGGTGTGGCTTGGTGGGCGTGGCAGAGGAAGGATACTGTAAAATCTCCATTCCCTCCCCACCCCTCTAACCTGCTTTCCAGCTCCGTTCTCCTGTTCAGGGCAATAAAAGAAGACCTAGCTGATCAGCTGGGACTCGGGAGGCAGAGAATAGTTGGGGAAGGGGCCAGCCAGAGGTGATATTTACCGGTTCTCCAAACTGCTCAAAATTTCCGCCACCAGTTATCCAGAACTGGTCAGAACCTGCTGAATATCACCATAAAAACCCGGTACCAAAATTCCATCACAAAAGTAGAAGAAGCTTCATGAGATGGAGAACAAGGTACAGACTTCTTGGAATAATCCATCCTTCCACAATTCATGCCTACAATCTTGCCTTCAAAAGCTGAATCATGTTCCACAAACATTTATAGTATGTGACACCTATTAGATTAGATTAGAAGAACTTTATTGTTGTTGTACAAGTACAATGAAATTGTGGATGCACCCCAGCAACTGTTCGCAATAAATAAAACCAAAGCACTTAAAAATGAAGATAAGAAAGATAGAGTACCCACGTCTCCATTTGCAATTTGAGAGCACAATATCTACAAATATACACAAAATATACATCCAACACTGACTGTAACTCTTAGCCGAGTATAATACACAAGAGATGGATTGTACTGTAATATGTTATTATACATCTGAATGGGGTATTGAGATTTCACATCTTTGCACATCTTAATGAGGTAGTGGCTTTGTGTTTATTTGCGGTTCGGATGGCCCAGGGAAGGAAACTATTTGTTAGTCTAGTGGTGTGGGATTTTATTGACCTAAAATGCCGTCCAGATGGCAGCAGATCAAAAAGATAATTGCCAGGGTGTGAGGGGTCACTATCACTATTGCAATGACTCTGGGCAGCCTATACAATGATAAAAAGGTTTTAAAAGGTAATACAAATAAATTAAAATTAAGAAAATTAAATCACAAATTAAAAACCAATAAGAAAGGCAAAATGGAGGTGAGGATCTTCTTTCTACTCCATCAGCCACCCTCAACTTAGAGTGCTCTTATTGGAGGCCCAAGCCACCCCGCAGAGCCAGATTTTAAGGCTCTTCCAGAAGGCTATAAATATAGGGGCTGATCTCACTTCTAGTGAGAGAATATTCTAAAGTTGGGGGCCACAAGAGAAAAGGCTTTTATCCTAGTTCCCATCAGTTGAAATTCTTTGGCAGATGGGATTTGAAGCTTCTCCCTCCAAACACCTTGAGTTGGGCCTGGAGACTGGCAACCAGTGCAACTCAGTCAACAGTGGTATGTGCCCTAGGAGGCTGCAGAAC